>NC_064874.1:61066056-61283556 GCF_943734745.1 Anopheles darlingi
CAGGGCACACTTTGGGTCGTTTACGCACTGTGTGGAGAGGTGACCTTCCTCTCCGCAACGCTTGCACTGCTGGCTCCTGTCCGGTCCCTTGCAGCCACCGGCTGTGTGGCCGAACCCCCAGCATTTATGGCACTGGGTGGGCCTATTCGCCGCGCGAAGGGAACAGTCGTTCCACCCGATCCGGATGCTGCCTGCCTTCACCAGCTTCTCCGCGTCTGCTACCGGAAGACGAATCTCCGCCAGCATCTTGTGGTTGAAGAAGCGACGCAGCTTTACCTCCGGCTTCTCGTCCAGCCCGAAGTTGCTCTGCAGCACGCTGGCTACCTCCTCCTCCGAGGCGCCTTCGTACAGGCCCCGACACTCCACAAGGCGTCGCTGAGTCAGCGCAGTCACCTTGGCCTTCTCGCCCAGGAGGGTTTGCACAATCCCCTTGTAGGACGCGCTCTTGGCTCCTTCGCGAAGCTGCAGCAGCATGCCGCCATTGCTGCATCTGCTTACTTCGCGGACACACTCGCCAAGCTCCTTCGTGTCCTCCGCGGTGGTTAGCTTCTTGTAGATTTCGGCGTACTCGCCGTCCTGCGCCGCTTTGACCAGCAGAGCGTCCCCTCTGATCGGTGCTCGGCTTGGCGTGGCCGCCTTCTCTACGCACGCAACCCTCTCCTTAGCCACCTTCTTCTTCCTCCTCGATTCTACCAATGTAAAACCGTCCGACGCCGACGACTCTACCGTTTCCGGCGCTGCCGCCGTCGCCGCCGTCGTCGCCGCCGCCGTCGTCGCCGCCGTCGTCGTCGCCGCCGTCGTCGTCGTCGTCGTTGCCGCCGTCGCCGCCACTGTCGTTTCCGTCGCCCTCGCTGCTGCCTTCACCGCCTCCACCGTAGCAGGCGCTTTCGGTGGTTTCGGCAGTCTCAGAGGCGTTACCAGCTCTTTCCTATCTCGCTTCTGCGAGGAGCTTGCCTCTCCGGGCGAGCTCCTCTGACGTTTCCCCACTGCGGGAGTAGTGGTGGGAGGCGCAGTGCCTACCACCGTTACCTCCATAGCAGGCACCTCTGTCTGCGTGCCACGGGTTTCCCATGTCCAAGCAGTTTGGGTGGACACATGTACCGGCTGTGCCGGTTCGTCTGCCCTTATGCCCTCCTTCCGAAAGGCAGCCTGGACGATCCGTAGATCTGCCAATTGCTGGACCGCTAGCTGGTAGACGTCAAGCAGGGGTCCTGACTGCCGAGTCTTTGCCAGCGCGATGATCCGGTCCGTCGACTCGATTATCGCCTTCACTAGATCCTGTCCACTTTTCGTTGACTTGGCGGCTTGGCACCGCACAAAGGGCGCTGCTGGCTCCGCCGCAGTTGCCTTCGGCGATGGCTTGCAGCTCGTTCTACATTTCGCCGGAGACCGCGACATTTTATCGCTGCGCTTAAACGCCGCCTCTTGCTCCTGTTTTGAGGAGGAACTCATACTCGCGCTACAATGTTCACTGGACCACTCACTTTCCACTCACTTTGCCCACTGGCGACTAGAGTACGCGCACTTCTCCTCACACCCGCGACAGTCTCACGCACACGCGTCGTCCTTATCAGTTTACAACTGATAATGCGCGTTCACACCGCACGCACACCACTATGCGCAGCTGATCGAGCGGGAACCAGCTGATCGATAGCGTCGCTTTGCGAGAAAACAAAAGGTGTTTCCCCGCTCGGCCACCGATCTCTATGGCTCCCCGAACTGCTGCTGCTGCTGCTGGTACACTACGGCTTCCTTGTGGAAGGCGCCGTTACCCTAGTTTTCGCTGGAAGCACACTTTTTTGTTTACTTTTGTCGGAGGCCGAAGCAAACACGTATGCTCTTTTTCACCACTTTTTCACCAAGGTTCCTGTTGCTTCTGATATCGACTTCACGTTGCTTCATTTCCTGTTGCTTCTGATATCGACAAATTCTCCCTTCCGTTGAGGATGCAGAAAATAGAATGATTCTTGAATAAATAATGTTCGCTTGTTGGAACGCCACTTTGTATCCGTCGAAGAAGAGAGTTTTACTTTCAACACTTGGTTGTGATACCAATACAAACAAACGCACAGCAACTGGTAAGAGAGTGGAGCAGGTTGTTTGATGTCTGAGTGGATATCTTAAAAAGGCACCTAGTGCTACCTAATCCAATTTATTTCATTTAATTTAATGTAGAATCCTTCGTTAAGCACATTACACAAAATAAGTTAAGGTTGAACGAAACCATTATTTCCATCAAGCGGATGGTGAGGCAGTAAAACCAACCAGATATCAGCATATGGCAAATGCGTGAAAGACACACAGCAGGCACCTCCATCGCTTAAGAAGTCCCAGACGCACCCATGGCTAAGAGCAACTTGAAGCCACCACCACCAGCGAGTGTTTTCCATTATCATCATGCCGGCATTGTCATTGACATGTTCATCGCACACATTCCCTGCAGTGCACCCTGATCACAGCTCCATAATATTTCCTCTAGGGCGTAGTGAACATCCATTTCTCGCACGCTACCTTTCCTATGAGTCGCGGTGCAATCGAATGTCGGGTGTTTTGTGGGCCACGTTTATCGTCGATTTTTATGATTACGACCTGTGAAGGTGATAGCGGAAGCGTTCCCAGCAGCGGAGGGTATGTTTGAATTTGGCGAAGCGATCCACAGACGATGTCTTCATTCTTTTCCACCCTGCGTGCAGCGATGTAATGGACAACCTCGCCAATTCCCTACGAGCGATGTTTGTTGTAGAGAAGGAAACGAATTGCGTTTCCACGAAGCGGGAGTCCACTTTTGGCGCTTAAGATATTCGATTCCGTTCGTGTTCGAGCATCAATTGAGACGCATTTTGTTCATTCTTTTTCATTCTCTTTGGCTGATGGAGAAATATTATTGTTTTGTTTGATGATGGTTCTTGCCGATTAGTGTTGGTTAGAAATGAAATCGCCGATAGGTAAAATGTTCTGGTCGCGAGAGAAATGTGTCGCAACCTTATATGTTCGAGGTTCCTGGCCACGTTTTGTAACATGAACGGGCATTTGACGTCATATTTGACAGGAGCTGAAGCGTTTCGTCAACATGAGCCCTTGTAATAAAACAGCAAAAGGAATTGCAGGTATCCATGCTGAAGGATTAGGAAAAAGACGAAGAAAGGGAAGGTGCGTGACACTAAATGGGTTTTCTTCTCGACGTTTTTGTCCTTGCGTTGTTGTCCTTGCTGGTGACACTTGACAGGATTGGTGTTGTCGTGGTCGTTAATATTAAAAGCGTGTTTATGAATTGCGTTTCCAGTAAAGCGTAACATTCCGTGTCTAGTTGCACGACGGCTTGAAATTCGATTTATTCCGTCGCTCGGATCTACATGCCATTCGATTATGCTTGAGTCTTAAGCCGTGGCCACACGGGGCGAAAACTCTAGCGCAAACGAAAAAATTAATGCCAAAACATTTACGCTTGCCGTTTACATGCTGTCAAACGATTATAGGTCCGTGGAGCGTAAAACCTAGAGTAAAAGCTGTTTGCAAACGGAAGGGCTCGCAATATGTTCTATTTGTGGTTTACATTGATAGATAGTGATCATTGCTAGTGTGTTCAATCCTTTTCTTCCACAAAACGATTTTAATTTCCTCAACCCGGCCACGTAAACATATCGAAGCGTAAACGATTTGGCATTAATTTGTAAATTTGCGCGCAAATTTTCGCTCCGTGTGGCCACGGCTTTAGAAGCTTATCGTTCTCGTTTTGAAGGACATTCCGAACGGTGGCTTTTCGGCCCGATACTGCGAAACTAGGCAAGAATGTCCACCTGACCACCTGAAAATGCTTATTCTTTGGTTTAAGCATTGGTGCTTAAAGTTAGAACAGCAAAGACGCTTGTCTTGTTACTCCTATGATCAATGCCAATCCATAATAGAACATTTAGGTATCATCAACCCCAAGCGAAAATAGGTCGCCTCCCTTGTGATGATGGAAAAGTAGAACAACCTTCTTCGCGCTTCATAGTTCGACTCAAATCGAAGAATGTGGTTCACTCTTTACTCCTGTCACCTTGTCTCTCGCTGGTCCGTACGTCACGCGAGGCAGGCTCATATAGGGTTTCGTAGAACGCCGTTTTAAGCATGTCGGCATGCGATTGCGGTTTACCCAGAACATTAGCACCGCATCGGCGAACACAACTCGCGGTGCGCACCAAAATGTTCGTCAAATGGTGCAGAAGATGATGAGGTTCCAGACCAGCACAGAATTTGAATCCTCTTATGTTCACTGCGGAGGAGAGCAGAGGTTGCAGATGCTAGGTGGTAATGTTATGAACCAGGAATACCGGAGATGCCAAAATATCATAACTGTACCATGTTAGATTCAATGGCGTCGTTTGTAGTTCATCTTTTATGGTTTCCTCGGTATTTCTAAACACCATGACATCGATTTTGTTGATTTGCAGGTAACCATTATTATGCACAGTCGCTCTTGACAACGAGTTGGGCTTGTTGCTTCGAAATCATTTGACTAAACCATCAACGTCGATTAGAATGAATGGGTTTATCGCAGGAAATTCTTTGGAATGAAATTCGAATTCGAGAAAGGATGCTGTACAACCTATCTAACAGAAAAAAAAACATGAAGAATGTTTTACTAAAGTTTTACTGTTTTTCTTCCAATGATTTTTGTTGGATTAATTTCAAGAATCTATCATGGAGTCTTCTTATCCGAGGACTAAAAGAAAAAAGAAAAGAGAATTTCTGTAAGGCTTTCAGGTCCGTCTATATGGGATACTTATTCCAGAATCTCGTTAACAGCATTTGACCAACAGTGTTTGACTTGTTGCTGCTCATTAAACAGATTATTCACCTGATTGTCGCGTTAATTAACGGCAGCAATATTGTTTGAGAATGAAGCCAGCTACCAAGGTCTTCTCGAGATCCCAATGCCGCAAGGTGTTAAGATCTGCCGCCGAAGGTGGGAATGACTTAACCCAATCAGATATCTTCCCCGCCACAAAAGCGATGAAAGTAATTATTTTCTGATTTATCAAGCCGCCTCACAATGGTGATGATACTCACGACAATGGTAATGGCGCTGGTGGATGAGGATGATCCGCGTCATTCGAGATGGGAACGGGATAATTGGTTTAACTTGCCGATGAATCCTTCGTAGCGTAATCGTTTGTCAACAGCCTTTGTGTTTGGGCGGCGTAATGTAAATGAAACGAAAATTTATCCCTTAATACAACCAGACAGCTGGTGTCATTCCGAAATGGTCAATCCGAAAGACTATTGGATAGCTTCCAGTTGGATGATTCGTGCGCATCATGAAATTTTGAATCTGAAGGCATGTAAACTTTTACTGTGAATGCGTTCCGTTGTTGAAAGTCTCAATGTGAATGATTATCCGTTATCATCGCTCCAAATACGACAATAGTGCCAGGTGCTGAGCTTGGTGCGTTGTGGCGTTGGGTTTGGAATTGAAATTCGTTGTGATCTGGTTTAGTTCGGGCACATTAAACGCACTTTATCTGGAAACCAGAAGCAGTGGAATAGTGCTATGCATCTTTGATCAGAATTTCGAGAGCTTTCATTAGAAAGAATACTGCACGTTGCACACCCTGTGAAACTTTCTCTTCCCAAGTCCTTTTTCGAAGTGAATCGGTGGTGTTTACTGTTTCACAGATTTCAAGTGTTAAATAGGATAAGGTTGATTGATTTTTCATTCAAAAATTATGCTTGACGAACAGAATTTGTGTGGCGGCAAATCGTTTATATAATAGCTGGCTGTGGCAGAATGAGAAATTATGCTTGAGTAGAAACTAGGCCCGGCATCAGCATTGGACTATTATTCGTGCAGCCTGTAGGGTGGTTCAGATCCCTTCGCATAATCGGATTTGCGGTGAGTGAGTAGAAATAGTTGGAATGGACAAGATGAGCTTTTTCTTCTTTATTCCTTCGCTATCCTACTTGATACATAACGGATATACTGCACTTGGTGGTCCAAAGAAGGAAATGAAGGATAGTTGCTGAGAAAAGTGATTAAGGGAAATTAAATTTTGACTCAGCAAATATACCAACTCGTGCAGTCGCAACGGTTATTGTTGTATTATCATGTGGCCTCTTTCGAGCAACAATATTGCAATACACTGTATATAGACATGCTGGAGGAGAAAAGCATTACTGAGGCTTGAAAAGGTTTGATATATTGAAATTTGCCCTTTCGACGTTTGCTTCGCGATCACTGGCTCTTTATAAAACATTATTAACCCCATCGCTCCTCCTGTTTTGTGAAATTTCCTTCAAGCACTGCACTTCAAATAAAGAATCATCCATTCGAGTGAAAAACGCGAAAGAACAAATGATCGTTAAACAATAGAGTATAAGCTTGCAAAACATGAAATGGTAATCCATTAATCCTGGGTAGCAAAAGGCAATGGTGTATGCATTGGCAATTTGGAATTTTAAGAAATTTTGGAAATTTTTCAAAGTGCGCTCAGAGATGTCCAAGTCTTAGGATTGGGATCACAGATTAGGGATAAACACGTTGTTTTGCTGAAAAAGCTTCTGTTAGGCAACAACATTTCGAGCAAAAGTGTTTTTAAATATTTAATGACATTTATGAATTAGCAATGTTGCGCGGATGGTTCCAACATTTGTCTCACTTGGGTGCGTTTCTGTTCGCATTGAGGCGATACTAAATGCTGCAACCTAGTGGGGAAAATGGTTCGTTTCTTCTTAGAAAATGGCTCCGACAAAAGGTCTAATGATTCCCGAAGGACTGTAAATTGCTTGGCAGCCACCTAACAATGACGGCGTCTGCCTTTGCTCACCCTCTATTGTTCCAGCGCAATGACTTTTCCGTCTGGAGTACAAAACTCTACGAAAGGATGAGGCGTCTGTGGAAAGGAAAACTTTTCCACCAAACACTCGTGCAGTAGTCAATGGCAAGTGGCTTTGAGCTGCTACTTGTTGGCTTTCCCAGACATCGGTGTGTTCTGGTTTGTGATCGCTTCCAGTTGGCGTCTACTTAGGTTCTAGTCGTGGGGAACCATTAACGACGCCGGGAATACTTCAAAAAATCCTTAACGACGAAGTGCAGAATTCAATTGTTTATCTTCAGATTCCAGTTTGCTTTCGCCGTCCGAATCGTTTTGTTTCGGTGCGATGCATTTAATGAACATTTTTTGCGTGAGCTCGTCGATGGCGTCGATGGTGTGGAAGCATTAAAAAAGAAAACTTAACACGTTTCGGAGCCCCAACAATCTTTCGCTCTCCGTCCCCACTTTATCTGCATAGCATTAAGAGATTTTTGGTTAGGAGTTGTGCATTTTATGTCATCATGTCATTTATGTGTTTCTAGTTTTGAAGATTACGTTCATATTTCTGAAGAAAATTGAGCGAAAACATATAAGGAAGAAAAGAGGAATTCAAAATTATTTAAATCAAACAGTGGAATAGATAGATCTTTATCTATATGATCTTTAATATCTACCAATAGCAGAAGTTTAACGTAGGCCATTAGCAATCAACGAATTTTGGACTAGTTTTAGAAGCTTCGCATGTTTGAATTTTCACAAGATAGGCTTAAGAATAGAATTTCTAACAGCTGGGTAGTTTTCTTTTAATCTATCACCGTATCGGGGTATCAGGTTAAACAACTTATTTGGCTGCATGTAACATGATTTTGGAAGGTTCAAATAGTTCTTCTTTTCGCTTACATAAGATGCGAGCTGCTTTTAAATGTACCTTTTTCTTCCGCTGGAACATATACTGCAACTACTTTTCTGCTTAGTGCTGCGAAAAGAAAATGCTCATGTTCGCTTCAATCCACAAACGATCCAAACGTTTTAGAGAAGGTTTTGATAATGACCGGAAGAATGTTCATGCACTATAGCATAAGCGCCATGGAGCATGTAAGTTTGTTCGGGACAGCTGCATCAACAACAACATTGAGCGGTGTTGGACGGGATTGGAATTTAGTACTGTTGCGATTTAATTAATATCTGCAGAAAATATCCCAGTTGTTTGGTTCTTCTCTTATCGTCAAACAGTTTTAAACAAAATGAATTGTTATCAACATGTTACCATTGCTCATCATAATATTAATTTGTTATTTTTAAAGCAAATTTCATGTACATACGCATTGTTTCTTATGCTATGTGAAATTAATTTATGAACTCGCATCTGCTGCAACTACGATATATCACCAGTGTCTCCAGTCCAGCAAATGGCAAATTTCACTCCTTCTGAACCAAGGATTTACTTGAGCAAAGCTCCTTTGCAGAAGGTTTAATTGTCATTTGTGTCACAAAATAACTCTTTAATGACGCTCTTGCAAGCACAGGTTCCCAAGAACAACTCATGATGCCATACACCAAGAGAACCATAATGAGGGGTGAAGGAAGTATTGGAAATAAAAACAACCTAGTTAATGAAGCGTAAAGCGCAACTGTTACTGCTGCATAAACGAATCCTATGTTGGGTCGTTTGCTATCCAAAATGTTGTGCCAAGGAAATACGAAAGACGATTCGATGGCATTAGTGCTTCCGAGCCTTATTTGTTTCCACAATTCACCTTGACCTACCACGAGATGAAGTATGAAAGTAAGTATGCCATCTTTTCTGCGTAGCAAACGTCCTCTCGAATTTCTCGAAGAGAGTAAAGCAAACGTATGCAGAGTTGGCAAGTAAAAGAAATCTACTACCACCACGCTCTAATCCGTGGTGGCCTGATTATGCCTGAGACTAATTAAATCCGTTCCAAGAGCATCGCATTTCATATGACCTGGATTCCCTAGCGCACACGTAGATTTCTGGTGTTGGTACCGCACGCGATTTGGTACATTTTTCACCTTTTTTATTGCGAATTAACTCCTGCGTCGTGCATGTTATGTCCTGTTGTGACAACAGTGAGATGCTGAAAAGCCACTTGCTAACGCCGATAGCGTGACTACACCAGAATCGACACAATCCGTCCTCTTCCGGTCACGGTTCAGCTTGAAACGAGAGACGATTTGAATTCAGCGGCTTGTGTTTCACTCATAAACTTTATTTTAAGCTAAAGAGTGTTTTTTCGGAGATTTCCGTTGCTGCTCTGCCATTGTGTGTCGCCTGTCTGCTCGGCCTGTGTCTTTCTTCCTCGAAAAACGGTGGTAAATGGTTATGCCAGATTGTACCGCTGTCTCCTGGGTCATCTTTTGGGGCTCCTGTGACTTTCGTTTTGGGACCACATTCGGGATCTCTTGGCGCACCAATACGCCAATCTATTTTTCATCCACAACGAACAGACGACTCCTGCTACTCCAGCAACAAAAGAGGGAAGGATGCGGAAATGCGTGAAGCAAAGTTTATGGTCTCCAGCGGATTGGCCTGACCTGCCTCCATTCTTTTTCCAACAAAATTCAACCGATTGCAATCGTTTCACAGAGATAACCCCAACACGCAAATCCCATTGGACATTGCTGGAGAGAATATGGTGACTACCCAAGCGGTGCTTTGGTGTATGACCGGATGCCCTATCCGGCATCAAATCCATGTGATGTGTGTTGGTGTGAGAATCTTCTTTTATGGCACCTATCGAAGCGGCGTCGGAAGCTTCGCGGTGTTGACTTCTCCATGATTTCACGACAGGTATGACGACATGAAGAAGAGAATGAGAAAGAGCATACTAGTGAAAATGGAGGCTAACGACGCATTGCATGCAACACGCCATTGGTGCGACAGTGAAGTCCTTCGTTTTTCATTGAAGAAATGAACTTTTCAACCGTCTTGCGCCCACACATAGAAAGCAAACATACATGATAGAATAGGAAGAATGAAGCTTGGGAAGGGAACTAATTAAGGACAGATTTATGTCGTACATCGACGAACTTTTCTTTATTAAGCTCTCCTTTTGATGGACTGCGCGTAATCATTGGAGGATGATAAAGTGGAGCGGGGAGATTTAAAGTTTTTCGTGCGCAAGAGGATGTTCAGTTATGAGGAATTGAAAAGCTTTTGCAGCAGTGCTTCTGCTAATTCCTAGAGCTAATTAGGTTTCTTTCTCGGTTTTAATCCATTTTATATGACGGTGAGTTCGTAAAAGCATCGACGCCAACACTGGCTCGCACTGCTAGCCGATTTTCGATTCGTTGTAACATATCGGATCAGCACGTAACTTGTGATGGTGAAAAAAAGCTGCGTTTAATTTTCATCCCAGAGCTAGAATTCAAATGAAATTATGTTTTTCTTTCAAAAGATGAGCGTTATAATTAGAGAGGAAAGCTTTGTTATTTGAATAAAGGCACACTGGATATTAGATGAGTGATACCAAGTGAGCAAGGGTGTGTATTAGATCACAGAGAGGATTTACAAATCGTGGTAGATACACATCTTGACCTTGGTCTCTCAGAGAAAAAGTGCATCCGAATCGGAAATTATCAGGAAACATCTCAACGAGTAACGAAGGAAAACGAATTACCCGTTACACTATCGGCTCTTGGTGTCGCAGTCATGCAGTACTCCAGGAAAGCACTCAGCACAATACAATCAGTGACAATGCTTTATTGGAAACAGTACCACCAGCAAGCCAGACAGTACCATTAAATCACGTCTTCCAGTGAGCAGGCCCTCGGATTGCTTTTCGTTCGAAATGAAATGTCTCGTCGGTAAACACTCAACGCAGGCCGCACTAAGACTTGGCTTATCCAACAAGGTGCTCTCTGATTTACTACAACAGCAGCTCCGTTCATCGTGTCCGTTTTATTTATGCTACTGCCATGTTGTGAGCGGAGGTTTCGGATTTTTCCTTCTTTCGGGTGACGCACAGGAGGTCTCCGGTGCGCAAGGTGGCGATGGTGGTGGTTTGACCCCGGCAGCTATAATTCCCGTTGGCTATCATCGGTGGCTGCGTCCGCTTGGAGCGTACCGATAAATGGCCGGACATAATTTATTCGGAAATTCACCTGAAACCAGTGTGGCCATCAGAGCAGGCCAGACCAGACCCGACCAGGCCGTGGGGGTATTTTCCGGTTTTTATGGCTTTTCCTCTCCGACGAGGTGGTGAACCGAGCACCAACATTCATCGAGCGACATCAGAAACGCTAGAAGCAAGATCATAGGGTGAAATGCATCGTCACAGTACCGGCGCTATCGGATGCCTCGGAATGCCGCTATGGTGTGGTTACGGTGCAACTGACCCACGACTGCTATCGTTGTATAGTTCTGTGTTGAGTAGATTTCCAATATCACTTTGGTGCTGAACGGGATCGCTTTATCTATTGGTTGGGAAGAGTATCTTCGTTGATTAATGGAAACAGTATGATTGTTGCATTATCATAACGAGGAACATGGAGTGGAAATAGAGGAACCATTTCTTATCAAGTGTTTTAGTTCATGACAGACAAGAATCGAGGTTGATCTCTTGATCTTGGCCATGTCCTAGAGTTATTTTTTCTTCAATTAAAATACTACATGATGCGACAGGACTAGACAGAACCTATGTAAATGTTGAATAATTTCACCATTTTTCAGCCAACTTTGGAAAATGAACCAAATTTATTTAGTTTATACAATCCCATTTATTGCATATTCATTCAGAAAATAATGTTGATCAAATGACCGCATCGACAAACGACCGCATTCAACAAACGGACCTTTTTTTACCGTTGCGCATGGCAGTTGCCAACATTTGGGAAGTAATACCAGCCATTTCTGATAGTTGCCTTCAGTTCCTAAAAAGTGTTTGGTTTGTTAGCTTGCTTTCCTTGCTTTTCAAATAGCCCCACAAAAAAATCGAGCGTCGTCAAATCCTGTTTCAAGGCACACGGTCGGGAAAACAAAGAAAACAGTCAAAGAGTATAAATAGAAATGTTTCCGATCCAACAGTCTAAGCAATTCTAGTGTCTTCCGGAAGGTTGGAAAGAAACAGACATCCCTTTTGACGTAGTCACTGCTGACGACGTTTAACGAAATGCGGTGTTGGGAATGCATAGTATTGTACCCACGGAGATGTGATTTGTGAATACGAGATATTTCGTGGAGGGAGTTTCGAAAATGAAAATCCTCAATTCTGTATTTCCACTGGTCAATGTAAAATACTCAAAACGTGAAATAAAAGAACAAGGATACAATCATGTGAAGGTGCTACACTGGTAAACTCTGAATAATGCTAAAACTACCTCTTATAGCTCGGTTGATCTTATTTTAGAATCGCTACTTACTTAACTAAGGGGTTATCGCGTTTTCCGTTTCGAATGCAAGAAACGCACAAAACGCGCTGTGGCGCGAGTATGTTATTATTCATTGTCTGAATCTGTTCCGAGAGCTTGTTTCCCGAGCAAAGTTTCCAAGAATCGTTGCAAATTTATATTTTGCAAATTTATTTGACCAGTCTATCGTGTGCGGAATGCAACATCCTGCAATGTCAAAATATTTGCCGTTCATCGTTGTGTTCAGCATCCGCCAACCGTTACAACGAATAACGCTTACCTTTTCCTTTTCTTCAGGGTTACCAACGAGTCCGTTCACGCCACCGATCATGTAATGTAAATGCTGCGGATTGCTAGCAGCATTTCCGTGCGCTATACTACCACCAACCAACATGGTAGTAGCTGAAAGATTTGAAATTGAAATTTATTCCGTAGTCCATGCTCCATGAGCGTTGGAAGATTTTCGCTTTTCCTCGCAAGCGGATCGATATCCTTGCGAAGAACTATATGAAAAGGTGCTGGAAAGGAAAGGAACGTAGTGCAACTGAAATTTCATATCAGAACGGAGGATGATTGTTATTCAACGGAGGATGATTGTAAGAAATGAAGGAAAAGTAGCTGCAAAACGCATGCTACGTTGTTAAGAATTTGCAATTGCAGCCCTCTGAGTAAAAGAAGAGAAGTGATAGTCCTCGGAGTAAGAAAACACTTTCTTAAATTCGTCAACCGTTCAAGATGCTCATCGTCGCATGCAGATTGCTTTCATGCCGATTACGATGACAACGATTATGATGATATTCAAATCATCCACCGGAAAGCCTCACAGAAGGGATTATGAATGACCGTTGGGAGCAGCAGATGCAATTCAACATCTCCGATTGCTTCGAATCCGTATCCGCACGGAGTATTGACCATCCAGGTCGGGCGTCCTAGTACGAAACCGGTTACAGGGATAAGTACAGAGTTCCGTTTCAGTCATGCAGCTTCGTCATTTGCATTAACATATCTCGTTCAAGTCGGTCTTATGGCTGCGCTTGTAAGAAGAAGGACAAGTGACGACTTAAATTGCAGGATGCAAAGGCTGTTCCTGACAGTTTGCTGCCTTCCGGTGACGCTATTACGACCATTACGATTCCCATTTTCCTCTGCATTAAACTTCAGGCCAGCCACTGTATGCCTAGCCAAACACATAGTTCCTACTGCTGTTAGTGGATGGATACTGCTAGGCTTCCGGTTGAGACACCGGAGGTTTTCGTCGATTCACCAAGACATGCATAGTACCATCTGTTAAGGCGAGGAGTTGGAACACCAACAGACGTTGTTACTCTGTTACATATGCTGCATCTACGCATCGTAGCAATGGCCACTTTGTTTGTTGTCCATCCCTGAGTTGAGTGAGCTCAGTCCTGCATGTTTTCACTGACAAGGACAATAAATGCTGATGTATTACATGCGTTCGTCATCAAATAACAAACATTATCTAGACATTCTCAGGTCGATCCAACGAGCAAGTTCATTCAACTCCACTCCGGTACTGAAATGTGTTGTAACCAGCTGCTGCTTACAATGAATTTTACTTTCAAAATCGTCTAGCACCGCAGTGTCCATAATTCAAAGAAGGAAGCTATGAGTTTTCCAGCGGGAATACAATCTCGGCGTATTGATTTACAGTTCTCCGTGTCACATCTATCCAAATGGAATTGAAGTGAAAGCAAACCTCAGTATTCCTTTTATCTTCGCTCTTCCTCCCAAAAAGGCACTACCTCGGCGGGATCTCATTCGTTCAACTAATGTTGAACCCGTCGGACCATTCTAAAAACCCGGGAGATGCTCGGAGCAGAACGTATATACTCGGTCCTCCGTTGGAGTCCATGGCTGATGGCGGACTTCCATTTCGACGCACAGCACACCCCGCAAGGCGAAGCGTAAATCTTGGCTTTTCCCACAAGGAGTCTCGGAGCTCACTTGATATACGTTTGTCCCAGGAGCACCGGGGAGCAGCGAAGTGGCACAAGAGGCGTTTATCGAGGAAAAGAGGGAAATCGATTCGAAATCCGAGTCGTGGTATGTGGCCTCATTCTTCCTCTGAATCACTCCTGCGGGATGGCGCCTTGGTAGGTGTTATAGGCCAACGACCGATGACTGCTAGATAGGTTCACGCAGTTCGAAATGCGAACAGCTTCCTTCCACGGTGATTGTTGCAGCTAGGCTAAACCACAAGCACTTCGTCATGAGTCGTCGCATCGCGCGCCGAGTAATGGATGGTAGGTTCGGCGGAGGAATCCATCATCTGTGGCGGTATCAGCTGGAACACTCACCCCGGGACGATGTAATTGATATCTTTCCATTTGACTTACTTGCACTATTGCAATGATCGAATTCCAAATCATATACATAGAAGAAGGCACAAAGACGATGGATCTAGGAATGTCTCGTTATTCTGCACTTGTTGTCTATTCTGCTGGTATTTTAGAAAGGCTGAAGAGAACTATCGTCGTCACCGCGAGTGACAGAAAGTGAGGGGCGGTCTACCACCTGTCGAAACATTTTTCTCTGTTGGTTCAGTTTTCCTTAATCTTTGTTTTCCAGAACGAACAGACAGTCTGTCATACCGTGATCGAATTGACAAAAGAGACATTACGGTCTAGTATTTTGGGGCCATCCGCCTGTCGCTCTGAAGCTGTGTTGAATGACGCTAATCGTGACAGCAACAGTAGCGCACAATGGGAGGAACGACAATCTGCCATCGAAGCATTTCTTCAAACATTTTATCGAGCGTCGACAACAATTGGATGGCTCGGAAGATAAATGACCACTACCCACTAGCACGGTCAGCAGCATGACTCTAGACGTCATCCATTGAGACAACAAACCATAAGACAGAGGATTATGCTTCGCACATCATCAACCTCACGCCCACAGTCACTGGAGTGATTCCGGAGTATTCGTTCAGAGAGGTTTTTGATTTGAGGATTTCCTATTCCTCATTCCCTAAGAGGAATTAAGATTTTGTGGCAATGATAGGTGGTACTTTTATTTTCATTGTATTCCAATTGCCCAGCAAGCTTTCGAGAGTCTTATTGCGCCCTACGTCTCGATCGTTTGGACTTGGTGTGACAATATTGTGAAGCTGAAATGGCAACTCCCGAGTTGAAGCAGTTTTTCGATATCTGCACACCATTCCTGTGATTGTTTTCCTGGTCATATCGTGCACTTCAAGTTCATAGCAGCAGAGGCACTTCGAGAACGTTCGATTTCATCCGAAGTAAATTATTTCTCGGAAGTGATGCGTAATAAGTTTGAAATTGGAATCAGATCGGACATTTACGCGGTCAGCAAATAATGAAATCAATGCTTCCGATGAAACTCCACATTGAAAGCAACTCGCAAATAACATTCGGTCCACAGCAAATTCGGTTTTCGTCCCAGCCAAGCCCTCGAAGCCCAGCATGATGAGACAGATTGTGAACAAAAACCGAGGACCACAACACGCATGTAAATTACAAATTGAATTACAACTCTGTTGATGTGGATACCGAATCGCTCGCTGGAAACGGCTCAAACGAACATTTTCGGTCTCTTCACGACCGAATCGAAATCATGGTACTTATACTAAATGAGTTCCGATTCTTTGTTGAGAGAGAGAGAGAGAGTTGAACGGGCGTCTCACTCCTTGGCGCAAACCCATTCCGGGAATGTCGAATTGAAATCCTCCTCCCAGAGGCCTGTTTTTGGAATTTGGTGTAAGAACTGGAACTACGAACTCATCAGCGATGAATTAATGTTGGTTACGTGGGAAGATGAGGCAATTAACATTTTTGCTTTAAAACACCATAATTAACAGCAGCTACGCTCCAGGTGTGCTGTTCCTGCCGTCGAAATATGAATGCAGCGTGGTCGGAGTACTCCAAATATCGTTTTGAACTTCGAACGGTGGCCGGCTTATTCTGATGTTGATGCTGAAGCTTCGCAGTATGTTGATGTCTCATTGACCAAGAACCATGGGGGAGATAATGAAGGTTATCCCTGGAAACGGAAAATGCGTTAGCCTTACACTGCAAGGTACCCTCCATTGCATGGTACCCTCGTTTCTATAAACGATAATTTTTCGGCAGCCATAATTGCCATAAACGGTTGCTAGTGGGTCCACCAGTTTTTGTAATTAATTGCTTTAGCTCTTCGTTTTCCTTTTTTAGCACGGTCCTTTGACGTTTCTTTACTTCTTTTGTCTGTTGTGCAGTGACCAAAGATGTTGTTTTTCCTATTTCCTATTTTTTCTTATTTCAAATGTTTTATTTTCTAACATATTATTTTCTACACTTAAAGTGCAATTTCGATTATTTTGCAAGCGGACTTGGTTATATATGAATATATATGAGTTTTAATATTGTTAGGATTATTCTGGATTGTGATGTTTTGTGGTCCTTTGTTGCAACCATGCGTTGCAATGTTGCAGGGTAGTTCGGGGACTGGTATACATGTGCATACTATATATTTATGTGTACATTAGCACACGTGTATACCACAATTTGGTCAACTTTTTTTTACCAATTTCAACCATTTCAACACAAATACAATGTTATCAAAATGAGTTTAGTTGAAGACAGACAAATCAAATTCGGTTGACGGTGAAAGTTGTCATTAAATGTGACCCGTTGCTCGTTTGACAGGTCCACCTAGTTGAAATCTTTGACAACAATTGCGCAACGCCAAGAAGAATTAGTGTCTTCTTGATTGATAACACAAGTTATTCATGTTTAGAAATGCCGGGACTGGCTCGTCCCAAGAATTGATCAAACTCTGGAACGAAGGAACTTTCCAGAACGGCGCGTCGGTTGGTCGCCTACCGACCATCACCTCTCGAACGACAAGTTGCCGGTTTGTGGTGATAACCAATCATCACGAACGAAAGGACACGGCAGTGAGATTTTATGGATTTGTCTGGTTATTGGAATGCGGTGGCGGTGGCTTCTTGAGGAGTTGTAGTCGAAATGCTGATGAAAGGCTAAGAAGCAATTCGTACTGATGCTCGTCCGATCTGGAATTGCACACTTTCTTTTTATGCTTTCTCGAAGCATTTGCCAAGAAACATTTGCTCAAGCCAAAACATTAATTAAGCAGCATACTTGGCCTTACGTGCATGCTCTGCAAAATATTGATGGTTGCTTTTGTACCGCTGCCCCATATACGTCCACGATCTCTGTTCATGCCTTCAACCGTACACTATCGACCTTCATTACTCACGTCGAGGGCATAATTCATGTATAGATACCGGAGATACAAACCATCCGTACGTCGTTTCCGCCATCGTTTCTTCTGCTGTCTAGTGCTACCGATGTGCAGTTTGGCACGTAACTTGGAGTAAATTATGCAACGTATGTTGGGAAATGCTCATTTGAGCTGATTTGTTGTCGATTCACCAACCGTACCAGCTCCAGCTTTAGCAGGAGCAGTTTATGGTGCGATACCACAACAGACTATTGAGCGCTCATGTGTGTATGCTTGTGCGTGTTCCATCCATTTCCACAATTGAGAACTATTCAGAGCATAGCCACTAATATGTGGAGCAGTGTTGCTGTAAGGAAGCTGCTGAAGAGGGGAATCATTATTATACCTTACAGTCTATACTGTAACTTGACGAAAAGCCCAACACTGTTATAGGGCTGTGGAAATAAAGAGTAGTTAACATTTCATCAGACACAGAAAAAACACAATAGTCTATTTTATGTGACACAAACCTCCATAGGCAAATCCATAAAATGGTAGATTTTAATGTTTCTGTATTATCGTTAAATTATCAAAATACTTAATATTGCTTCTTCTCTAAATGGTATGCGAAAGATACTTCTTGTTCCTAAGAAAGTGCTGCCAAATACGCGTTTGGCATCTATTTTCTATGGTCTTAGGGTCGCTTCCAACGGGTCATTAAATGGTTGAACTGAATGTACTTTAAAGGAACATAAATGTAATTAATTGTTAGACTGTATCGTTTTTGCCGAGCCCTTGCTTCATAGTTCGTGACCACGAAAACCGCGCTGGAAGGACTGAAACTGGCCTATGCCAAGATCACGACTTCTTCCATCCAAAAGTTTGGCCATTCGAGCTATCGTTGTTGTGTTTATAACTGGCCGTATCAGCGTTGGCACAAACAAATCGTTTTAGGAGCCCTTTTAATGCCGAAATTTATGCACCACATCCTTTGCTCGCCTAGGTATGGTGCAGTGCTTTCTTTTTACAGTTTGTGTTGTTGTCTATCTAAATTGAGAAGAAGAACTAGTTTAGAAACGATTCCGAAATTTAGCGAATGAACTTGGTATGTCTTACATGATTATGTTAGAATAAAAGAGCTTTTACTTACTATATTTAATATATTTTAAACTGCTGCACTGAATGCCAAAAAGGTGACAAAATAAATTATTTTGTATATTTTATAACAGCCAACCGTTGCTATGTGCATAAATTATTATAAGGTACGAAGACTTGAATGATATGTTGTTGTTTTTTTCTTTATGTTATCGTTATTCATAATTCGTAATTAAATTTATTTGTCTGTGTTCACTCTACTTTTGCACTCAAAAATGCTCCCTGTACAGAAAATAAGAAATGTTCTACACTAACATCGATTTTATTAAAGATTTTAAAACCACAACTAAGCTCACGTGTGCCCTTAAAGAGGTTTTCTTCGTTTTTACGCCAATCCTCACTCCAGGCTAAGGCTACGATGGATTAACGAGACTGTTTTTCAACTCGATCGATTCCACAGAATGCAGAATAATCAACAAACAGAGGGCAAAAACACATCATCCATTTCTGAAAAGAATTGATCCTACTGGTGGTGGCTGTGGCTTCGCTTGCTGGAACCACCTGGATCAAAACACTGTAAGGCCGCCTAACCCTTCTTCACGGTTTCGAGATCAACAAACAGCTTCAAATGCCTTTGGCTTTGTTTGCATTGGCAGCCACTCCGGCGAAAGCGACTTTTTCACTTGGAACGTGTGGTTCTAGAGTTGCAAACCATTGACTTTGGACCGGCTAAGAAGCTTTCCGAAGAGTTTTTCGTAAGCGTGGTGGTGCGAAGTTTCGAACCAAGTTTGTGTGTGTGTGTGTGTGTATGTGTTTTATTTTTCGTGCCTTCTTTCGATCGATACCGATTCCATTGATACCATTGGTATCAACCGATGCGGCTTCAAAGGCCGATAGGCTTTCTATTGTAAATTGATCGTCGTTATTGACGATTGTTCGTCCTTTTATCCGAACACTCTTGCCCGGATGGAAGGACGTAAATCATGTTTCTTTCAGCTCGGTTCTTTCGTTCCGCACAATCATCATTATCATCGTCGGCCACGACTGAAGGCCAACGATGCCTTACTATTGCTCATTTGTCTGATTGCTTCAGCACAACAGTCGAGACTTATTGTCTCAGAAACACTTCTCTGACAATCGACCACCAACCTTTCCTCGATGTTGGAAGCCACTGGTTTGAGTTGGCATAAACATCGGTCGTGATACCGCATTATCACACTCCACGCCCACGGAAATGTCTGAATGGATCGCATACTCTGCTGGCGGATGTAGTACTCTCGGTTTATTGATCGACCGAACTGTCGGAATCATATTCAACAACGATGGGAGCTCATGGTGTCTGATATGAATGGAAAAGCGTAGACGTCGCGTGAGCTACAATGGATTGGTCGCAAATCGAGGACGACGGAACTCGTAGAGAGATGAAGGTGTTAACGGATTCGAATGTTGGCCGGATGTAACGGATTGAAATTTATTCATGAGGAAAATTGAAAACACAAATATATTTATGGAAGTCTCCGTGTGTGTGTGTGTGTGCGCTCTCCTTCCGTTATCAGTGATTGGTTTAACAAGCGTGTGTAGCCCATGAGGTTGTGCTGTTTGAACATGGTGACACCATCATCTTCAGCCATGCTTACCACATTCCCAAAAGAAAATGGTTCCAGTGATTGAATAAGGGATGAGTTTCGATTGTAAATGTGAATTGGCACAGCATCACGCAGATTTTTTCGTACCCTGAGGTTATGGTAACAATATGACAATAAGCCCGCTTTGATCGTTCGAAAGAACTATGGAAATGGTGTTAAAATCGCATACCAGCTTTGTACATGCGAAAATTGAGCGGTCCCAAGGATGATCGAATCATCCGTCAAACATGTTTTGTCTGGTGTAGTGCTTTTCTACATTTTTACACCTAAAACCCATAGCTAGGTTTTAAGTGTAAAAATGTAGAAAAGCTCTACTTTGGAATGGGGAAAAATAATGTTCCTTAAAATAGATAGGCGCTCAAGAAATAACTTTTAACATAACCGCAGATTTGAAGCAAGAACTATGATAAGAGAGCCTTTCGTTTGTTGCCTTGAACTTTCTTTTTAGATTCGAATCTAAAAAGAAAGTTCAACTCGGATCTTAAAAGAAAGTTCAAGGCAACAAACGAACGGCTCTCTTATCATAGTTCTTGCTTCAAATCTGCGATTATGTTAAAAGTATCTCATTCAGTATTTCCGCGAATGAAGTTCGAAATTCAATCCAACTATTAACTAGTTTTTACACTATCGATGAACTGCTTTAAGTAAACCCAGGTTATCTGCCCAGATGCCAGTGGATACAATTCAAAGATAAGCCATTTTTATGCAAATGATTCTTCTTTCACATGTTCTCACTATAAGCAATCATGTCTTCCATTCAAATGAATAAAAGGACCATTTCAAGTGAAAGAAAATCTTTTATCGACTGGAGACTTTTTTTTGTACTCTCTTGTTCTTCCATTTTGCTTATTTTTCTACTTCGTTCTTCTTCGCTAACGAACACTATGCATGTTATTAGCATACGGCACATTTGTGTCCAGACTGGTGAAGTTTAGGTTCCTTCCGGCTCATCAGGGAATGATGATCGATAGTGCCGCGATTGCTTTGCGGCTTTCGCCAGTAGCAGTTTTTTTAATTGGCATTCAAGAGTTCCATATGGTGTTTTATTCTTCTAGCAAAACATCGCACGGCGAGACAGCTAACGAAATGTTTACAGACGGAGGACTATTGGCTTTATCGGTTGCATACTTGGTTGGTTTAACCCAAATATTTATACTACAAATACGTCTCCCTTTTTCTAATTGGTGCTTGCAATTCTTATTTCATACGTTGATCAGCGGCCACTATTTTTTGGCAACTATCTTTTCATTCAGACTTTGGTGATCTCGGTCGATTGAAGGGAAGCCTTATGTTCGGGCAACCGTTTTTTTGTTTCAGTATTTTTCATTAATTTCTAATAAAGCTGAAAAGTTTTGATTTCATTTAAATGTCTGTCTTTTCTGTTGGCCGTCAACTAAGCATGCTGTATGATAATTTAGCGCTCAGCGAGGATCATAAAAGAGTGGCCATAACCAGCTCATGCTTTTAAGCAATTGAACCCACGGGTAATAAATTATCTTTATATTGTTTGTTTCTCTATATAAAGAAACATATTTGTTTTTTCTCGTAGACAAATATATTCTATCAAACAATATTCTATCAAAAACAATTTTACTGTAGGTAACGTTCAAGCTAAAACTTAAAGCTATGTGAAAAATGAACAAGTTGTTAAATGAATATACTTTCACTTTGGTCTAAATCCCAATCTTTGGACTGATTAGCAATGAATCTGCTTAGAGATTAATGTAAACCATTTGTTGTTTATGGAAAATCACTTTGTAGGTAAGGTTATAACATAAGTAAACAGTTAATCTAATAACCTGTCTACTGGTGCGTTGAATAAAGCTATCGCCATTGAAACTAAAAGCTGAGTACAAAGCGTTACCTGCATCATCAACATCAACTGAGTATGAAGTTACCAGCGGAAGCTCAAACTTCAATTGCCCTAGACCTAAACTAGACTGCTTTGTCTTGCTTATTTGAACAATTCGCGGAGGAGTTAAATTTACCTCGAATTTTTCATCAAATGGTTAGCGCTGGTTGGTAGTCCCTTTGGTAAATAATGCTGTGATGCAGGCAGTTGGAGCTGTTTGCGTCTCCTTTGGAAAATACTAGTGAAGCTGCTCTGTGATGGTACTACAGCTACTTCTGGAGTTCAACGACAACGACTCGGAATCAAAAGTGTGTTGCGATTGGACGCTTTTGGTTTTCTTTTTTGTCTGAACCAACATTATCTCAGGCTACCGGCGGTTGGTGAAAAGTTTTATGGGCGTAGATTAACTTTTACTGGTCGCGTTGAGTAAAAAGTTTCGTTTGGTACAAGTGTGCCAGTCATCAATATTTGCATCCTCTCGATAATCTCGATGCCTCAAAGATCGCATCGTGTCGTCATAGAAGTCGCGAAACAGTATTTGACGATTTCTTCCACCAAGTAGCGTAGGGGGTTTTCTTGAATTTTTATTTCTTCCATTCACAAGGAGCACCAAGACTTGTCTTCGATAAACCACACGAACTGACGTTAGGACTTGAAAATTGTGGCCACCTTTGAGCTTCTTCACATATATGCGAAAGATAACAGGAACTAAGTCAAGATAAGTATTTAACTATATTTTATCGTATTAACGTTTGCAGAAATAAAGTTTTTTATAATTGGAACTCACTTTCATGCAACATATTTAAACAGAGAAGATGTGTTCAACAACTTGACAAATAAAGACATTTCATGTTTCAATTGATTAAAACCTCCGTTATTCGTTTTGCGTGTCACATGTTTGATGTTGTTTGATGTGCCGTCACCAACTCATATCAGCAGGCGCGTTTTGTTCCCTGAGTTTGCTCGTTCGCGGTGACCAGTCGTTGGCATAGCTCATCGAATCGAGAAAATATGAAAATTGCTTCAACCACGAACCGGGAATGTGGTCAACCACCAACAACCAACAACTTACCCTTTCAGCATTGCTTATGACGTAGGTTGAAGACCAATGGCGAAGTGTGCATGTTTGTTTATCTGAACCGAAAGTCATTTCAGTACCACGAACGGTCAACATGTAGGTGATTACCATTTGGGACGGATCGACTGTTCGACGCATACAAAAAAGAGAAATAGTTGCATCGCCCTGTTGGTCGAAGAGCAAATCAGCCTGTTGGCGAGTGTTTTTGTTTGAAATGGTTTTTCAATCAGTGTTCTCCAACAATTGCTAAGCCCTAATTATCTTAGCTTCCACTTACATGGTTTTGTTTTGATGGTAAATTGTATTCTCTTCTACAGTGAGTTTCTCTTACAATGTTCACTTGATTTGTCGAGGAAAGCATAACGCTAAGACCAACTTTTGACTTTTCAATCAACTGAAACGATAGAAATTGATAAAATGGTGCTTTTTTGAAATGGTATTTATGCTCCATTCCTCAACCTTTCACTTTGCCGTTTTACGCTGCACACGTTGCAAAAAAGGAGAAAAAAAGAGCTGTGCTGGTGACTACTCTAACAAGAATCACCACAAACCAATGTTCCAACCACCGCCTGCGGACTTGTTACTGAGTGTAATGTGAATGGTGAACACAACCCACCGACAAAACAATCTTGCACGTAGCCATGTTTTGCTGCGATGCGATGTCATGGCCCCTTGGGGTCTGAACGTCTGGGGACCCTCAGTTTGGGGGTTCTACAATGTACCACATTTTGATTTATTAGCTCTCTCATTCGTCATCTCTCTTTCTCTATCACTCCTTCCTCCTCATCCTTCTCTCTCTCTCTCTCTCTCTCTCTTTCTTTCTCTTTCTCTCCCTCTCTTGCATGCTTGCTCAGGCAACCGGGTCATAGCATTAAAGGCCGGTAGCAAGACTGAACGATGGTCGCGGCGGTATGTTCCATATTGCTAGATAGCGGCCTGACAAACAAACCGTGGATTACATAATAGAAGTAAAGAGGGATTGGAGATTGAATTTCTGCTGCAATTCCTTTTTAAAATTATATACCATACCTTCGCGAAGCTTACCTGTTGGTATCTTTATCCTCCCTCCTTCTTGATGGCAAACACAACATTGAATACGAAATGAATGACGCATTAGGTATCTGGTTTGCATAACCGCTGCCAATTGAATTGGCTGCGTGATGCTTAATTGTATTAAGTTGCAGGTTGAAGAGGGTTGGAGCAGAAATCACTTCCCTCATTCGTCAAAGTCAATCAACGTCCACACAACAGCGCCGGATGCCCAAGCGGAATCGTTACGCGATGCTGCACGTGTGACATAGGCTTACACTTGCTCAGATTCGAACTGACCTGAACATCAACCTTGATGGGCTTGGGTGGTTGGTCATTAACAGATCTCTCTTTTCCAAACATCCGTCATGCTCGAGCGGTACCATCCAAGCCATGATTCCTCCACGAAATACTCCGGATCGAAATCCGTAGCACCAAGCGATCGAAATATCAGTCTATTGCAGGCTTTCGTAAAGACAGTACCGATATCGACGTTTACCAAAGGCAACGAAACGGCGTATCAAACATTAACCATAACGCGATTATGCTGCAAAACTGACAGACAACTCATGGTGCCCATTGGTTGGCATGAACCAATTCTCATTCGGTCGGAATCGCACAAAGGAGTATGCAATGGTTGTCCGAGTAGCTCGGCATTGCTCATAACTAAGCATCGTACAGCATACACATACCGGGAGTCTGCTCATTCTAAATACACCGAATGTCTGCCAAACGTCTGCCACTCTGGTCTGGAAACCTTTTTCCTACAAAACCTACATCACGAAACAAAACTTACCGGGAAACAACGGAACACATTTGCCTTTAACCATACTGTCGATGTTTTGGTATCGACGCCGACGTGAAGCGGCTGTCGCTGATGGATCACAGCACTAGGAACCGATGCTCAATGTTTTCCAAGAACCAGCATCAAGCCAATCCGAAAGCAACATGCTGAATCTGAAATGCTGAGGAAGCCAAAAGGACACAAAGGACACTGGCTGTGACTGACGTCTGCATGAGACAAGTGATTCGAACCCGTGAACGGACCTTGGTACCGAACGCACGAAAAAACGAACGCACAATGAATGGAAATAGCAAAAACCACGATAAACGTCCAGAGAAGGACGAGAATCAGTTTTCGATGTGCTTGGTACAGTATTCCCTGACAGGTTGTGATCCAGCTCACGATCAAAAGGTTTGAAACAAAAGAATCGATTGCACGCAGATTGTGAAATGAGATTCCAGATCGAATTGTTTTTTATGCAGAAATAAAAACATGCATGGAGTTGTAGTAAGCTGCGGAAAATGCTGATACTAAGTTAACCATCATGGATGCTTTTGTCTTGCCGTTTCCAATTTCCAGCGATTGATATCCTCCACCCAGCTGATTACAATAATTACGATCATTCTATTTGAATTTCGATTTGAATCATTCGCAACATATTAGTTTCTTATGTTATTCGGGATCACTTTTACGCTCCAACAAATGCAAACACATCCGTAGAGGATGTGTTCTTCACAAAAATGCTGACACTCGCATCTCGCTTGTTATCGGTGTCATCGCTTATCGCTCGTCGACCGCCTCCTCTGTGATATGATGCTACCAGTCAGTAAAAATATGAAAAAGACCAAAAAGAACACATAAACCGCCAGATCGCGACACGACATCGAAATCCCACCATCCTCACGATGTCGGATGTTTCCTCATCCGCGCGTTCGAGTTTCCAGCGATGATTCCAGCGGCATGAGCATGTGTCCCGCAGCCGGCATGGTGCTAGAATGGTGCTCCTGCCAATGGCATTTGAAGCGTTTATGGTTTTGGGCGTTTTTGCTTGCTCCCAACATCCGCTTGAGTTGGTTTTGAGGCGATGCTTTCATTCTGTCAACATCCTCTATTAGCTTCGAAGGAACGATTTCAAAGTTGGTTTGCCTTGGATGTGCTACTGATGTTGCGAACGTGACGGTGTTTCGTGTAACGTTATCTCGTATTTCCGTGGGCTTTTCACTTTTGTCCTGACTGACGCACAATAACGGGTGCAAATACCGTGCAAGGCCTCATATTGCTTTGGAGAACCACATATTCAACGGCACTTCACCTACTCATACGGCATTTTAAACGATGACAGATCATGAAGCCCAATGGCAGCAGCTCGCTGCACACGCGAAAAGGGAAATTACTGGAATATTCCAAATCAATTGAGCTGTAGCCGCGCTTGTCGTTATTGGTGAAAACGAAATGTCCCGGGGCACTTGCCAATCCCGCGAAATTGCAAATAAATAACGTGTTGTACTGTAAATGAAATAAAAATGCTCCATTTACCCCTCAGTGGCAGAGAGTATCGCCTGGAGCGAATTCGAAAAGCAGCATTATTCACCGTGCCCTCTCGATTTAAACATTACATACCCAGCGGGGATGGCATGAGCTTTATGACCCAGAAGAATTCAAAATAAAAGTTCACACCGGCGCACGTATAAAGAGCACATAACGTAGCGTGTAGTATTGTAGAGTTGTTACCACAGTTACAAAATGGTATGAAGGGTTGTTTCATTATGGGCCGATCCGATCGCATAGGATAACCTCAACAGTTGGAGCAGGAGTACACAATGGCAATTTGTAATTAATTTTTGAATAAATATTTGCACTAGCTTGTGGTCTGATTGAATTGTGGCCGTTCTATGGATTGAACAATGGAGGTTGCCCCTGGTTAATAGAATTTTATTTTGAATTCCGATCGAGCAAACGAGAGTATAACGTTGTGTTCACCGTAATATTTTTTCGTAGTTAATGTTTATTTTTTTCTCTTGTTTGATGAAAGAACGATCATTAAGGTTGCACAAGAACATCACATGGCTTTGTGATGCCTTCAAACTCGAAGGCGCTTGAAGTAAATCACTGACTTGTCGCCATTCGTAACATAATCTGGAGCACATTCGGATGCATTCCGCATATTCAACCAGATAATCTTATCGTGAGGAAGCATGGTTTTTGTTCTGGCCAAGATACAGGTGCTTTGCTCATAACATGTACCGACACCCTATGTCTATTAGGAATAGAACCTATTGCCAATTTCAATCCCGATTGCGTTCGGTTGGACTATGGTAAGTATATGGTTAAATTCACCTTTTTACATTATCAACAAACCACCCAATCCAACACGTATCCTTTAAATGTTTGAATTGCAAATTAACCAAGCACCTGACCCACGTCACGAATATTCATGAGCATCGCTCATCGCAGTGCAGAAAGGATATTCTAAAGTTGATACTGGTCTGTGATATTCGATTCAATTCTGTAGCCCACGGAAAACAAAAATGGAAAGAATAGCTTCGTACAAACTGATCCCAGTCTAATTCATAGCGCTTAGACACATTGAAGAGTCTGAAGAGACGGAATGCTGCTAATAGGCGAGTCGGTAAAGAAACTGGAGATGAATTGCCCAACGCTTTTCGAAGCAGTGATCTTTTAATGGTGGTGTAAAGGTTATTTAATGCTGCATCGTACAGTGTTTTGAACTCGAACGATTTTATTCTGGTGTCTTCTGGAAGATGCGAAAAATGGAGCAAAAGATTCCAACCAAATCCTTTTAAGTGAGTGGAGAGCCCCAATGAGAATCAGAATAGAGTGAACTGCACCGATGGCCATTTCGCGCTCTAACGTACAAATAACATTGATTTGGCCACATCGTTTTGGATTTCATTTATTTTGCAGAACAATTTGAAAGTAGTTCCAGCTCAAGTTGCTATCCCAAAAAATATCAAACGTTGGCGCTCTTCACCAACGATTTCGCTTGAAACAAAATGAACACAACCGCTGCATAAGTCAGCAGCTTGACATGAATTGCTTAAAACGATCTACCAGGAATTTTACTGTCCATGACGGGAACGATTTTCCTTTGCATTTTACCTCAAAAAGCAAAACTGTGCGAAAACGAAATGAATCATGGACTAATGACGATAAGTAGCTCTAAGACAGGTTATGCCTGAGGACTCATCGTCTACAATAAACCATTTCAATACAGTATTTACCGATTCCTGAAATGGCAAATGTTCGATTTACACCTAGTCCCAGAGGCCGAAAATGAAATATTTTGTCTGAAGGCTTCCAAGAAAAGCTCATTATAGTCCCCTAGATAACGTTAATTAGATGCTTTTATCAGCGCCTCATAATTCACACCTAAGCTGGTTCAAATGGACCATGAAGCGGAATCGAAAGAAATAAATTAAATTTGGAATCGTATGCCCTCCGGGTCCTTCCCGCGGGTAGATCAAACGCCTCGTTACCAATCGTGGATATTTCGTTCTCTGTTCGACTCAACGGTCCTTGTTGTAATGCGAGGGGAAAATCAATATCGAAAGTTACAAGGTAATGGGTTTGTAATTATGATGCTTAAGCGATAAGCGATAGATTCACCTCCATAATTTGGAACGCGATAAGAGGACATTGCTCCGTAAGGCCCCCATTGCTACGTACCCGATTGCGTCTCTAGCAGATCGACCTGCCTCTCCAAAGCAACCACAAGTTGGGCGCTAAGCATTGCGACGCTTCCACTGTCTACACACCAATGTCACATTTATTCCAATTCAAGTGAAGGAATGTTTCTGTTTTCTTTCATATTTTACATTTTCATCCATTACCGTACTTCAAGGAGCGACGGACGTAATAAGAAGACGGAGAAAAACATAAAATATCCATTTAAATTCAAATTTCCAAACAGGCAAATCGGAAATGAGGCAAGCAATGTGCGATTAGAGAGCTGAATTGAAAACGGTTTCGTGTTTCTTTCCTTTCTCCTAAAGCCCCCGCAAAACGAGCATCCGATACGCGGAAATTCGTTCATCAATGTTTTCTCACGCAACTCGCCGAACACCCTTAGAAGGTTTATCGGTAGCAATCGATTGACACTAACACTTCGCCACATCCCACAGATGTACAGAGGACAATCGTGAACACCAGACCCTCATCCCGTAAGTTAAAACATGTCGCTAGGGAATTTTGATCAAAATATCGAAATAAAGGGAAATGAGGGCAACATTTTCACATAAAACCCTCTCGCCATCGTCCGGTAGCGAGAAAAGCACCATCGTGATTTGAATCGAACGCTTGCCACCTGCGAACTCACCATATCATCGACAACAATCATCATTTCAACCAAAGTACTTATATGGAATTCCGACACTATCATGGTTCTGCACTGGAGATGGGGAATTGAAAATCTGTTTCACTAATTAACCCCATATCGAATCCATCTGTGGTCTGATTCAAAAAGGGATTTTCGATTTGGTTTGGGTTTTTGGAAACCTATCGTGACGACCATCTGTGTGTCACTGCCCTATTGCATAACACAACGGCGTCTAAAACTACCATATAGTCAACCTAAAAACATAACACTTTCACGATTTGACTGAACATGTCGAATTTATATTCGTTAATATAAACTGGAGATGGGCTTTTACTTTTACCGGTCACGGTAGCTTTAAATAGTAAATGTTTCAGTGTGAAAGCGATTTCTAGCAGTAATTTCAGCAGTTTTTCTCCATTTTTGGTTGTGTTTTATGTCTTGGTGTCATCAAACCTCTTATTGCAAAATGAATCATGATTCTGATGCAGCCACATACTTGATTAAAGAATCACATAGAAAAACATTTTGCTTCCACATAATAATTTCCATAAAAACTACTTTAGAGAACGTCGAAATACAGCTGGAACCAAGAAGGCACGAATCACAGGACTCTTTGACTCAGTTGCTCCTAGCATTAAGCCCCAACCCTTTCCACTACCTTCCCATAAATATTGGAGTAACGGCTAATCCATATAATACAAAAAATCAAGCTGAGACTTAGGTACTACGAGAGACTTATGAGCCTTATCGCTAGCATTCAATGCTAACGCAGCGATTACTTTGATTCAGCCGTGGTTTTCCCGTACCTGGAGATAGCTTATTATTGTTCTTCCGTTTCTGCTGGAGCATGATTCCTTTCCTTTTCCATCACACCGCCAATAGGAACATGCGTTGAGAATTTGTGCGTTGGTTTGTAGATGGATTCCAAGCGATAAATTAATTCTCGCCTTCAACGTACGACAAGACTCACGCATAAAAATTGCATGTTCTGCTAAGAAAAGCCTGATACCAACCTGAACGATATACGGAGACACGATAGCTGAGAGGTGCAAACATAAATGAAGTGTCTGTTATGAAGTGTAAAGATGCAGCGAGAACTCGTTTTATGTAGCTCTGTTTTATTTCATTAGTCCAATGAAGCAGCAGCTCAAAAAACACTCTGCTGTTCCCGGCTGCTTGACTAACACTCCCTTCTCCTTATCACCTTTCGTTAATATGCCCTCCTGCGCGCACGCACACGTACGCACAGGGGACCCTCTTGCGGCTGCGCACGAGCCCTACCGATAATCCCGTTATAGATATCGGGACTATCGGTAACAGTGTCCCTTTTTCATATCCTTGCGAATTGCGCGTTTAATGTTGTCGGATGCTTTGCTACTGCCATGGAATAGCATCCAGAAGGAAGCATGCTTCAACCTCGCGAGTGCTGCCAAGAGAGAGTTTTTCATTTCTGTTTCCGGGAAGTAATTAATGATGAGATATTGCTTACGGGTCTCTTCGATGCCTTCATGTTATGAAAGGATAAGTGTTTTGTAGCTATGGGAAAAAGGATAAGCAAAGTGGTTGTTCACGTTTCTGATCAGAAGATTAACCACAGAGCTGCTCGTTGGTCTGTCGATCGCATCAAGACTCATAGACGCATGGTGAACTCGAAATATCTTATTGGAGGCGTCAAACGGTCCAGGTGTATGAAATGAATGACTTCGATCTATGTTGAAGCATCGATTCATTGTAGCATCTGGCTTATCTATCTCCTTATCTCTCCCTTCTCAGGGCTAAGTAAATCATTCCAAAGCTTCTCGGAAGAACAGTACCTGTCGGAGTGACGATCGAGCACCGATGGATGATCGAAGACCAACACCGGAGTCGTCCACCGTATCTGGGTAGTTCTGGTAAAACTGGCCAACGGTATCATCCCAGTGCATCGGAGATGAGCGAGAACGAGAGTTCTTAACTACAACGAGTGAATTTCTTAACTACTTTTTTACTTAAATACTGATCATTGTTCGATTGATTTCATTATACTTTAGCACAATAAATTTTGCACATTTTGGTTTAAAACTCTTCTATCGCAAATACAGGTATGTCGTGGGATTGGTATCTTTTGAAAACCTCTTTGATGGAGCGTACAATTTCCTGCCTACTTTTTGCTTTCCAAAATACTATAGATATTCTATACCTCAGGTCACAGTTTCCGTACTGCTCGGATTCATATCAACATCACCTTGCATTTCTACCTAAAACATTAATGCTGCGCAGCATTATCAGCATGCCCATGCCAATCTATTTTCCGCATCACTTTTTGCAATCTTTTCTACGGTTTTTCGTAGAGGACATGGTCGATAATTCAATTGACACGCCTTGCCTTTACCGACTGATACCGCGAGCGCGATAGAACATGATGAAAGGTGCGCGATGATAATGCCAAGCGCACTCAACTTGTCCGATAAAAACCGTGAGTTGACCGCACTTCGACCACTGCTTGGTATGCATCAAAGCGCAGCTGCCGATATTGGAGTAGGCAGTTTGAAAAATGTCTGTCAGTTCGAAAGGGCAACGAAGCTTTTTTGTCACCTTTGCTTCGTCATTCCCCCGATCGTCCGTTGATCTACTGTTGAGCAAGCTGATAGGAGGATGCATAAAACGCGAGTTTTTTTTTTATTTCGTTTATCTGATGCAGATGTGCTTAAAGTTAGCTGAACAGCTGGAAAAACATGCTGCTGCATCAAAAGTGATAAAAAAAGTGACGGTCGATGGTGAACGGAATGATAAACGATGGAGTTGTTGAAATCCATAGCAACGTGATTTCAATATAAATTTTTCGTTTTCGCTCTCGTCACCAATCGAATGCCAAATCTTTTGTTAGTTTGCATATGTTCTCTCAAGCAAGATGTGCATCACAGTGAAAGCTGAGATCGTTAGAATGCATCTCTTTCTTGCAGCATGGGAATGCATAAATGAATGAAATACTTGAATGAAATCATGAAATGAATGTCTCGTCTAGTCTCAAACATCCTTTGCTTTTGGTGTGTTCTACAGCATCGAGCAACATATAAGGACATGGCATGATAGCCTATCACTTTATCACTTGGTTTACTCAACTGACACGTCAATGTTACACTGTGTGGTGTGAATTGTTTGAGGCAGAATTAAATTTCCTATCCAATGTTGCTGTTTAACGGCCGTTTCATTGGAGTGTCGATTGCTTTGACTGTCGTTCCTTTTACTAGAGCAACGACCATCAGAATCCATGGAATACAGATTTGCATCAACATGTAGTCATTCCGCCCAGAAGCACTTTCCTTCATTCTCTCTCTTCCACTCTTCACAACGACAATCATAAAAGGGACGTGAAAAGCATGACCAAACGACAGCCCCCCATAAATTATGCTCGATATTTCTCCGCTGACAGTGACGGACGACAATCGAGTGCAACAACAGTCAGCAACACATAGTTCAAGCCATGGTACAGGCTGATTTGTGGCCATGGGTGAAGGGAGGGGTTTGTAATGTAGCAGTTACAGTGGAACTGGTTTGATGTGGGTATGTATTTGGGAATGAAAATTTGGCAAACAACACCCCAATCGCAGACGAACCGGAAAAATGACGATGTTGTTGAATGGAGCATGCCGTAGGTAGTAAAGTTAAACATTTGCAGCACACGTTGATGAGTTTTGTGCGAATGTCGCCTGGAAAAGGTGCATTTTAGATTTTTTTGGACTATTCAGAAGACGCTGAATTTGATGCGTTTGATACAGCATTCGTATTATGCTAGTGATATTTATGTAGGAATAAGCGAGAGAGACTTTCAAAAGAGAGGATGTAGGACCAAAAGGAGGCCGGGAGAGCGCGGTGGTATAAGCGCGGTGGAAGTAACGCACAGACATCCAAGCCAAACGGTTGTAAAACAAACGGAGTGAAATAAAGCCATCCTATACTAACATTCTATATTTAAACAATGGTTTTGTCCGTAAATAAATAAATACTTTGCGCTAAATACGTAATGCGCTGTAACGCTTTACTTTTCCTCGTTACTCATTACTACATCCCCATCTGCAGGTGAACATAGGAGATTCTATCAATGTGTTTGTCCTCTGCTTGATCAGCCTTTTCCTCGAATTCCGATGAAATCAAATGCAGCTTATGTACTCATAACATCACGGCATCGTACAGTTTCAACGAGATCATCAAGCACATACCAGATGTAGTGTCCCATTTAGTGTTAACCAAATCAATCGAGCAACATTGAGTGAGTGAGTGTGTCTGTACTTAATGCGGATGTAAATTTTGCGCAAGTGTGAGTGAATGTGCATAATTTATTAGTCCTTCACAAAAGCAGTTACTTTCGTTAAACGTGCATTTCACTTTAAGGAAAATAGAGCGACCGTTTGCAAAAAAAAATATGATAAAAATATGATTATTTTAAATAAAAAATGACATTCCAATAAAACCAAATTGATAAACTGTATGAAAATTCTCAAATATATTGTATCGTGTCTGATGCTTCAGCGGCAATTGGAAAGAAACACGCCGAGTCAGCAGAAGGTAAGCTTCCGCGGATTTAAATTTTATTCATTCACTAACTGATTTATCGGATTTAATACGGGTATGCAGTTTGACAAGAATTTTTATTGACATCGATTGATTAGTTCGCCTTTCATGTCATTTTTCGAACACGTTGCTAAAAAACCAATATCTACACCTTTACAATATTGCGTCATTTTTCCAGTTTATAATTGAAATTTAAGTGGTTGATTTACCGATCCAATCTGCGAGAAACTTTCAAAGAGCATGTAGGAGGGTAAGGGTGAGGGAATAGTGTTATTAGGTTCCTTGTACATCCTAATATTTAATCATAGAAATTATGTTAGATTTTAGAGTTGTAGATATTGGTTTTTACCCCTGTTAAAAATGGGTGTTCGGGAAGGGGAGATATAATGGGGAATAATATTCTATATGTGGCTAATATGTATGTGGCTCAGCTCGACGGTGAGCGTGGAAAACACCACGATCTGCTCGAAAGTTTGCAGTTAAATTCACTGCTCAAAGTTGGAACTTTGAGCAGTTGTTCCTATTTTCCGAGAATTTTCATTCGTTACGCTACGCCTAGTGTGAGTTCTTTTCCGCATTTCTTTCTTCACTTTTCTCGTTTGGATTTTTGTTTCGGATGAGCTTTAGAGTGGGGATATGAAAATGCTACTGCTGCTTCTTTACTTTTTACTTAAAACTTTTGGAATTAATTTGATAAAATGCGTTTTTATTCAATATTGTTTCGCACCATTGTTGATTGTTCATTCATTGCACTCTACTATTGATCCGATTAGAAACGCTATTCCAACTCTCGGATCATCATTCGTGAATAACTCAATCCTTGCCAGTCGTTATTTAAATAATACCAAAACATTGATTTTAAATCGATTGCATTGTAGTATCTCCCGTTCAAATTCGCGTGTGTACAGCTTTTGTGCCACCATGCACCTTCGTGGTTCTTTGCACAATTCCTGACGTTCACATCATTATCCCGATCTTTGGTTGAGAACTTCCTACCCATACTATATGACATTGCATCACCTGCAGTTCCACTATAACTTCCAAGAACCTTCAGTTTGTATCGGTCACTCTCACTACCTATTTCAAATGAATCATACCGCGCGTACGTGTATGTTCCTTCAAAGTGTTTCAATTCAACAATCAGTTCGTGCTTACGGCCTCTTGTTATCTGGCGGACCTTCTCAAGACCCAACCAGAACTCTTTGTTCAAATCACCAAATCCGTCGCGGAACTCATTCCACCCTCGATAAAAGTCCAGTGATCCGTCGAAACGGTGCTGAAACACTATCCATCCACCACCGAAAGCCTTCTGTTCGCAATACACTTTGAACGGTTCACTATCACTTTTCACACGGATCATATATGTTCCAGACACACTCAATGAATCATTTTTGCAAGACGACGGTCTGCTATTATACTGAAATTCTTGCACACGTTCTAGGTTACGATCAAGTTTACACAACGTTGTATTCGCCTTCTTCAAATTATGATTGTTAAGCTCGCTAAAATTAAACGCACCTTGATGTTCGATTTTCTGAATTGCGGCGAATATTTCTTTTCGGCTTTGTTCGTGGTTGGATTGAAATTGCTGGATGTGGTCCTCAATTTTCTGCAGCTGTAATTGCATGCTATCCATCTTCTGTAGTCTATGTTCCAGCGCCTCCAACATGAGCAGAATCGATTCCAATTTTAAATCAAGCATCCCATTTTCGAAACAACTGGTATTATTGTTTCCTGTCTGATCACGTTCACTTGTAGCAATATGTAAAACTGCACACAACACAATGAAATGGACGATTAATTTCATTCTTGGATGCCAAATCAGAGGCAAGCCTCTGAACTGGTTCCAGCGACGATTTATACTGATTCGTTTTCTGTACCACCAATTTCTGAATCCCGTAGGAACGGAACGATCAAGAGCCAACATGGTTAGAACGACAGCCATAACACTTGCGCACAGCCCATTTGATAAGCCATGCGGCATCAATATGAGTCAAGCAAGAAAGAGCTGTGTACATCAGTCACCGACAACCACATGAAACATTGACTTGAGAACGATTCTAATGGCAAATCAAGCATCCAACTCAAAACAAGCGCAATGATAAGCTCCGTGCCAAGGTTTTTTTTTTCGTTTGATAAGGTGCCCAGCAATCCAATGCTGGAACATGCTGGATGCTACAAATGCCCTAGCAAATTTCGCTTATCATGCTCGATGCTTGTGGTCGTTGCTGGCGATTTGAACGAGTGACACTCTTGGTTGGTCTATAGTCGATTCTAAATCAACACAAATTCATTTAACATGTAAGATAAAATAAACAAAAGAAATATAAAATATATAAAAAGAAATTTTATATAATACTCAGCTATTTTATTCCGATATTTTGTACATTTTTCTTGTCATTTGAAGAAGAAAATACTTTCCAACTTTTGTTATGCAGCTTATTTGTGCATTTTCCTTGAGAGAAATCTGAATGTTTCATAGCTTGGCATAGGTCTAATAATCATACTAGCGTATAGTTTTGAATAAAGAACATTGATCAACAACCTCCGCCAATTGACAGCTGTACCGAGCAATCTGGTAGGCCTTTCAACCTCAACACAGCTGTTGCTTATCGCTCTCGACCCATTCGGCCAACAATCGACGCTCTCGAGGCTTGGGACCTCTAAAACTCGCTAACCGGATAAGCCGAGGCGGGGGTGCGCAGATGACTAAATGTCCTCTAAACTCACACTCCGTTAATGGTAGACGAGAATCGAAAAAGATATTTTTTTTTTCAAACTTTCCAAAGTTTTCAAACATTTTTGATTTCCCATATTTCATCGTTAGCGCGCTGGGTGGGGCGCAATTTTGGCTCTTATTATCTAGCTCGACGGTTACCTACATCATCATTTCACGTTCGGGGTGTACAAAGGTTACGAAGGTATCGGGGTTTGTACATTTAGAAATTCTGCGAAGGTAGCGATGTGCGAACCAAATTTCGTAATAACTTTATATTCCTTGACGCCTTTTAGCAAATGCACATTATACAAGAAATATCAGCTTCTCAATTTTTCAGTCTTTATTAAGCAGTACTTTGCCATCTTAATTTGATCGTGAGAACTCTTGGATACATGTGTTTGGGTCATTGGTCGCTGCCATTTAAAAAAATCATTTGTATGCGGCTTCTCTAAAAAAAAAGTAAACATAAAGAGCCATTGACATACTTAAATCTGCATAATTAATTCATAGTTAATCTCGAGTGTGATGTTTTGATGCTTCAACCGATATCGCATGTTACGATGTTACTTGCGATCGATTCAAAAGACAGTGCTAACCTTTTCAAACGAATCAATATCTACAACTACACCAAAAGAAACATCTGAAATCTGGAGTTTCAAATGATTTAATTTGAGTTGTTTCCTACTGCGCTTCAAAAATCGTAATAAATCTACATATTTATTTCAACGATCAACATCTTGAACTAACAACGATTAACAATGATCAACATCTTGAAAAGCAATTGTGAAGTGAAGAGAGCATACTTAGCGAACTAAAACACATGTTCTAGTAAAAAGAGTTGTTTTAACCAACAACCGACGGCACATCATCAGTCACGCCCAGCATCCGGATGAAAATATCCGATTCGACGATCATCTGAGCGCCCATTGCAACGAGGTGGCCACAATGTGCAATGGCCGTTTCATCCACCATTTGCTAGCTGTCTTGAGAGGATCGGAGGCCCTCTCGCTCCTTCAGGCCGGTCCGTTAGTTGTGTGCGTGCCTTCACGCTTCTGCGTTAGGTATTGTATCCTTTCACTTGTTGTGAACGATGGAACACCCTTCATTATAATATTTCTAACACAAATCTTCACTGTCCCGCGTGGTAGCAGGTGTTACCCATCATTCTCATGATTTGCCCCGCCCATCGAAGCCATTTTTACGTGGCGGTCATCATTTCACACTCAGATGTGGTATAAATCTGCTATGCAAACTGATCCGATAGTACAGAACCGCACAAATCTCGATTCAAACTCTCCCTTCTTTTAAATACTTTCTTTGAAATTTGGAAATGATTAAGCATTTAACTTCCCGCGATGCATAACGCATTGTGGTACCAGGTGCCAATAACATTCGTCCATGTTGTTTAATATGGCATATACGCGTCATTTGTGGTATTAACGATTCACGTATGATGCATCCGCCGGTGGAATTCCTGCGATTTATTTGCTATTTCGGGAACCATCAAAAGGTTTGAATGGATTCTGTTCAACGAGCTTTACATATCTAGTTTACATATCTCTCGAAATTTATAATACTTTCTGATTCGTTTTGCATGAGAGAACTTGATCCTTGATTCTCTAGCTACACTAATCCCTTCATGTGGGTGCATTCAGCGGGGCTGTATATAAAAGAATTGTTCATTGGGCCACATTTTCAACTAAAATTCCTTGCAAATATGGCACACTCTCATTCGCGCTACTACACATTACAAATATTCGTTTCCGCTTTGCTGTTGCTCGTATCGCAAAATCAGTTCTCGCCTATCGATAGTCGATTGCTCCATTAGTAACTGTACCGTAGCGCATATGAACCAGATTCAAACGAAGGACTGTTGATGGGTTGGTTTGGTTTGGTTTGTGAATATTTTGATTATATCATTAACTTTCTTGACGCAATGGACTGTATACCATGCAGCAAGCATGGTTTGAATCGAAATCGAAAGCTATTTTTCAAATTATAGTCTAATGTGCTTTAACAAAAGAATTGTTTTACGGAGGATGTTCTGCGAAGAAGGGATGGATGAAATAATGATAAAAGCAAAGGATTATATTCTCATTTGTGGAAAACATAGCTGCGGACTTTCGGTGAGGCGATTGCGTAAAATTGAACAATATTCCGGCTTTTCTTGTTCCTTGCATCCACAACACATCTCTCCTTCGCACATTGCAGTGCGTTCGCAACGATCGAGGCAATGGCGGAAGAATGAAAAATGAAAAACAGTTCGCCATCAGCGACGGGAGCAAACGTTCACGCAGTGCTGATTGGCTTTTAAAATAATGTATGCCCTGCATTATCCTGTCCGTTGCGGTTAACTGAACCTGGTTGGTGCGAACGAAGTGGTAAAGTGTCCCACTCTGTTTCCACAAACTAGCCACAGAACAGCACTGGTGGTAAGCGCTTTGGCAATGCTAAAAGTAACGACGAAGCGTGCCGACCAGCAAGGGGAACCTGATGCAGCTGGTGAAGTGTGACCGAAGTCGTTAAGGTACCTTATGCAGTGGAGTGTCTCGTGCATGATTGCAACATCGCGTGCACCACCCGAAATGCGTTGGATGCTGCTTTATAAGCGAGCAGGTAACATGGTCGCGTGATAACGCATTGCTACAACAGTGGTTTCCAAATGATTTAAATTTACTCTTCTTTGACGCGGCATGAAACTCACAGTTTTTTTTTAAATTTTAACTGTTATTGCAACTTGTTGATATCGTTATCTATAAATAAATAAAAATCTTTTAAAACATTGATTAATTATGTCGTTACATTAAAAAGTCAATTGAATAATAAACATTCAAACGTTTCATTGGATGATCCTTCGTCGACCACTGTAACGAGCATCAGCTAAAGCGTCCTTGTTCCCTCGAAAGTTCCCATTTCCAAGATGGATCCTTTGGAAACATTTGCTACTCTGCATCAGGTTTACGCTCTCTCGCTTTGTCATTTTCGTACCATGGTCCTAGTCTCGCCACGGAAGCTCATTTTACAAGGGAAAGCCGCGAAAGTTTTCCCATTTTACACTGTATACTCCATCTAATTCCAATCAACTACATACGCCAGAGGACAGCTCGTAACCTCGACATACGATCTCCTTGACTGGAAACACTCTTCGAAAAAAAAGGCACTGAAGTGGCCCCAAAATACGGACGAAAATTAAGTTCAGCGAATTTAGAACACACTCAGTTTTCTGGTACTCGGCTTTCGCTGGATGTACCATGAGTAAAGCGGAAAAAGGATCTTCATTTGTAATCCGTCAGTTTCCCTAGATCAGTGTTTTCCATGTACTGTATTCTTCATTCGTAAGATCCTTAAATTTCATCCTGCCGACCGGTCTATTGTGCTACTATTTCTTTTCGCTTTCCTTTTCCGCCATTTCTGTGCTGCAATCGTTTCTGGCAGGGAAGAAAAAAAAGTTTCCTTCAAAATTTCAAAAGACTTCCAAGGTGTCCAGTGTTTGTAATCCAATCAAAATTCCACTCGCGAATCGATGGATGAGTATTTTCAACGTGATGGTTTCATATTTCATTCCTGACGCTCGTCAGACTGGAGCATTGTAGCACCAGATCTAGGCAAAAGTTAGTTCAAATGCTTGCTAAAGCTCATAAAAGGGTGCACTGCGGGACTGCTAGGGTTCTTTTCAGTGTTTTTATTGCTAGACTACCGGTGGTAGTTCGTTTTTACAAACAATTTATAAAATATTTTCCATGCATCAGCAGAGATTGAAACATCGATTGATGGAAATACATTATTATATTTATAACTTTCATTTAATCAAGTGCGTGTAACATTTATTTGTATCTCGATAAACAAAAACCGTTTGCAATAAATACATCAACAGTTTGATACACATAATCGATGGTTCTTGTGTCTATCTATGTGTTCGTATTGCTAAAGATATGCTGTATGTAGATAATGAACTCGAAGCAGTACAGTTCTCTAATAATCTCTACTAAAATTATAATTCTATTTGCCAGATAAATGACATGCCGGAGCTCAGTTGATGACAGAACATTTCCTCTGTTGGTTAGAACCCTCTTCTTCTACGAAAGTTCCTTGAAAGGCCGCCGAAACGTACAAAATGGTGGCAAATTGGATGCCCCTTTTTAACCGGCAAATGTCATTCGATTACCATTTGTCATCGTGCCCAATATACATCTTCATCGATGTTCGTTCTTTGCTCTACAGTATGCGGCTATCTGTACCCATAATAAATACCCGATACAGATCGTTCATGTCACCGACACTACTAAAGGCTACATGACCTTTTTGTCAGCGCTAGGAGAGTCTGTTTTCTAATCGGTTTCGTATGTGCATGTTTCGTATAGTCTTTTACAGGTGCTAGAGAGCAGAAGATTACCAGGGAAAGAATTTTAAAATTTTCACGAGACCGGTTTTCCATTCCAAAGATAATGTCTTACAATGAAAGGTGTTGGAGCAAAAGTGCTGACATCCGGGATATTGCACAACACACAATCCAAGGCGTTTGAAGTCAACCATTTGCAAGACCGCTCCACCAACCCATTGACACGACACGTGCCGACTCGACACATGCTGACACGACAAGGTCAAATGTACTACAGGAAATATGTCACACACTCTCGAATGTACAAAGTAGAGGTTCTGAGGGGTCCTACTGGTGCCATAGTGGCACATTTATTGTTGCTTGGCACCGGCAGTTCATCTTCAAAGTTGTTGATCGATGAAATCGGTCAGGATGAACAAATCGACCCACGTCACTGCTGGCGTCGCTATGACCGCTGAAAGGGATAAGTAAGCAACCAGTGGATGTTGTTTAGGACCCTCAGAGAAACAGGTTTGGTGAAGCGTTACGAAGAGGTTTAGACAGATCCTGTCGCTGGAAGATAACTCAAGTCCTTCGTCGAACTCAAGATTTTCGCCCATGTATCATTCATGTGAAACATCATCTCTTGACGAGGTGACGATGTGAATCCCTGGTTCAAGGTTCCATCAAAGGACAATATTGGAAAACATTGATTACTGTTTGATGAAGGCCCGTAAACCAGCATGTTTGTGTGTGTTCGTGTTACCTTTGTGGTCAGGATTCGTGTGATCCTAAGATGCTTCATTGGAAGGGTTGTTCATGTTGCTAAACTCCCACCTTCTGGAGGTGCTATTCTCAAGGAACGCTTTAGAAGCATTTCTGGGTGTTCTTGGGTGGAAGAGGATTCACATCCCTTCGGGGCCAATCTCAATCGATTAGCAATCTACGAAGCATCCTATCTTACTACGAACGTCGAAAGAAGAATATCCAAGCGACTGGCATGACACCGACTGGCATACCTTGTTAAATGTGATCATCTCTCCGTTACTTATCATGCTGGTAAGATCTTTCGGAAATAGTTCCGATTGACACAATCGAATTTAAGCTTCTCAGCCCACTCCGGAACCTCTCTTTGAGACAACGAGAGTTTATGTTTTGTTCTCTTTCACGCCTCGAGCAGGGCTTACAAAAAACTAACCCCGTAGTGTCCTTTCATCAGTGATTAGTTTTCTTCGATTCGCACATTCATGATTACTATATCTGCCTTAAAATATTATAAAATATTACTTCAGTTCGAATTCACATACCATACCTTGATTCTCACTGTAAAAATTTTGAAATACCATTCAAGGCGAATGCAAAACTAATGACACTTGGATGCAACGATGCTGCTTTCAATAAATGGTGCCTAATTCTTTCCAGCAGCGAAATCATCATAGATCCAAGATCGAGAGCATTAGCGTACAATGAAGGATTCGTAATCGATTTATCAAGTCGTTGAACTGTTTATTGCTCTACCCTCGACTTTCAAAGCGACTTGCAAGACAGTAATGCGATTAGAAGGGTGCTGCCACCAGCAGTGCTCGATAACTAGAGTAATCCTTGTGGATTCCTAACGACCGTTAGCATTATCAACTGTGGTACGACCGTCGGCAGGTTTTAAAATCAGTTAGCTTAATTTGAAGGACTGAATTTTCTTCTACTTTTTCGCAACGTTTCAACAACTATCTAACTGGATTAGGGCTATTCATTGCTGGTGATAGACATGCCGACATGTCATGATAGATATGAGACATGTAAGCGATAAGAGTGTTCGAATAGCTCCGGCGTTCTTCATAAACTCGGAGCTTAATCATCTGCTGATTAAAGGGATTTTGTAAACGTTTAGCTTGTTTAGAGCTTATCAAACAATCGCGACAAAAAAAAATCAAGTTTTCATGATTGGTGCTGGTGCTTTTGCCTTGTGTTTATCAAGTTCCGGAAACGAGAACTTCTTCTCGTTCCGGAACGAGAAGTTCCGGAAACGAGAACAACTTCGGAAACGATTTATCGAATTTTATTTTAGTTGAGCACCAATTGTACCATACTACACTGCATAAGACAACTTTCTCACCGTTCGGAAGGTGTAGGATCTGGACGGAATAGAAAGTGGTCAAGCTGCACCAACAATTTAGACCGGACCGAACGTAACCGTATAGTAAGTTGAGCCATTAGAGATTTTGAGGAGTTAGGAGACGGGATATTGGATTATAAACTAATTTTGCTGAGACGCATTGGGGAAAGATGAAGAACATACATTTTAGGGTTCCCTATTCAATGACCACTGGACTTTCTGTGAAGTTGTGGTATTCATTGCACCTAATCCGTTGATTGCATTGGTGTAACATTATGGCAGACTTAAATTGAAACTTATTGGACGAATTCACCGCAAAACCACAATAGTTGGCCTTCCGTCTATAGATACCACAGCTTGGGAGCCACAATGCTTACTAGAAGCAAACGAGTGTTGGTATCTTCTCTCAGCTTCTTCTTCAAAGTGTATGGTGGCTGTTCCAGAATCCGCAAAAACTGGTTTGGCACAATACTAAAAACCGCAAAATGTTGTGGAATAACACTATCTCATTCCGACCATAGCGTGTTCTACTGTTTTCCCGGTCGAAGGTTTTTGGGCGATCTCGGACGCAATTTAACCTGTCGTGCATTCAACCTTTGAACATATTAATATTGTCTCTCGGTAATCAGTGAATTTTGTTTCAGTCGGAAATTGAAATGTTATCAGAATAGAAATTGATGTGCAGTGTACTGCGAGCTGATCTATTTGTTCAGCTACAAATGAATTGCAATCCTCTATAGTTTTGTTCATGATTGCCGAAGGAATGATTTTTTTTACTTATATAAAAACGGACAAGCCGTATGTTTCGAAACATTCGTTTATGCAGTCAAAGTTACTCCAGAGAGAATTTCTGTATCGGCACACTACCTGGCATCGGATATTCCAAAATCCAGCGAAGTTGTTTGGTTTCCCGATATTCAATTTGTGAAATTTAAAGCCCCTCCCGTATCTCATTCTATCTATTTCTGTTCTATCCGATAGGATAGGGGCATCCACCTCCATCAATATCTTTGAGGAGATCCATTGGTTTCATTCGAATTCATATTATTCCGCATTCTCGTTCATATGGTTTTCTTCTGCAGCTGAAGCTACAGCAGCAGTACCCACAGCAGCAACAGCAACAGCAGAAAGCGCAAAAAAGGATGGGATACAATGCATTGTCGACCGTCTCTCTGCGAACGACTGTCCCAACAGCCAGCTTAATGGTTGACCCGGCGAAATAAGAAATAATGTTTTCCGTCGTTAAGGTTTGCCACTGTAATCACTACTAAACGGACGATTTGCCCCTTTCTGGTTGAATGGAGGCTTCGAGACGGGACTATTGAAATCTTTGGTAAGTGATGAAGCGGAAGAAGGACAACACGTAAACCGAAACCGACCATGGCTAAACGGTTATAGAAAGGAACGTCTACATTCATTTGAAGCATGAAGAAGCAAACACATCGGTATTCAAGAGGTACTTCATCGTTTTGGCAACCCATTTACCGGTAGTTTGACCAAACCGTGACCAGTACCCGTTCTAAAACTTGGTGGCAAACTCGCAGCACGCAAGATGCTTTCTGAAAGTGTATTAAAAGTTTCGATGTTGCTAAATCATTCTTTCCTTTACCAGACATCGTAATCAGTGGTGACATCGAAAGCACAGTTCCTACCATTGCGAGGAACCGATGCTCACGTTCCATGCTTCAAGGACTTTTTGCGAACTTGAATTTCAGTTTTAAAGCGTGCTTATTAAAATGATGACGGTAGTTTATTATATTACTCGTTGGAGCTGTAAGCCTATTATCGTTTTATCAGGAAATAAATAAAATATTCCAAGGAAACATCAAATCTTTGTGGGGCAACGGACCGTGAATGTGTCCAAATGAGAGCAAGGGGGCGAATGGCGAATGTAAACCCTTTGGCAAAAAGTACAAATGTCTTAATTCTATTTTCATTTCCGTTGTCCTACTTTTTCTCTCAGTCTCCTCTCGAAATTAATGTGACTCATTCGCTGTACATGCAAAAGCGATGACTGGACCATCCAGCAAACAGTGGGTAGTTTTGGGAATTGTGGGTCCCTTTGTTGAGTGAGGTTTCGTTTCGGATCCTTTACCATTACGTTGCCGGGCAGGATCTTGAACCCGGTGTAAACTGAATAACTGACAACAAAATGGACGACAGTGATGCTCCAGTTTCCGGTTTGGGAAGATAGAAGAGATCGCTTCCAACAGGCTACCTACATTCGCTCAGCTTCGGGATTCCTGGTTTTGAATTGAAATGAAATTATGATTTCTCGCAGTGCCAGTGCTGAACGTTTTGGTGACGCAGCACCTCTAAGCGATAGAGCGATGATGTCGACGCAAACGGATGTGAACATTTTGTGCACAGCATGAATAATAATTTGTCTCGGGACCTGATGATGTGAGACGCGGAATGTAATGAGCAATAGCGCGATGATTGATAGCGAGTTAATTGTTGTGTTTCTTATATTTTCCAAAAGGTTTGTCCATTTCACGTCACTTACAATAGATGGTTAGTGCTTGGTCAGTACGATCGTCGTCCGCAGCTTCTCATTCGTTGTGCTCAACATGTTGAGAGTACCCTTGTCGCTGATTCATGCCTTTCATCCACAATCCTCGTGTTTTTTTATGAAATTATTTAACTTTTGTCAAACGACAATAATGCGCATTGTTCATCGACGTACTTACCGGTAGGCGATGGGGAAAAGTTGAGTGAGGTTCTTGTTGGGGTGGCTTTTTAATTATTACTTCAATCTTGAACATCCCACATACTGCTAATCTTATACCGCATATACCGTCATATGCAAATTAGCTTCTGTCTGGGGTTAGCATCATATTAATACTTTTTCTGAATTAGTTATACGCGTCTGTTGGTAAATCATTTCATTTCAATTTCGTCGGTCGAAGCAGGAATAAATGGAAGTATTACGATGTTACACGCTGAATTGGCCAAGGGATTGTGAAGATTGTACAGTCTAAAGAAGAAATCAACTGTTTAATAGGCCAAACAAGGAAAAAAAGTTACCCTAGTTAACTAATTACAAAATCGAACGATCTGTATTACATTCGATGCAATTACAGTTAATTCGAATTTTGCTGATAATATTTTATTCCGTACGATACGTTCAATAGGTTCTTGCCATATAATAGGGCTCTATTTTGTTAATCCCAACGAGTCGTTCCCCATTCGAAACGCAAAGTTCTGTACCTTACAAATCGCGCTTGAATCGAGCGATGCTCGTTGCCATCGAGGACCCTAAGGTGATCGAACGGGCTGTCAAGTTGAACGAACAAGCTGACGGTTCGTTCGATTTGGAGGGTGGCCAAAGTTAGTAATTTCATTTAATTAATTGACTATTGGCCCATAAATAATTAACTATTTGGTATAACTGCACTTTTAAGCACTTTCCGCAATGTTAACAAAGTTTTTCTTGAAACAAAGCGTGCTTGAAATTTGACCCCGGGTTGAATCCGGATTGACTGGCTGTCAAAATCTATCGACAACTCTCGATTAGCGCAATACGGTTTTTAGGCAAACTCGAATCTCGGTAGCAAGCAACGAGTGCTCGCTGCGATCGAGTGATTCGATTAACACAATAGTGCCCATAATTTCTTCCAGTACTTTTATATACTAACCACCAGTTCATCAAACAATCATTTCATCTTAATTAAACCAAAACCCCTTAGGACCAACGAATGTGCCCAAGGATTGGTGCAGTAAGAGTCCCTCGGGAACGAAATGATACGATGGCACTGGTCTCCACATTCGTGCCATACAAAAATCCAATTTATTTCAACTATCCAGTTCTTCCTGAGAAAGGAACGAAGTCACACATACCTTTTCCACACATACATACACAGTGTCAAGCAACAGTGAGTTCCGTTCGATCTGGTTTGGGAAAAAGTGAATACGAATGCATCGCAGCAAAATGGATTGTGAAATACTTCGTCCTCACGGAACACTAATTCGACACTAAACCATCATCCTCACCTATCGTCCTTCCGCATTTCTTGTTGTAGATAGATTTTCAAAAGTCTTTTCAAACCAAGTTTCTGGTGCTTCGCTTCCAAATTGTTCCGCGAACTTCTCGAGACAGACTCGTTCTCCAACAAAAAAGACAATAGCCGTGGCCACACGGGGCGAAAACTCTAGCGCAAACGAAAAAATTAATGCCAAAACATTTCGGCTTCGATATGTTTACATGGCCGGGTTGAGGAAATTAAAATCGTTTTTTTGAAGAAAAGGATTGAATACACTAGCAATGATCACTCACTGTCGATGTAAACCACAAAAAGAACATATTGTGAGCCCTACCGTTTGCAAAAAGCTTTTACGCTAGGTTTTACGCTCCACGGACCAATAATCGTTTGACAGCATGTAAACGGCAAGCGTAAACGTTTTGGCATTAATTTTTTCGTTTGCGCTAGAGTTTTCGCCCCGTGTGGCCACGGCTAATAACTTGTACAGGTGCATCCTGTTCTTGGCGAAATTAAATGCTTTGTTTATTGTTTCGTTCACATGCTGAGTTCCAGATCCGGAACCTGTCTAGGCGTGTGCTTTGATTATATGCGGAAGTTGCACTAACAATCACATCTTTTAGGCGCATTGTGCCTGCCAGCTGTTCGGTGAGCCGTAATCATATCTAGGAATCGAATCGAATGCGCTTTCTATTGCCGATCATTGAGAGCCAAGAGACCGCTAGAAGGACGGTTACTCTGGAAACGACATTTAATCGCCGAGCGAGTGAGATTTGGATCGATACTACAGCTGTTGTGCTTGGGAATGTGAAGAAACGCAATAAACGATGATGGCGATCGAAGGTGGGACACGCTTAAATGGAGAAGAGGCATGAGCAGATGAGGCATGAAAACATTTGAACTCTTGCGAATTCGAACGAGAGCCGGTAGTTGTGGTGTGCTTTCGTAAGGATTCTCAACAATGTCGTGCCAAGGTGTGACAATTCAATCGGTTTATTGTCGGATAAACCTTTCGAAGCCAGTACTAAGCATTCTCATTTGTGTAGCTTCTGTAGTCGGTTTAAATAAGAATTGTTTCAACCACTAGGTTTACTTGGAATTGACAAGCTATCGTGAAAATTAGGGCTCTATTTTGTTACTCCCAACGAGTCGTTCCTCACTCGAAACGCAAAGTTCTGTACCGCAGAGATCGAGCTCGAATCCAACGATGCTCGTTGCCATCGAGGACCCTAAGGTGATCGAACGGGCTGTCAAGTTGAACGAACGAGCTGACCGTTTGTTCGATTTGGAGGGTGGCCAAAGTTAGTAATTTCATTTAATTAATTGACTATTGGCCCATAAATAATTAACTATTTGGTATAACTGCACTTTAAAGCACTTTCCGCAATGTTAACAAAGTTTTTCTTGTGAATCGACCCTTACCGGGTATTCGATGATTTCGGAGGAGCCGGCGCACAAAATACGCGAGACACGATAGATTTCACGTTACAAAACCGACTCTCTTTTATTTCTAAAATTTCGCGGTATTTATACCCAAAAACATGCCATGATGCTTCCCCGCCCATTTCTCCAATTACCTCTCCACCTCTTGTCATTATCGCATTAGATACATTGTTAACCTCATTCTTGCGTCCAGCGAGATTAGCAAATTCTTATTGATAGCGCAACTTTTTAGTTACTTTGTTTCCTGGCGCGCTGTTGGTTAAACCACTCTGATTTGTGTACATCTATAATGTCATTGCCCTGATGCTCGGCGCCCGTGTCCGGCAACCGTACGACATTGTCACCCAATACGTTGAGCGTGGGAAATTGTTTAAATCTCAAGGTTACGGTAATTAGTCCTAAGAGCATTTGGTAATTAGCCAGATGATTTATGATCATCACTTTCGCTCGCGCATGGTTCGATCACGGTGATGTGGAGACGATGGGCGTGATCGAGTCACGTCATTCGGGTGTTATGTTTTGTTGACGATTTGCCCTGATTGCGCATGGTGGGACTACGCTGGTTGTGATTGCGCAAGGGTTATTGCAACGCTTAACCCCGACGCGAGCATAATTATTGATCTTTGACTTTGGACTTTGACCTTGGATTTTATGTTCTACAACGTTCTCGACCGTTCGTCTTTGTATTGTATATGAACACGTGCAAATTCATATTTCGGGTGTCCCAAATGGATTTAATCAATTAGTGGTGTTGCTGTCGCTATTGCCATATATGGTTATGATTGTGACGCTAGAGGTTTATCGGTGAAGCGACCAATGACAAGGCTAGGTCGGTGGTGGAGGATGGCAGGGTCGCTTCATTCCCCCCCACTTATTTGTGCTTGATGATTGGCTTAAAAAGTCGATCATCAAGCTGGTTAGCTCTTGGTGGCCCTAGGGTGGTTAAATTAACTTTAAATTGCTTTGTTACATTTTTCCTTTCTCTTTATTTTTAATGATAAGATTCGTTGATTGCTTGCTTGCGCGCCGCAAACCTAATTCTTGTCAACGCGTTGTTGTTATTATTAATTTATAAAAAAAAAAGTTCCATTAGCTTCTTTTTTTTCGTTATTCGTTAGGAAGAAGAACCTAATCTGCTTGTACTTTGCGTTAAACGGTAGTAGGAATTGAACCTACCCCTAGAGTATTCGAAATTCTAGGAATCCCAGGGATGCGCTAGAGCAACATCCACAAGGCCATACCCGTACTTTGTATGTGGCTCTCTGGGCCCATTTGATACTTTTATATTGGCACTTTTCCGGCCTGTATTAATCTTATTCTTTTCTGGGCTCTTTCGTGGCCTATTTTAATCTTATTCTTGGCACTTCTTTGGCCTATATTGTTCTTATTCTTGGCGCTTCTTTGGCCTATATTATTCTTATTCTTGGCGCTTTGGCCTATATTATTCTTATTCTTGGCGCTTCTTTGGCCTATATTATTGTTATTCTTGGCGCTTCTTTGGCCTATATTATTCTTATTCCTCCTTTTTCAGATCATTCATTTTTTTGTTAGTGTTCTTCTTCTACTCTTTTTTTTTCTACCTTTTTGACTAATTTACTTTAAACATACGGCTCGCCCGTCATTATATATGTTAAAAAAAGCTAATCTACTTCGCACAGGGGCGGGGACTTGAACCCCGGTGTTAGTCATGAGCTTCCCTCCTACGTGCTGTGTTAGGTAGTGGTGTTATTAAGATTCCAATTTAAGTTCTGTTTTTGGTTACATTCCTTCGATCGTTACTTCTTAGGTTAAGGTAAACATTATTATGTAAATCATTATTATTCAAACATTATTATGTAAAAAAAACAAACAAAACGGTTCTGTGGGAAAAGTTGGTTCTGCTGTTGCTGACACAGCTTGCGTCCACCAAATTGATTCTGCTGCCGTTGGATCGGCTTGCGTCCGCCAAAGTGATTCTGCTGCCGTTGGATCGGCTTGCGTCCGCCAAAGTGATTCTGCTGCCGTTGGATCGGCTTGCGTCCGCCAAGGTAATTCTGCTGCCGCTAACTGGACTTCAGCTGCCACCGGTTGGACCTCGGCTGCGACATGATTGGCTGCAGGGGCTGGTTCTTCAATTACCGCGCCGAAGTACTCCCTTAAAACTTCCTCCGGAAGGAGGAAGGCCTCGAAGAAAACCGCGCGCCAGGGCGCCGCTCCTAGCTCTTCAAATCGCCTGGCTTGACGGCGATCTAGCCAGGCTAGTGTTTCATCGATGGCTCGTCTTGCTCTGCGGAATAGAGTCTGGACAAGCTTCTCCAGGAGGATGATTACCAGGAGTTTCACTAACATGATGTGGTTATGCTGGAACTGATTTCCTTGTCACCAACAATTTGTTTGCAGGGTGTTTGATTTGGTTCGAGTGTGTTGGCTTTCTCCTATTTTAGGAGACCTTTTGTTTGTTTATAATTAATTTATCTTCTCTTCTATACTGTTGTTTCTTATGCTGTCTCCGGGCGTGTTTATACTATTGATATGGCACTTGTGAGCTGTGAGGATTCTGGCCTGGGATTCGGTGTTGATCTACGGTTGATGAAACGGCTTTCGTTTTCCATAACGTCAGCTTTATTGGAACAACAAGAAACAAGAGTCCGGTATATCATAAGTACGGCACATACCACAATTAATGCTAATGCAACGGGTCCAGTGATCCAGATATGTTTAAATGGCGCGTACTTGAGATTGTTCAAATTCATTTGCGTCGCCTTTAGGTCTTCTATGTCGACTGCTTCTCGTAGTAGCGTTTCTCGGGTTAAAAACGGTGTGAAAACAGGTGGTAGTGATGGAATTGTTATCGACGCCAATTCTTCGGGTGTAAATTTCGTGATATTTATCTCGATCGGGGAAGTAATTTGGGTTGAGTTGTCTCTTTCTCGTACATAGTAAAGCAAAATGGATTGACCCGTGGTTAACATGGTTCCTGGGAGAATAACTATAACTCCAGTTCCGTCTAATGTGAGTAAGGTAGTTCCATTAGCTCCAGTTATTTCGGCCTTAATAGGTTCTGAGGCGATGTATATCCATTCATTGGGTTTAGGGGTAGAGATCCATATTGTTCGATGGGTACGGGTGATTTTAATCTTGCATGTTGTAATGCTGTTGTGGAAATAAACTTCAGCAAAACATTCCGGAGCTGTTTTCAAGTTGTGTAGCGGAGTTCTTAATTGACAGATGTGTGAAGAACCCAGCTTGTTGCAATGCTGCCATTCGTTCTCGGTAATTATATAGCCCATTTCCGTTCGTGGATCTAATAGCATAATGTTTTTGTCAGTATCTACCAGTGTAATAGTTGAATTATGTACTGCGGGGCTGATTATTCCACGATAGGTTCTGTAAACGGTGTTTCTTACCAGTGGTACCTTTAAGGTGATTCGTACTCGTGATTGAGGACTAATGGTGTGTTCAGTAGTGATGACATGAATTAGTTCTGGTACAATGTGCCCAAGTGGCCCACGCGGAAAGCTAACATGGGGTGGTAAATTTTGTGAATGTACTTCCAGTTGGGTCCACAAATATTTGGGATTAACTAATTGAAGAATTTGTGAGGCGGTCAGTGTTTCTTGCAGCAAGATACGTAGGTATAATTCCTGCTGTTCTTCAATGTGCCTTATCATTTGAGTGATCCATAACCCTGCTTCATTTAAATCTTGGTCTAGGATAATCATTTTCTTTATATCGGTTGTAAAATTTATCCAGGATTCTGTTTTATTGTGGATAGATTTTGTCCAGTCGTTCAATTTCTTCATATTCTCTTCCACTTGTACAGTGGCTTTGGTTATTTCTTTGTACATTGTTTCGATCACATGAGTTTGATGTGAGAAAGTGGACTTCAGGGATTCTTCATTTTTACGCAACACATCCATGTTTTCATCAATTCGACGTCGGTCGTCCGTATCCATTGCTCCAAGATAGGACCATATTCCTCGTGAAGAACGTTTTGGAAAAAAATCTCCAATATATTCTTTGCGGTCTAATATTTCCTGGTACGCATAACTCAGTGTATTATTCATTTGTTTGCAATGTCCAGTGCCTATTCGCTGGGCTAATATTTTACACTGGGTTTCATAGCGTACGATCGCGGTGCTCAAATAAACCATTTGCATCTCCATTTCTCCGTAATGAAGGTAGACATCGAAAGCTACATAGCCTTGTTTCACTAGACTGTCCCCCATATTTTCAGTATATAGTTTGGCTGGCATTTTGGCAATCGCTAGAATACACGGGAGCATTAGCCTGAAATGATAACGATGAAAAGAATGAGGGGGTGCACTCCCTCCCTTTGATTAGGTTGGTCTGCAACAGAAATGGTTTTTCTTTTCTTTTTCTTTTCTTTTTTTTTCTCTTTTTTTTCTTTTTTTTTTCAATCTATTCTTATCAAATTGTCTTATGCTGGATTGCATTCCCTTTCTCTTCCCTTTTCTTACTGATACTCGCTTAAAATAAGGATAACTTGAAAGTGGTTTGCGAACGTTGGTCTACAACACTACGGCGCGAGACCACTGCCCGTAATGTTTTACGTTCAACACCTTCATGCCATGCTAATTTCAATCCTTTTCTGTTCTGTTGGGACTATGATGTCCTCTATCTTGGCCCCCCTGGAATGCTTGCCTTATTAAAATATGAAAGGCTAGGAGATAACCCCTATGTTCGAACATAGCGTACATAGACGTTCGAAAGTCTGTGTTTGCTATCATTTGGGCATCTCTAACCAATCAAATTTGTACCAATCCTTTAAAACCTACCCTACCAGATCAACATGGCGCTACCTGCCGTCACGTTCACCTAGAGTTAATTTATAATAATCTTTCCTTAAAATTAAGTAAATTCTTTATGTTTTCCCGATTATGAAGAAAGCGATGTTTACTCATACTAGCATGCACTACTATACGGTAAGGGCGGCCACATTAATCGCAAAATTTCTTTAATCTGTTTACGTGTACCTTTTCATGTTTCTTGCCGTTTCTTATTACAACGGTTTGTTCGCTGGGTAGGTCTATTACTGTATACGGACCTCGCCACGTGCTCTGTAATTTTTGCCCCACCCCCATCGGGTTAGCTTGGACGAGCACTTTGTCGCCCCACATTGGCATCCATTCATTCGTGCCCCGATCGTATTTTTCCTTACGTTGTTCTTTCGATTGCACGAGGTTGGTTCTCGCGATCTCATGTATATGTTTGAACATATTCTTAATTTCTAGAGCGTAGGTATTATAATTGGTCTCCTGTAATTCTTTTTTATAGAATGATGACGGGAGCCGTGGACTGTAGCCATACACTAGTTCATAGGGTGTGAACTTGGTCGATGAATTTACGGTAGTATTGTACTCGTAACAAAACATGGGAAGGAAATTGTCCCAAACATAGGGATCTCCCATTACATATTGTCTTAAGTAAATTTTGAGCTCTCTATTGGCTCTCTCCACCAGATTAGCCTGGGGATGGTAGGCGCTCGTATTAATCTTTTTGATCTGTAAGATTTTGCATACGCTTTTCATTAGTTGGCTCATGAAATTAGTACCTTGATCGGTAACCAGTTCTTCCGGCGTGCTATGCCTGCAAATCACATTGTCCACAAACGTTTGTGCGACCGTGGAGGCTTCTTGGTTCGGCATTGCTGCCACTATCAAATATCGGGTTAAGTCGTCTTGCACCACCAACCCGTACCGGTTCCCACGTGCCGTTTCTGGGAGCACGACTATGTCCATGAAGACCTTTTCGAACGGTTCGGCAGCCGTAGTGGTGATTTTCATGGGAATGCGATTGTACTTGCAGATTTTATTTTTCTGACAAGACTCGCATTTTCGTACATAATCTTCAATGTCACGCCTCATATTCTTCCAATGATATATGGCTGCGAGCTTTTTCCTCATTCTTTTTGCGCCAACATGTCCCCCCAGAGGTGCATCATGAAATTCCCTTAGTAATGTAGGTATGTCTTCAGCAGCAACTTCTATTCGCTCCGATGTAGCGTTGTAAAGTGAGAAACGGAAATTATGTTTTTTCCCCAAAAACAGAATCCTCTCAAAGACTTCCATTTGTTTGATTCGACGGAACGACAGAATGGGTATCTCTGTTTCCTTGCTAACTACTTTCTGCAAATTTATTAAACATTGATGAAATCTCCTCATGAATATCTCGCTATTCACTATTGAGTTACTTTTTCCTTCCAAGATTATGCCCAATATTTTTGCTGTGGGTATGTGTATTACGTTATTATAGATGTAATCTTTAATTCCATGTACTGGGTCCCAAAGTCTAGAAATTTCACTGCTTACACTTCTGCTATTCAATATCACAAGTCGATATTGAGAATCGTTATTTTCAAATTTGTATTTAAAATTGATTTTGCGTACGTCAAGGGAGTTGCTCATCTGCGCCTGCTGAAACTGACTCTCCATTTCTTCATATTCGCTATCAATTCTATGATAGTCGGAAAAATTATTATCATTGATAGGAAGATTCATGAGGTCGTTAATGTGATCATCTTCCGGTGTTAAGTTGGAGTTTTTATCAATTATGGTTACTAAATCCTTTTCCTGATTTTCCATTTCCTTTTTCCGTTGTTGTCTGGTAGTTATTCCTACTATCTGTGGTTGTTCACATTCCGTTATTGATTCCTTGATCTGGTCTTCCTCTCGTATTCGTGATAGGAAATCCGCTATTACGTTCTCTTTTCCTTGCTTATACCGGATGTCACATTCGATTCCTTGCAATTTTAAGCGTAACCGAGTTAAAGTGGGCGAGGTTTCCTTTAAACGCCAAAGAGAAACAAGAGGCCGATGATCCGTATACACAATAAACGGTTGGCCGAAAACGTAATGTCGAAAATATGAAGCGGCCCAAACAATCGCCAATAATTCTTTTTCAATAGTGTGATACCTCTCCTCGGCTCCTATTAATGCTCGACTTGCAAAGGCGATGGGTCTGCTTACAGTTGTCTCATTTGACAACACCGCACCAATTGCATAGTTACTTGCATCGGTTGTGAGAACAAAGGTATCGGTATAATTTGGTCTTACCAACAGCGGTTCTTTGACCAAAGCTGCTTTAATTTGCTCAAAGGCTTTTTGACATTCTTGAGTCCATTCAAATTTGACATTTTTCTTTAGCAGGTCGTTTAATGGTTTTCGAATTCCTGCTACACCGGGAATAAATTTAGCGTAAAAATTTACTGTACCTAGTACAGATCTGACCTGTCTTACCGTAGTCGGAGGTTTTAAATTAACAATTTTGTTAACACTTTCTTTTAAAGGTTTTATGCCCTGTTTGTCTATATGATGACCGAGGTATTGAATTTCTTGTCTTAAAATCTGACATTTCTTTGGTTCTAAGCGTAAATGATGTTTACGTAACCCTGCTAAAACTTTCTCAAAATGTTCGTTATGCTCCTGAATTGTTCTTGCGAAAATAACGACATCATCTAGATATACTACAGCTCGCACGTCTTGGATTTCATAAAGCACCGTGTTCATTAATCTTTGAAATGTAGACGGACTATTCTTCAATCCCATAGGCATTCGCGTGAATTCGAAGTGACCGTTTGGGGTTGAAAATGCTGTTTTTGGAGCGTCTCTAGGATGAATTAGGATTTGATAAAACCCGGATTTCAAATCTAAAGTTGAAAAGTATTTACTGTCACCCAGAGTGTCTAAGACTTCAGGAATTAAAGGGATGGGATAAACAAATGGTTTTGTGATTAAGTTTAACTCTCGGAAATCGACTACGATTCTATATCGTCTATTCCCATCTGCATCCGGTTTCTTTGGAATACATAGTACTGGGGCATTCCAGGGACTGTTGCTATGCCGGATAATACCTTGAGCTAACATTTCATCAATTTGCTCTTTTACGTGCTTTTTTGTTATTTCAGCAAATCTGTATTGTCGTTTGTGTAGTGGTGTTTCGCTAGTGGTTTCAATTTCATGTACCGCTGCGCCAGTGGAGGTGAATTCATCTCCGTCCAAGAAGAATACATCACTATAATGTGTTATAATCTGTTCAATATCTTCCCCTTTGGGTTGCATTTTCAGAGCTTCCAATAATTCCTTACCGCGTTCTGGACCATTTATTTTCGTGGTAAGGCGGTATTCTACCGGATCATAGTCTATATTTGAATCGAGGTCAATTTCTCTGTTCCATTCATCTGAATCCTCCCGTTCATAGTGTACAGGTTCTCCTTTCGTCAAGGTATGAATAAAATTTTTACCGGGTTCCAATTGCATCAATTCAGCCTCTTTGGGCCTGCGATCTAATGGTAAGGCACTAAATGGTATTTCTAATTCCTTCTCCCTTATCGGCTGTCCATCAATTGGACTGGGATGAAGTTTTACCGTTCCATCTTTATAGTTGATTTCAGCGGTGAAACTACGAAGAAATTCGGCTCCCAATAATCCCGATACTATGAGCTCTTCAACTAGGTGAAACTTAGTTGGGAAATTAACCCCTTCAATATCCAAATCTATTATACACACTCCGAGAGTTGTAACTAATATGCCATTTATTCCAACGAGCCTAATGGTATCCTTCATGTTTATACCATTTAGCCCCATGTGAATTGCATCTTTCCATCTTAACAGATTGACACTGGCACCAGTATCAACTAAAAATCCGATATCGTTACCCTTTACCGTTGTCAATCTCAACCCTATAAGTCCTACTCCAATGTTGTCCAAGTTTTTCTTCACATATCCTACATGAGCGTTTGTTAGAATGTCCGTATGTGGAGATTTCGTGACAGGTGTTTTTGTAAATTTTCTTTTTGTGTTGATAAATTCCCGGGAACCCCTTTCGTCACTACGATTATATAAGTTCCCCTGAATTAGTTTTTTCGAATATGACCATATTCGTTCCTCGCAGGATATGACTTATTGTATTGATTGTTGGAATCAGGAACGTCCTGCCCGTATTCTCTTCTTCGATGGCAGCTTGCTCCGGGTTTTTGTTCCTGATTATCTTCTCGCTGGTGGTTATAGCCCTGATAGCGAGTCTGGTTTAGATGCTGGTGTCTCGGCGCGTAATTGTTTCAATTCGGGGTAGGTTTAGTATCTCCGCGGAACTCCTCCCTGGTTCTGCGTGTGCCGGAGTTATTATAATAATGCTCATCGCCTCGGTAACGTTCTCTATTTTCTGCATAATTGTGATTTCGAGGGTTATGATTGCTGTAATTTCCTTGCCGTGATGTATGATTCCTGGCCTTTCGTTTTTCTAGTCCCACCTCATTTTCCAAAGCCAAATCTTCCTCATTTAGGTATTCCAATAAAGCGCGAATCTCTAATTGCCGTTGCATGCGTGCCGCAGTTTTCAACGCAGGATCCCTTAGACCAGCGATAGCATGCGAACGAAATACCCTCATAGGATATCCCTCTCCCCCATTCTTCATATTGTCCTCTAATAGGACCAACAATTCCATTACCCTTTCTTTGTATCTTTTGAAGGGCTCATGGAGACCTTGCTCCAAATCTTCCACCTGCTGGGCTACGTTTTCCAACTTAAGATATCCCCCAAATTCCTTTTTGAGGAGATTTCGCACCTCGGGCCACGTATCTCCGCAAAGACGTCTAAAACACTTCACTGCTTTTCCGGTGAGTTTTGCCATGACTACCTGTATTAGTTGGTCATGCGACTCACCCTCGGGGATAAGTGCCGCCAACTTGTCTAATTGGAAGATAAATCTTTCCAATTCCTGTGGCCCACCTGTTCCGGTAAATTCCGCCACTGCCCGAAGAGCGGAATCAAAAGAAAATCTATTTTCCATTTTTGGTTCCTTTTTTTGTGTTTTTGTTTCTTCCATATATGAATCTCCCAATGTGTTTGATGTGCAAGAGACAAATGAGGAATTAGTCAAGGGGATGAATTCGTTATTTGGATCTGTTAAATCAGATGTTATGATAATCGATGGCACACTTACTTCTTTATCAAGCTTTTCTGGATGGGCACAATTTGAAGGTTTTTCTGCTTTGTTTTGTGTGTTTTGTTGTGGGTTGTTTTGTGTTGCTTGGGTTTTGTGACTACGTAATTTCATAGGATGCATTACTTACTGTTTTTTTCAAAAAAATCTGTTTCTCTTTTTTTTCCAATATATTTTTATATAGGAAATATTATCGCTTACCCCACCAGAAGGATCAGGAATCTCATCTCGATTATTGGTTGACTTTCCGTGATTCTGGGACACTACTTATTTCACTGTATATATTGTTCACAGCGTGTTCACACACTACCACAGAATGTTCACAAAAAAAAAATCACACGGGAAATCGGGAATATAAAAAAAATTTACCAATATTCCCAAATCATGAATTTAGGTTTCACACTTTTCACAATACACTATTCATTCACATTGCAGTATTTTTACACAATGCACACTACTGAATAGTTCACAAGAATTTCACAAGAAATAGTTCACAAGAAAGATTCACTCACATTGCAGTACATTTCTACACAATGTACGTTACAGGATACACTTTTGATAGTTCACTGAATTTCAATATCGTTTTCCTCACCCACCGGGCAAGTACTCATCGATATGGGATTCTCAATCCCACCGCTGTCACCAGATGAATCGACCCTTACCGGGTATTCGATGATTTCGGAGGAGCTGGCGCACAAAATACGCGAGACACGATAGATTTCACGTTACAAAACCGACTCTCTTTTATTTCTAAAATTTCGCGGTATTTATACCCAAAAACCGCAAGCCATGATGCTTCCCCGCCCATTTCTCCAATTACCTCTCCACCTCTTGTCATTATCGCATTAGATACATTGTTAACCTCATTCTTGCGTCCAGCGAGATTAGCAAATTCTTATTGATAGCGCAACTTTTTAGTTACTTTGTTTCCTGGCGCGCTGTTGGTTAAACCACTCTGATTTGTGTACATCTATAATGTCATTGCCCTGATGCTCGGCGCCCGTGTCCGGCAACCGTACGACATTGTCACCCAATACGTTGAGCGTGGGAAATTGTTTAAATCTCAAGGTTACGGTAATTAGTCCTAAGAGCATTTGGTAATTAGCCAGATGATTTATGATCATCACTTTCGCTCGCGCATGGTTCGATCACGGTGATGTGGAGACGATGGGCGTGATCGAGTCACGTCATTCGGGTGTTATGTTTTGTTGACGATTTGCCCTGATTGCGCATGGTGGGACTACGCTGGTTGTGATTGCGCAAGGGTTATTGCAACGCTTAACCCCGACGCGAGCATAATTATTGATCTTTGACTTTGGACTTTGACCTTGGATTTTATGTTCTACAACGTTCTCGACCGTTCGTCTTTGTATTGTATATGAACACGTGCAAATTCATATTTCGGGTGTCCCAAATGGATTTAATCAATTAGTGGTGTTGCTGTCGCTATTGCCATATATGGTTATGATTGTGACGCTAGAGGTTTATCGGTGAAGCGACCAATGACAAGGCTAGGTCGGTGGTGGAGGATGGCAGGGTCGCTTCACTTGAAACGAAGCGTGCTTGAAATTTGACCCCGGGTTGGATCCGGATTGACTGGCTGTCAAAATCTATCGACAACTCTCGATTAGCGCAATACGGTTTTTAGGCAAACTCGAATCTCGGTAGCAAGCAACGAGTGCTCGCTGCGATCGAGTGATTCGATTCCCATCCATTCGATCCATCTGTTTATTAATGATAATAATATACTACTGTGTCCAAAAAGTAAGGTGACATTGGATGTATTTTGAAAGTTCTTTAATTTTTCTTCCAAATCAATTTTTTTGCCATCAATGTAATCCCTCCCAGACACAATGCACTTATGCCGACGAATTTTCCAGTTTTCTAAACACGCGAAAATGACGTCTTTAGGAATGGCCTTCAACACCTTTTTCGCAGCGGCTTGAATCTGCTCTATCTTGTCAAAACAGTGTCCCCGGAACGAAATTTTGGGCTTGTCTAATAGCCAGAAGCCAAATGTAACCAAATCAGGCGCATACGGTTTTATCGGAACGATATGAGTGAAAATATTGGCAAAAAAGTCACAGAAAACCAACGAAGTGTTAGATGGTGCATTATCGTGATCGAACACTGACGCGCTTAAGATGAAAAACATCCTTCCAAATGTAATTAGCGGATATGTTTGATATGCAAATATCATCAACAAAGTCTCTTGTTGTTAATCGACGGTTTTCCAACACCAAATCTTTGATTTTTTGGACGTGAACTGCATCGATTGTCGTTGGTGGTCGTCTAAAGCGTTCTTCCTCTTCAAAACGTTCCCGACCCTCCTGGAAGTCTTTCCACCAACTGTAAATATTTTTTATTGACGTAGTATCGTCACTAAAGACATTCTGTACCATTCGCATTGGTATATTTGGAGCAGAAAAAATATTTTTAATTCAAATTCTTTGTTTAAAAATTTGCGACATGCAGAAAAACGAAGAATGCACTTTTAGTAGTTCACAAAAAAATACGTATCTCAAACACTAGTGAATATTTTGACGTGAAACTTGCCATGGTTGTCAATAACAGTGCTGACAACATATAAAAAATACAAAACTAAAGATATCCTTTTACGCGGGCAATTTGGACACCGTGTCACCTTACTTTTTGGACACAGTAGTAGTATGGGTAGTAAGTAATCCACGCGGTAGTTGCACCGTTGACGTGTTTATAAACATACAGGAAGAGATACTGCAAATTAGTCTGTATTGGTTATGAACCTTGGGGAAGTGTTTATTGAGGGCCAGATGCCATCTTGCTTGCTTCATCTACTGATAGCCGTAATTGAATAATAAATACATTATAAACGGGTTATGGGGCCGGTTGATCTCAGTGCATTTCTAGCGGTTCTAGCAATGGCATCGTCATTCACTTGTACGATTTGGCTTTTCTGGTTGTTTCTGATCTGTGTAATTGGTACGTAGAAAGTTTTCTTAAAGACAAAGAAAATCCATTGTTTAAGCGCATTTCTTCAACTACCAGTGCATGGTCAAATATTGGACTCGACCTTCGATATCACGGAAAATGAACCTGCCAATATAGTGTTGCCAAATCATCAGGAGTCTCTCAATGGTATGGATCAACTAAATTTTGGATTCCAATGATTTACTGCAACGACTATTAATCCACGCTTTGGTAGACTGTCATTTCCGGTATTATGAGTTTGGTAAATCATCAATCAACAAGCCAGCATTCGGCATTCCTGCTTACTTGCGTGAGTTTGCACACATGGCAGCCATCGGATGGTCGCAACCAGATAAAACAACAATGTGGAACTGCGGAGGCTCATTGATTTGGGAGAATTTCGTCCTAACGGCGGCACATTGCACAGAGGATGCGAAGTAAAAGTTTTAACCAGAAGCCTTAGTTAGAACATACGAGTCATGATGGAAAGTTCTTTCTGTCCATGCGTTGTTTGCAGTAACCTGCCGCCGGATGTGGTCCGATTAGGAGATATAGATCTGTTTAATGATTCAGATAACCAGTACGCACAACAGATTACAATAGTAGAAATCTTTCGGCATCCGGAGCATCGCTTCAGTGCTCGTTATCACGATATTGCTTTGTTACGACTTGAACGCAAAGTTGTGTAAGTATTCTGATACGTATGTAGAGGTCTTGAGCAGGGAGAACACGAATTTCCACAATCAATTATCTTTAATTTTATTCCTAAAGCTCCCAGTAAAAAAGACAAAATCAATTTATAGCATAGCCAGGTGTGGAAGAGAGTCATTTAACTTTGTTAACTTCGTTTAGCTTCGTTATCGCCGACCCTTTTCTTGCACATAAGCCAGATAAGCGTATCAGTACAGGGTCATGCCGCTATATGCACTACTCAGGAATCAGTAATAGCCTTATCTTTCTTATAGACTGCATGACACGGTAGCACCGGCGTGTCTGTGGAACAATGATGAAATTCGCTTCAACACGCTGGAAGCAACCGGCTGGGGAGATACCGGGTTTGGTAATACAAACATGGAGCTGTATAAACGACCTATACTTCAGTTACAAAATGGATTTTTTTGTTTTACAGCCCAATCACGAACACCGACACTATTGAAAGTGCTGCTGCGGCCGGTTGATCGAGAAGAGTGTAGTGAACATTATCGAAATATTCGAGGATTACGCGCTGGGTTGCATGATTATCAAATGTGTGCAGGACATGCTTTGATGGATACCTGTCCAGTAAATATGATTTGAAGATCATCTTACTAGTTCATCTGACGCATTCTGATCATTTCACGCTATACAGGGTGACTCTGGAGGTCCTTTGCTGGTGAAGCTGCTTCACAATACCCGAGTCACTCCTTTCATTGTAGCTGTGACATCGTTCGGTAGTGCATGCGGCCTTTCAGTACCTGGGGTGTATGTTCGTGTCGCTCCCTATATTCCGTGGATACAATCGGTACTGAAGGCAAACGGTGAAGATGGTACAGGTATGCCAACAGCTCAATGCTTAGCTAGACATCTAAGTATCTAGATTTTTTATTGATGAGTGACCATGTCACCATTGGAAAACTCCGTTATTAAAGATTGGATATTTGAGCCTCAAGCATGTGCGCGGAAGTACGTGAACCTACGTGAATACGAACCAAGAGTACTGCTTACGAAGGATAGTAAGGAGGAGCAGCTTGACCTAACCAAAGCGCATTTGTTTAGCGATTCATCGAGGCAATTAGTCGAGATCCATTGGGAGAGTCTGAGGGTAAATAACTCAAACGAATGCTACGGTGTCATTATTGATGAGAGCACAGTTCTAACATTGGCTCGCTGTACAATGGCCAATGGGTAAGAGGACCAGCTATACTCATTGTAATAAAAATATGTAACAAAGACCGTCCTATTGCCATTTCCAGAACGGAACCAACGCACGTGACGTTTGCTGAGAACAAAACCAACCTCATCACTCATAGATACAAGCATCCAAACTATGAGGAAAGTACATTTAGGAATGATATTGGAGTGCTAAAGGTGAAGGAACACTTCGAATTTAATGCCGACTTTACACCTGCGTGTGTATGGACCAAGAACACCTACCTTGAGCCTGAGATGGAGGTCACAGGAAGAGGTCTTCTGGAACTCAATGTATTGTATACCGAAGCAGCACCAGAAATCGATCGTACTTGTAAGTATCATTTAGAAATCTGGGATAAGATGGAAGCGCATTAACAACTCGATTCCTTTCATATAGCTTTAACAAATATAGTGGATGTACTGGGTATAGTCATGGAGCAGAACGGAACCAACTGCTCATTGCCTAAACAGTATAGAGAACAGGTACCGAGTGGACTGTCACAAGAACACGTTTGTTTCGGAGCAGAACCGTTCCTAGTACCCAGCACGTGCAGTCAGGCATTTGGAGGGCCACTCCAGAGAGAGGTGTTTCGTTACGGACGTAGCTTAATGTATGTGAATGCCTTGAACCTGTTCGGTAGGGACTGTGGATTCGGAGAATCGGCCGTAGCCGTTCGTCCAGCGCATCACAGGAGTTGGCTAGAATCGGTTCTTTACCCTCCGAAAGAAACCGAGATCGTCTATAAAAGACGACCAGTTACATTTCTGCACGAAGGACTGGAGGAAGGAGACAACTGTACAGCGCCGAACGGATTACCAGGCGTCTGTGTAAATTATATGTACTGCCCAAAAGTGACGCATGATGGTCTGAGTGGCCGTGAGGTGAAGTTCTGTGAAACAGGGTCACTGGTGTGCTGTCCTCATCGAAACATACGATATGAAACGAACAGTGATGCCGAGGAGATAGATTCTTGCGAACGCAATCAAGACACAAGTAGCGACGAAGAAGAGGGAAGCGGCGACATCAGAAGTGCATCGTTATCACATGTGGTATGTATAACACTTGGAGGATGCCAGTGAATTTGTTTCGGGAGCTTAATATAGTAACTTCCGGCTCTACTGCAATAAGGTTTCAATCGTTTGGCAACACGGTAAAGAAGAACGCGTCTGCATTGGAACGATTATATCTAACCGAACCGTGCTGACGGCTGCCAGCTGCGTAGACGCTGCTACACTTCCAAACTATGTTAAAGTCGAGCATCCTTCTCTAGAGATACAGTTACGGATGATGCCGGAAGATATGATAGTTCATCCGGAGTTTGATAACTCGACGAAGGAGCACAATCTGGCACTAATCAAAACAAAGAATATTATTGTTGATGATGATTTTAGAGCGTCACGGGCTTGTTTGTGGCGAAATGCAACGCACACACCATTCATCATAGAGCAGCTCGTTTTGGGTGAGTAAGAAACTGACTGAATGTAACAACCATCAACAAACTGACTCACTCGCGATCTGGATCGATTTGTAGCTGATGAGACCCTGGAGAGTATGCAAGCGATTGTGAAGTTCAGTACCGACTGTCGGCGGGCCTTTAGACGTGTTCTGTCATCATCCGAGCTGTGCTTGAAGGTTATGAATTTGGCCGAAGAACCGGTATCGATTGACGATGGAATGCCAGCATTTTGGTCAAAGCGTGATGGAGGATATGTGGTAGGAATAGTTAGTCGTCGATCATCATTCTTTGATCCTTCCATCATTCTGTACACTCGAATTTCATCGTATGTCGATTGGATCAAATCGGAATTGTAAGCATCCAACGAGAGCGTTCCGTAGAAATACATTGGCTATGTGGCATTGGGCATATATTCCAATATGTTGTATTATGATTTGTAAAGACAGCGAAAGGTCACTGATCACGAGTGATCGGTCGACGAGAGAATCACACGTTGCCTGAATCAATCGATCAGTAAATATCCTACGCTCCCTTTTTGCTCGTTTGAACGCCCTGAATTTTAAGGCCATCGAACATTACTGACGTGCTCGAAAAGGAAACATTTAGCGAGAAGAGAACTGCTGTCAGAACGAAAGCATCGAGCCATATTTATTCCAGGTGGTGTGCGAAAATAAATAATGCTGTTTTTTACAACCTTCCACTTCGTTCATTTCACAACACATTTTCGCAACTCTTTACTAGTCGGCGGATCGATAAATCGATTACAAATCTTTTTTCATTCTCCCCCTATGGAGACTCCTCGAGAGCGTATAGAGGTCTTGGTCCCGCTTGGAGAGTTCTGCTCACCCGGTACTTTAATCACCTTTTGATGCTCGTTTCGTTGGCACGAAACCAAATGCAGAAGTATGCAAGTCTAGAAGGGTATTTCTGGTGTCATATCAAACGGTCAGCATCTCGACGCCATTCAGGAATTCAACCTAATGGATGATGAAATGTCCCCAAAAACCGACTGCGTTGCTTTGATCTACAATCGGCTTTAGGAATCCATCACTGATCATCAGCGTAAAAACTGTCAAGAAGTCACTGTTTTATTCTATTTTTTTTATGTGTTTCATTTGATTTTTACTAGTTACAGTGATCAAACGCAATTGCAACCATGCATTTTCTGTCATTTTTGTGTTAATAAAATGTTTGCAGAAGAACTTTTCAATCCATTGAATGTTTATTTCGCTGCTTTTCATCGAGCCATGGATAACGGAAATGCACAAGGATCGTTGCCACGCCGCTTGAATCACTCGAGAAAATCATTGGCCTGAATCCATAGCAGAACTTACGATCACATTTTTCATCAACACTACGAATGACACAATCAGGAATGAATGAAACAATCCGCCAATGCTTTGAAAGCTCTCTCAACTCAACTAGAAATTTCGCGTATGCAAATTGCACCATTTGGTGTTTTTGAACCATCAAATACTCGGGAATCACTTCTAGGCTCCAGGATCTTTTTGGATTTCGATGGATATTTAATTCAGAAATCAATCACCAATATTGTTTTTGTTGATTTGGGATATCAAAACTAGGTTGGCGAACTTTGGCCGAAAGGCCGTGGCGTGGCCGAAGAATACGAGAAAGAAGTTCGCAATTGGAGGCTGGTTAAAATGAAAACAAAGCTAATGGTCCGTTTCCTGATGCCTGTTGGTTTGCAAAGAGCAGAAAATAAAAAATCGGGAAAAAGGCCACAGAATGGAAGCAACAGCATACAGCCAGCAGCTGGTGCTCGGAAGACCGGTAGCAAGACAATTTATTTTTCGTTCCATCTTATGCTTCCGACATCAGTGTGCCTACTATTCGCTCACTGACTCGATGCTGAATGTCACGTTCAAGGATGAGATCAATTTGTTTTCGCTTTTGTAGCTCTGTTGGCCCTGAATGGCTTCCAATCTGTGCTTTTGACCAGTGCAATGAATGGCTCGTCTGTAGAACGACTGGGTGATGATCGAGAGCTATGTGCTTCACGGTAACTGGGAAATTGGACCAATTTGTTTCCAGAGAAGAAAGAACTTTGATTCACAAGGAAATGGTAAGATGCTGATGTCTCAATAACGTCTTCAAATGGCACCGCTATGAACGAGTATTGGACAACCTCGAAATGTTTAATAGTTTGCAGCCGATGCTATAATTTACATCTTTCGTAGTTTGATGAGTTTTGAGTTTTCCAAGCGGATGTAAAAATGTATTAATAATTTTTATATGATTGAACAACTACTAATTGAACATAATCGATTCGTTGTAAACATGCGAATATGCAGCAATAATCCTTGTAATTCGCGTTAAAATATTCATTAAATAATAAATCGGAGAAACTTTACTTCAATTAGCTACCAATAGTTTTATTTCGTTTAAGCTAATAATCAAAACAGAACCTAATACTGATACTTTTGGCTTTCATTCATGAAATAAATGAATTGTACCCTGGCAACGGATCCCACCTGACTTGTTATCTAACCGTCTAGCAAAAAGTCGTTTTAACGAGAAAATCGTTGCTACAAATTACGGGCGACGAGTTTCTCGAATGTGAATTCTGCATAATTAGTCACTATCCATCGGAAGAGCAGTTTTTTTTCCCGTGGGGACTCAAAAACCGAGGTTTAAAAGTATACTCGAAAGGACTCACGAAGCAAACTCCATGGCATCATTTCATTCTTCCTTTCTAATGAGTTTTCCGGACAAAAGTGACTTTTGGTTCAACTATCTGCTGCTGCTGCTGGGTTCTGAAGCCGCCAATTTATAGCAAAACTTGGGCTAGCCATCTGGTCAAATAGGCCAGCTTTTAATTGGAACGCGTAGCGTACTTCAAGGAACTAGGTTTGGGAGCCAGTGTCAGTGGTAGTAGTTCGGGCAGAGGCGGAAATGCTTAACTTCAACGCGACTCCTTGAGTTCTGCTGCTGGTGAAGTCCATGACAAAACACGCTCAAAGCTTACAGCTTTCACTTGATGCTCATTAAGCGCAATGGTTACGCAATGGTCGGCTTTGCAGTGGAATGACATCTCACTCTCCGGACTGTTGTTTCGTCGTCTTCTGCGAGTCCGTAGCGGTTGCCGGTTGTCGATCTTCGTCAGATGTTCAACCAATGCTTCCGTCACTGGACCGTGACCGGAACGGTCGGAGTAAGCTCGAAGAGAATTGCTTAGTGGTATGATGAAGAGCTGTTTTGTCCGGTTGCGTCATCTGCAGATTGTATGTCAACTGTGAACGTTTTACATTTCATCGACTGCACAAGTGCTATCAATTCTGGTCGTTCCGCATTGCGACTTACAATAGTCGCAGCAGCACAAATAGTGGTTGTAGAACGCTTCCGGTTGGTTTGAAGCGAAGGCGTCCGAATCGGAAGGTGTTACACAGTATTTGTTGGTCCGTACCGATTCTGCTTAGTTTGCCAGTGACAATGATATTCTCTGCAAAATGGTGCTCTGTACAAGTAAGCTAAATGGTAAATAATGTTTCTTTACATCCAACTTAACATCGCATTATGCATATGCATTATGCGAATGACGAATGGAAGCGGATCATTACCGACTTGTGCAACATGCTCTATGTCCTGATTTCCGTTTTTTTGCTAAGAAACCTAATAATGTTTTGATTATAGATGTGTGCTGTATCACAATTATTTACAATGATGCCGCATTCCAAACTGAGCTTTTCGCTTGAATCGTTATCGCGCAGTGTTCTCGGCGAATAGCAGCGATCGTGACAAGGCCAAGTTCAAGCCAGTCTACAAACCGGTTACACTCTCACTGATCGATGTTGGGTGCACCAAGCGGCATCAGCATTTAGCACAGATTACCAGTCTCCGTGTGAACCCCGTAAGTGCAAGATGCATTTCAGTGAGTCTGTTCTTGTGATAGCAGCCCTGCTATTCTATGCTCCTAGTAAGTAGATTGATGTGACTGTCACTATCGCGCGACCACTAACGCAAAGCGATGATCTCCACGCCCAGGTCATGGCGATCGAAGTCTTACGGCGGCCTTGGATCGCTTGCAAATCATTGACAACGCTATGGTGCTAAACATTCGCGAACCACTTGATGGTAAGTGATTGAAAACAGAACGTGCACTGGAGATGTTGTAAATACGATCGTATCCTTCAACTAGACTGTGAGATGAGGTACTACAAGTACGATCAGTATGAATCAGTAAGAACGCCCTTGGTACAACCCAAACAAACACCCCCTGAGGTTCCGGTTGTAGACCATTGATCGTATGCTGTCCGTATGAGAACATCGTGAATAAAACATCTGCAGCTGGGAGAGAGCTGGACGACTGCGCTGGAATGTATCGCGAGGAACGCGAGCGTACAGCGACAATGATGTACAGTAACGGGCCTGTCCAGGATGATAATCTACACATGGTATGAAGCAGATATTCAGTTGTACGTTCAACTTACCTAGCTTCTTGCAAACTTACATGAATGCCGGATTCTTCACACTCAGGTATAACTAGGTACAAAAACTTCGGACGGTCAGGTGCGTTGGAACTGTCGCGGTACAATTATCAGCCGCACGACTGTCGTAACCGGGTGCCAATGTTTGTTGAACCAGTGCAGTAAGCCAACGGTCGTCGCCGTTCGTAAGCCGTAAGCCGTCGGTTAGGAATGTCGGAGGTGGCATCAATTGTGGAGCGGAACGAAGTTATCTATCATCCCGATTACTCTAACTGGTTCTACTTGCGTTCTTACTTACTGATTCTACTTGATTCAACGCTCCGGCTCCGAACCATTTAAACATAATCTTATCATGGAAATGAAATAGAGAAGATGATAAAGGAAACTCCGAAATGAAAATAATCATCACTATACTAGAGCACTTTCAGCTGCTTATGTTCTTTACCAAATTGTATGTATCCGAAAACACATGGCGTTCCTTATGATGCTTCATAGTCACCTTTCATCCTTCCTAACACACGAGACCTAATTGCGAATCAACACAGTAATGGAATTTCCAAATTAGGATGATTTTCAATACACCGTTCGCGGCTAAAGGCATGTGCTTATTCATGATTGGCCGGAACCGCGGACTTTCCTGACGATTAAAACTCGTGGTAGTGTGATTATGGTGGTCTATTAATGTGTAGAACGGTTTAATGTTCCATTGCTCGTTTGAGCGGTATGGAGCGAACGTTAAACGGAGTTGATTTTTCCACTATATCAGTTGGCGTATCAGTTTTAACTGCAGTTCGAGCTTTGTGGATTGAGACGCTTTGTTTCATGACATGTTCTTTTGGTATTTTCAGTTCTACGCAATCGTAACGATTAACGGTTCCTTCACTAAATTGATGCTTTGTTTTTCATTTTTACGCGATGTACCGCTTTTCAATAGCCCTGTAAATAAATCAAACCCTTTCTAAACCACTCCCTCAGTGATTGGCAAAGTAAATTTTTTGCCCGGTATTTTTCGAAACGCATTCCATCAAAATGCATGTTCAACCAAACAAACAAGTGTTGCAAACACTTGTTCTTACAGCTTTCCTGCACGGATTTGGGCAATAAAGCTGTGCTCTAGCATCCTATTTGGCTATTTTCTAGCTTTTATGACCTTAAAATTTCTTTTAAAAATATTTCCCGAACTGTTATGTCGACTGTCGTGAGTTTTTCTTGGTGGAATCACGCTGAGAGATCCCAGGAGTGTTGATTCAATGTTGTTTGCAGAATCGGGCATTCGTTACACTTTTTCGGCTGTTTTATTTTCCTAGAATCAAGGTAAAAGTAGCCTCCTAAAGTTTACATATGGTATTTTGAGTTGAGTTTGAAAATTTCAAAACTTTCGTGGGTTTTTCTCCAGCCGAATTCAATTTTTACAGTGAGTGTGCAAACTTTTTTTTCTCCCTTTGCGTTCCATCGGCGATATATTTTGAAGGCATAGATCAATTTTGACAAAAATTTAACCACTAAATAAACATACTACTGATTAAAACGCTGTCAACGGAATGGCAAAGTGACCACTAGGCGCGCTGCAATGATTAAACAAAAGCGGCCAAATAATAACTGTTCCAAGCTTTATCATTTTACAATAGGCAGCACACTTTATAACAATTAGATACGTGATTATGGATTCAAAATATACTGACAAATGCATAATCACTTTCATATTTTATAGCAAGATGTAACTCTTCAATTACAAATCGTTTTATGAGCACCCTGGAAGGCCTTGGAAAAGCCCCAAGCTCAGTGTGGATGTTTGCTCAGCGAACAGTTTTTGAAGAGAGACCTTGCATTTGTAATGATTATGTATACATTGAGATGCTGCATATGTGCCTGATTCCATTCGATTGTGTATGTGCAGTGTTATAAATGGTAGCGTTCATCGATCCATTATCTTTTTATAGTGTCTGCGACTCATCTCAGAGTCGTTCTAGTGCTGATAGAGATGGCATCTTCGTTCTGTGGCGTTGCGACTACGATCTTGTTAGCTTTGGTCCTAACAATTGGTCAGTATAGAGTTGGTTTGTATAACGTCAAACGTGCTTTTAAAAATTGTACACTTCTTACAGTTCTTACAGTTGAAGGCCAAAAATTGCTGGCGCCCTCTGATGATAGTCCAGAGGCGGAGCATATGATTGTGCCAAATGAACCAAAGAGTCTTGACGGTATGTCATTTATAAAGTTTTACTGATTTCGTATAACAAACTATAACCCTCTCTTTGGTAGACTGCCACTTTCGGTACTACGAGTTTGGAAAAAAATCAATAAACAAGCCAACCTTCGGTGTTCCCGCTTATCTGCGGGAGTTTGCACACATGGCAGCCATCGGTTGGACTCAACCGGACAAAACTGTATTATGGAATTGTGGAGGATCACTAATCTCGGAAAGATTCGTCTTAACAGCAGCTCACTGCGCCCAAAGGTAGATAATTAAAATGTTTAAGTAGGAGATATCATGGAAAAATATTCTCTATTTATGTCTCAGACAGGAGCCAGACGTGGTCAGACTAGGGGATATCAATCTCTTTAATGATACGGATGATCAGTACGCACAGCAGATAAGAATAGCGAAGTTCATTGCTAATCCGAGTTATAGTTTTTTGTATGAGTATCATGACATTGCTCTATTGCTACTGGAACGAAAAGTTGTGTAAGTAAACTGATAAGAACTCCGTATTACTTGAAATCATCTACAGACAGGTTTTCCCAACAGAGTACACGACACGGTGGCTCCGGCATGCCTGTGGAACGTTGAAGAGATCCGCTTCACAAGTTTAGAGGCTACTGGTTGGGGAGCAGTCGGGTTTGGTAAAGCATACAAGGAGCTGTTTGCTGTTGTATCCCCATTTAACAAACTCCTTCACGATTTACAGTCGAAGGTCAAACGCCTACACTCTTGAAGGTGACGTTAAGCCCTTTTGAAAAAGATCGATGTAGCAATTTCATTGAAAATAATCGCAGATTGCCTAATGGCTTAGATAGCAATCAAATGTGCGCCGGAGACGATAAACAAGATACCTGTCGGGTAAATATGATATCTCGAGCGTTTGATCTTTGTGTCTGAATGATTCTGATCATTTCTCTTTATCCAGGGTGACTCTGGAGGTCCTTTGCAGGTGAAGCTTCTTCACAATACCCGAGTCACTCCTTTCATTGTAGCTGTGACCTCGTTCGGCAGACCTTGTGGTCAAAGTGTTCCCGGTATTTACACTAGAGTTGCACCATATATTTCATGGATACAATCGACGCTGAAAGAATGGGGTGAAGATGGTAAAAGCTTGCGGCTAGACAATAATGGCTACATCATACACCTTTATTAATCCAGTTGATAATTGATAACGTTTTGGTAAATCCTAAACATTCAGAATGGTTGCTACAACCACAGGCGTGTGCGCGGAAGTACGTGGAGCTACGCGAATACGAACCAAGAGTGCAGTTGAAGAAGATTGGATCACAACAGCAGCTTGATATGACCAAAGCGCATTTGTTTAGCGATTCATCGAGGCAGTTAGTCGAGATCCATTGGGAGAGTCTGAGGGTAAATAGTTCAAACGAATGCTACGGTGTCATCATCGATGAGAGCACAGTTCTAACACTTGCTCGATGTACAATGGCCAATGGGTAAGAGGACCAGCTATACTCATTGTAATAAAAATATGTAACAAAGACCGTCCTATTGCCATTTCCAGAATGGAACCAACGCACGTGACGTTTGCTGAGAACAAAACCAACCTCATCACTCATAGATACAAGCATCCCGAGTATATAGAGGGCTCGTTTAGGAATGATATCGGAGTGCTTAAGGTGAAGGAACCCTTCGAATTCAATGCCGACTTTACACCTGCGTGTGTATGGACCAAGAACACCTACCTTGAGCCTGAGATGGAGGTCACAGGAAGAGGTCTTCTGGAACTCAATGTATTGTATACCGAAGCAGCACCAGAAATCGATCGTACTTGTAAGTATCATTTAGAAATCTGGGATAAGATGGAAGCGCATTAACAACTCGATTCCTTTCATATAGCTTTAACAAATATAGTGGATGTACTGGGTATAGTCATGGAGCAGAACGGAACCAACTGCTCATTGCCTAAACAGTATAGAGAACAGTTACCGAGAGGACTGTCACAAGAACACGTTTGTTTCGGAGCAGAACCGTTCCTAGTACCCAGCACGTGCAGTCAGGCATTTGGAGGGCCACTCCAGAGAGAGGTGTTTCGTTACGGACGTAGCTTAATGTATGTGAATGCCTTGAACCTGTTCGGTAGGGACTGTGGATTCGGAGAATCGGCCGTAGCCGTTCGTCCAGCGCATCACAGGAATTGGCTAGAATCGGTTCTTTACCCTCCGAAAGAAACCGAGATCGTCTATAAAAGACGACCAGTTACATTTCTGCACGAAGGACTGGAGGAAGGAGACAACTGTACAGCGCCGAACGGATTACCAGGCGTCTGTGTAAATTATATGTACTGCCCAAAAGTGACGCATGACGGACTGAGAGGCCGTGAGGTGAAGTTCTGTGAAACAGGGTCACTGGTGTGCTGTCCTCATCGAAACATACGATATGCAACGAACAGTGTGGCCGAGGAGATAGATTCTTGCGAACGCAATCAAGACACAAGTAGCGACGAAGAAGAGGGAAGCGGCGAAACCAGTAGTGCATCGTTATCGCATGTGGTATGTATAATACTTTATGCATGCCCGTGAACTTATTGCTTGTCATCCGGCTCTACTGTCGTTAGGTTCCGATTGTGTCGAGAAATGGACGTGAGGAACGCGTCTGCATTGGAACGATCGTCTCTAGCAGAATCGTGCTGACGGCTGCAAGCTGCTTACATGCCTCGAAGCTTCCATCGGAAGTAGAATTGCGAATAGGTATGTCAACTGGACGGCTCCAGTTTATTGCGGGAGAAGTGATAGTTCATCCGGAGTTTGATAACACGTCGAAGAAACACAATCTTGCGTTGATCAAAATGAAAGACACCAGGAATGAGGAGCAGTTGGGACAATCGCGTGCTTGCATGTGGAGAAACCAAACGCACACACCATTAATGATTGACCAGCTCGTCTTAGGTGAGTATAGTATGGTCGATAGCCTCTATGGTATAAACAATTTGAATACCTTGAGAACTTGTTTCGTTTGTAGTTGACCGGACTTTCAAAACTAAGGAATCTCATTTGAAGTTCAACACAGACTGTCGGCGTGCCTTTAAAAGCGTTCTGTCTTCCTCCGAACTGTGCTTAAAGGTTGAGGATTTGGACGAAGAACCTGTATCGATTGAAGATGGTATGCCTGCATTCTGGTCAAAGCAAGATGGAGGATATCTGGTTGGAATAGTTAGTCACCGTTCGTCTGTCTCTGATTATTCTATCGTTCGATACACCCGCATCTCATCATATATCGATTGGATCAAATCGGAACTGTAGAAATGCAAAGATAGTTCCAAAAATAAAATAACTTCAAAGCAAACAGTTATAATTTGAGGGCCGTGCCGCAAATTGTTTTCGTTATTGCGTTTGTTATTTACAAGATGTTCTGCTATGAAAACCGCTGATGAAAACTTTACTGAACATTCTCGTTTATCAGGATAACCACGCGTTCATCTCTATTCCCTTCCTGTTGCTTCCTTACTCCAGAGATTTAACGATTGGCAAATTGATTTCTTGAGTTTTTTGAAAATGTGTTCTGGATCTGCGGATTATCTTGAACAGATTCAAAGACACAGGAAATAGCGAAAGTCCGGACGATACAATTAGTCGCGGAAATATATCGTCACGCGAAACCACACGGCCGTAGCGGATTTAATTAAAAACAAACCAATAGAATCCGGCACCAAATCGTATAATCCAATTAATCGGATAATCCGTGCAATTGATGTAAGGAGCCAGCGCGTATCGTGCCCGCTGCTGTTTGCGCCATTCCATTACTGACGATGAGTTTAATTGCAGATTCTCTGCTGGATCGTTCACAGATTGCAGCTTACTGTAAGGATTCACTTGATTGTGCGAAGCATTAATAGGCAATGGCTCTGGCCAGTGGAGGCCAATGGATGCCAACGGATGCCCAAATTACCATCCCAGCACGTGTTATCAATATTCCGCTCTATGGCCGCCGGTTGTTTGCTCAATTTGCTGGCATTATACTTAGCTTGTTTTATTGAACTCCTCTTGAAGTGCCACGTGTTTGTACGTGTTCCTGCCCGGATGTATGGTCGTTTAGCTCCCTCTGATTCGATGCGATTAATAATGATTCGACATCATCTACGCATCAGGGATTTTGGTTGAACGACGTCATTCCGGGTAGCGATGGAATGAGACGGTGGTTCAAAAGAAAAAAAAATCTATCTGATCGTCCATGGACTTGTCCTGCTGGCACGCACACGTGGTCGCACAGCTAGACGTCATCCCTGGGTCGTTTAATTTATCGTCTTCGGTCCGCAATACTGCCAGTTGACTAACGCCACCACTCATTAAAGCCATCAGCATTTCATGTTTGTTAAAAGGTAAATAGAATGCGAACGGAAATTAATGCCGGCTCGATAGTTACGCAAAGCATCCGATCCAACGATCATTGGCTGCTGCTTTGCCACCGGGGGGAAATGAGATAAAACAACAATCTTCCGTCAATTTGCTGCGACTTGGTCCGTTGCAACGTAATTGTTTGACGGCCACAACCATGTACAGCGAGTAGTTTTGGGGAAAGCAAGAGGAGGACCTAGCGACACTTGTCTCACTTTCTAGAGCTTGCGTCATTTGCATAAGCTACAGGAGGCTGTCCTCGTATAGCCACTTGACAATGACACGTCATTGCTGCTGCTAGAGTCTCAACGGTTTCTAAAGGGTTGGTGGCGGCCTGTGGTGAGTAAGCGTGTCTCGCACTGGGAGCGAAGTCGAGCGCATGTCGAAAATTACCGTGATAATACAATTTCCGACCAACTGATTGTTGCATCCTACGCTCCTACTTGCCACACAGCTTTTACCTTTTCTCTTTATCTTTACGTGGACCCCATTCCTTACATGGATGTCTATATTTAGAAATACTCACCACTTTACCACAAACATTTTTCACTCATTTCATAAACTGTGAAATCAGAAAAGTTTCTGCGAAGGTGCCCTGTAGGTACCAGACAACAACGTTCCTCTTCAGTGGAAATACACATACACCCTAAAGGGAGAAAACCGACACGTGCGAGTAATTGTTTCCGTTAAATCTCTTTCATAACCGAGCATTAAATCTCTTTCATAACCGGGTATGGCTGAAGTCTAGTATATTTTTTACAATAACAAAAACCCTTTCCAGCTACTATCGCATTTCATGCTGAATCGGCCTCATTTTCAAACCATCCTACCTCAGCGGCCTGAAATTGTAGCTTGTAATATCGTTGTGGTTGAAAATTCGCCTTTGAAAACCCGTAAAACACGAATGCCACCATCAATCGAGCGAAAGCGGATTATTTTTGCAGTGTGTGCGTTAAATTTCGCCATCGCAAGCTATTGGATGATGTTTCGTGAAATTGCTGCCCATCTGTTTCAGTCGATGTTCCCTCATTATCGGTTCCTTTTTTATTTACCTCTACGTGAATCACACAAGCTACTTCAATGTACAATCTTGTTTCGTTGTACGTCTACTTTTATTTAAATTAATTATGAAACTGTTAAGCAGCTGATCATATGTATTATAAAAAGAAATACCAAAGTTTCTTGAACTATTGCAAACAGGATATCTACATTCGATTAATTAACGTAGAGCTTTCACTACATTTTCCACTTACTACATCAGTCTAAGTTACAATTCAAAATGAAACGGCATAGAAATGGTTTTTGATTTCTAATCAAAGCACAATGAAATGTCATTATTGTTACTGTTAAACCAGTAACGTTGTTCACCAAAACTTATACCTTGAAAAGGAAAGGTCACGAGTTCGCTGATGTCCTCCTCTGTGAAAGGAATATCAAATCACAATTGGTTTCTTCTTCTTTCGATGAGCTAACATCCGTTGTAGCATTGTGATTGAAACGTTAGTTCTGGACTACTGGAGTGAAGTGTACCAACATCCTTACCATTTGTAGGTTCAGTTATCACTGAAGTTGATACTCCATCTATTTGTCAGCGCAACGAAAACGCCATCAAACGCAAGCAGTCCAAGATGTTGAGCCCCTCAAAGTGACCAACAGGCAAAAAGGTCGCCGAAGCACTCGCAACAAATCGCAATCCCTTCGATGCGAAGTGGATCGTTGGGTTTAAGTGGGAGGAAAACGTCCGAGCGATGCTGACGATGAATTTATCATCTTGCTATCATCATCGGACGAGGTCTTGCTATCATCATCTTGCTTAACGCAAGTTTCGTCTTTTCTATCATGTCTGCAATAGTTGCGATTAGTGTTACAGCATAGGTACGGAATACCTTGAAAAAAATAAAGTTTTCTCCAAGAGCCTAAGGGACTCGCTATTAGTTAACCTTCAAAGAGCACCAAGAATGGCGGAGTCTCGACTGGATCTACCGTAAAAAGGGTTTTGCTTTCGAGAGCTCTGTTTCGTCTCGTGGACCCTACTGATTCATTTGACCGCAAAGGCGAAAAGGAGAAGACCGATTGTGTTTCTTAAGGTCTTCTTCGGCCACCTACAAAGCCACCTCGGCTGCTAAACTTTTCGCATAAATCTCATTCGCAATGAAACGCACTGGACCCAACAATTATTGGAAGAAGTATGCATTCGTTTATAATTCTTTCGCTTTGTTTTCATGAGCCATTCATGAGATTGTCTTTTTATGTGTTTTGTTATTGGCGAGCGAAGACCACCCACAGTGACAACAGCAACAGCGTGTCCTGCTTGAGTTGCATAGTTTCGGACAGTTTTTGGAATGTTTAAGGCGGGGTGTGGTGAAGGAGTAAGGCAAGGTTGATGGTGGCCCGGTCACGACAGTGAGAGGGTAAACGCTTTGCTATAAAACTGCTTCTAACTGGTTGTTCTGTCCAGTTGAAGGTCTCCGGGGTAACTACGACCAATGGTACGCCCATTCTCGCCCTCGGATATCATGAGGAAACGAGGAACGGGGTCCCGGAATGCATGTTTTGCTATCTCACTCTGTTTGTATGTGGCATTTTCCTCTAACTGCTGGTAACATACTGACCGTCGGCGTCGTCATAGAAGTTGCGTTCAAAGCAGTGGTCTGGGAGCGAATGAGTGCCATGATTACGCTCGAACAGCGTGACACTGTGCAGGGTTCAACAATCTAGATCATTTATCCGGGTGGACTGTTCCCTGGGAAGGACCTCCATGTCGTGCAATGATGGCACAGCATTATTCGCGTGACCTAATGATATTGTTGGTTTTCGCGACACCATCGGTAATGTTACGACGTTATTCGCGATGCATGTGGAAGCATGAACCGTGCTGGCTGTTACATCTCCATCCACGAAGCGAGGATAACGAAAACGCTATCGATAGTTATAAACATGTTGTTATAAAAAGATAACCGGAGCAGCCGTTGTGCATCAAATTCATGGACTAATTTTAGATGCTGGATACATAATCTACGCCGACATGATAAGGTAGCGATAATTTTATGCAAAGGCGCTTTTCATACCTTATTGGTTTCCGCTGATAAGCATAAACACCAGCATGGTTGCTACGACGATCGTCCTGTCAGTGATGGAAAACTGATAAGAGCTATTGTTCACGGGAAGCCCCAAGTCTGTCTCGGAGCCTGGAAAATAAAGGAAAGTTATGCCACGTGCAAAATGAAAGGTTGTTGTCTATGTATGCATCCTACGTTACAAAACGCTTTTTCGGATCACATTGTTTGCCTAGGGCGGCCATTCCACTAGTTTTGGGTACGCTTTAGTTTAAAGCATCAGGCGTGAGAATGAAAAACAAATAGCTGGAAGGCCTTGGCATGAATCTGGCCCTCATTTCAGTTGTTGTTATTGGTTTGACACACAGTTCCCTGCATTCAGGATGAATGCCTTCCTTTTGGAGGATGATAGAGCGGAATAAGATTCACCCAAGACGAAACCGTCCTCAAACGTAAACAAACACTTCGTTCAACCGATTCGGGAAGACTGTGAGATGAAGCTTCGTACTGAGTGTAACTCGCTGCTGCTCATTGATGAGACTTATCACATTTATAACAGCTAGGGAGTGTTCTATCCAAAGGAAGAGCGATGAAAATGAGTTCTCTGGAGGTTCTCTCATCGCGTCCTCTCTCAATCAGCTGTAGTGTCACGAGAGCATGCCAGAATGCGTGAGTTTCCCGATTCATGTGGTCTGTATGTCGACAGGATCATGGAGCAGCTCAGTTGACCGGTGACAACCATTTGCGGAGGTTCCGTTGAAGTGATTTTCTGGAAGAATGCTTCTTGTGACGTGACAACTGGAATCAAAAGGGAATTCATTTACTCAAGGTGGTGAGCTTTTGGAGACTCAACATCTGTGTTAGGGAAAGCCTCACATTTTCACATTTTCGCTAATTACCTTCTCGTTGGTTGTGTTATCAAGGAGGAAAGAATGAAAAGAAGATAAGTGGTACCGTAGTGTGTGTGAGTCTTTCGAATGGTAAATGAAAAGAAAACCATATCGTGCAGAATCATCTTGCCACCTTCTTCACTTCGTCATCTTCGTCGTTGTGATCCTTAAGCTTGGCTAAAAATCATTTTGAAGGCGTTTATGAGTGAACCAACGTGCAAATCTGAAACTAATTGATGCCTTTCGTAACACAACCAACGATTTAATCGACGGGAAAGTGATTCAGATTCATTTAGCATTCAGCTCGAGGATGGTTAATCGAAGGAAAGAGGGTAATAGTCCGTGGCGGTTTGAGGTGATTGTAATCTTTTAGAAATGGAAACCGTTGATTGTCGTTAGAAACCATTGGCATGTATTTGGGCATGTTGTGGTCTCGGATTCGATTTAGGAAGCAGGTGTGTTCGTATTTGGTCTTAATCCGTTCCGAACCAAGTGGGTATATGGTATGACCTACAGAGATGCCGATCAGAAATTCATAGCACCGCAGTGTGACCAACTGTCACGGAATAAGGATACCAACGACCGCATTGTCGCCATGTGAATGTCATTAAACCGGCACCCAAGCAACGATGTCATCGCATCCGACCATTAGAATGTCTCTTCCAATGTCTAAATGTTTAGCAGAAAGTGATGCTGCGAATTGAAGATACAGAGGAAGGGAAAGTGAGTTATGTGGAAGCGGAAATGCAGAGCATCGTTGCTCACTTCTCATGCTTGTATGGTTGAAGTGTTTGTGTTTGCAGCATACATGTTGGTGCATCCGGTTCGGTCTCAGCTGTTGTGTAGGATTTGTGAAATCCTCGTTTCACTTATTTTCATTCGTTTCTCCTCTTTTTTGTATAATCTTGCAGATGGTGAAGTGATTCGTGTATGCGATGCTGTAGGAATGAGTACAAGTGTGTTTGTGTTTCGTGTACTCCATTCCAGATGGGACTCTTCAGTGCTTTTGAAGAGGGATATGGTATTCCTTAGTGAGGTAGCGCTTACGGTGCGTTAATCCAATTGGATCCAATTTTAACTCTCGTTATTGCTTGATGTGTGGGGAAAGGTGACGGAAGAAGAAGAAAAATAAAAATAAGTCTGACGAGAATTCAAAAGTAAAACTGAAATTAAAAAAAAAAATTTGAAGTGATTGTGTCGGTGTCACGCCGGGAGATGTACCTGGCACTTCCAGATGGTGTTGGATTACCAGTGCACATATTGCCAACGTTAATCTGCGACATGAGTGAGTGGTTCTCGATGGCGATGGTTTGTGTTGCGGTGGTCCACCTGCAAGTCTGCTCCGGTAATTGACAATCTGCGTTGCGGTCAGTCGACCGCAGCCACTGGCAACCTACGACCTGAGGCTGAACGACACGCACACTGAAAGCCTTGACATTCGGCGTGGAAGGGATATTGATAGCAGCGGCGGGCGGATTGAAAAGATTTATTTATTTTATTTTCATTTTATTGAAAAACACTTTGTTCGCCGAGAGGGGCTATACAAAGTTAGATCATAATAAACTGTATGGAAGGATAGCAGAAGGTAGGTAAAAGCTTTCAAATTGCATATTGCTTGTAAGATGAATTTACGAGTAGATAGTCAAATATTGTTAGATAGTATTAGTGTATGCATCTCAGATAGATAACCTTCTAGGAAATGTGTTTTTTAAGTATCTACAATTACATAACTTAATTTTTAATTATACATTTAATATACGTGACCAAGCCCCTCCGGTCATAGGCACATTGCCATACCTTTCTTCATAAACGTTAAAAGTTAAGTTAGATATAAAATTTCTATTAAGATAGATATAAATTATATGCTAGATCTAAAATTTTTCGTATGCTTCAGCGGGAAACAATGGCATCAAGGATAAATTACAAAGTTTTCCTTGCGGCATAATCTGAGTTTCAATAAGCCACGGAATCACATAATATCAATGGATAGTGATTTTTGTTTGTGATTTCTTGATTCTACAACATACTGCAAAAAAGCCTTCGGCGAACGCGAGAAGAATTCTTGCTTCATTTCCTGTTGCTTCTGATATCGACAAATGCTCCCTTCCGTTGAGGATGCAGAAAACAGAATGATTCTTGAATAAATAATCGTCACTTGTTGTAACGCCAATTTGTATCCGTCGAAGAAGAGAGTTTTACTTTCAACACTTGGTTGTGCTACCGATACAAACGAACGCATAGCAACTGGTAAGAGAGTTGAGCAGGTTGTTTGATGTCTGAGTGGATATCTTAAAAAGGACACCTGCTGCTACCTAATCCAATTTATTTCATTTAATTTAATGTAAAATCTTTCGTTAAACACATTACAGAAAATGAGTTAAGGTTGAACGAAACCATTATTTCCATCAAGCGGATGGTGAGATAGTAAAACCAACCAGATATCAGCATATTGCAAATGCGTGAGAGACACACCAGGTGCCTCCATCGCTTAAGAAGTCCCAGACACATCCATGGCTAAGAGCAACTTGAAGCCGCCACCACCAGCGAGTGTTTTCCATTATCATCATGCCGGCATTGTCATTGACATGTTCATCGCACACATTCCCTGCAGTACACCATGATCACAGCTCCATAATATTTTCTCTAGGGCGTAGTGAACATCCATTTCTTGCACGATACTTTTCCTATGAGTCGCAGTGCAATCGGATGCCGGGAATTTTGTGGGCCACGTTTATCGTCGATTTTTATGATTACGAGCTGTGAAGGTGATAGCGGAAGCGTTCCCAGCAGCGGAAGGTATGTTTGTATTTGGCGAAGCAATCCACAGACGATGTCTTAATTCTTTTCCACCCTGCGTGCAGCGATGTAATGGACAACCTCGCCAATTCCCTTCGAGCGATGTTTGTTGTAGAGAAGGAAACAAATTTTGTTGCCACGAAGCGGGAGTCCACTTTTGGCGCTTAAGATATTCGATTCCGTTCGTGTTCGAGCATCAATTGAGACGCATTTTGTTCATTCATTTTCATTTCTCTTTGACTGATGGATGGAAAAATATTATTGTTTTGTTTGATGATGGTTCTTGCCGATTAGTGTTGGTTAGAAATGAAATTGCCGATACGTAAAATGTTCTGGTCGCGAGAAAAATGTGTCGCAACCTTATATGTTCGAGGTTCCTGGCCATTTTGTAACATGAACGGGCATTTGACGTCATATTTGACAGGAGCTGAGGCGTTTCGTCAACATGAGCCCCTGTAATAAAACAGCAAAAGGAATTGCAGGTAACACTGCTGAAGGATAAGAAAAAAGACGAAAAAAGGGAAGGTGCGTGACACTAAATGGGTTTTCTTCTCAGCGTTTTTGTCCTTGCGTTGTGTGCTGGTGACACTTGACAGGATTGGTGTTGTCGTGGTCGTTAATATTAAAAGCGTGTTTATTAATTGCGTTTCCAGTAAAGCATAACATTCCGTGTCTAGTTGCACGACGGCTTGAAATTCGATTTATTCCGTCCCTCGGATCTACATGCCATTCGATTACACTTGAGTCTTAGGAGCTTATCGTTATCGTTTTGACATGGTCATGGTCTCGACACTCTGAATGGTGGCTCTTCGGCCCGATAGTGCGAAACTAGACAAGAATGTCCACCTGACCACCTGAAAATGCTTATTCTTTGGTTTAAGCATTGACGCTTAAATTTAGAACAGAAAAAAAGCTTGTTTTGTTACTTTCATGCTCAATGCCAATCGATAATAGAACATCGAGGTATCATCACCCCCAAGCGAAAATAGGTCGCCTCCCTTGTGATGATGGAAAAGTACAACAACCTGTTTCGCGCTTCATATTTCGACTCAAATCGAAGAATGTGGTTCACTCTTTACTCTTGCCATTTTGTCTCTCTTATGTTTCAAATGTGTCGGCATGCGATTGTGGTTTACCCAGAACATTTTATGGTCTGTTCGGTGTGTCATGGAATCATGTCATACATTTTCTCGGTTTTCCTGAGACCATTCTCGCGGTAGAGTTAACCGTTTATTCCTTGGTAAAGGTTGGTTAGGTAGATTAAAACCTATCAACGTTCTAGCAAACATTAATTTCATCGCACGAGAGTAAAGTGGACGTTCAGATTCCAGAATGTTTACTAAACTAAAGTATTACACAAGATGCCGGATTGATTTGAATTTTTTTAATGCAGTAAGAAGACTGCTTACCCTAATCCGAGGAGTTCTAAAATACGATAAGACAGGAATTCTTTAAGACGTTCGTGCCCAGACATGACAGATACTTATTCCAACAACTCATAAACAGCATTTGGACAGCGACGTTTGACTTGCTGCCTTTCGTTAAACAGATTGTTCACCACATTGTCGCGTTAATTAATGGTATCAACATTGTTTGAGAATGAATTCAGCCTTGGAGGTCCTCACGAGAATCCAAAGCCTAAAGGTGCTGAGAGCTGCCAGCGAAGGTGGTAATGACTTAACCCAATCAGAGATTTTCCCCGCCATAAAAGCGAGGATAGTAATTATTTCTTGATTTATCATGCCGCCTCACAATGGTGATGATGCTCACGACAATGATGATGATGCTGATGGATGAGGATGATTTGCGTCATTTGAATTGGGTTCGGGATAATTGGTTTAACTTACCGTTGAATACTGCCTACCGTAATCTTTTGTCAAGAGCTTTTGTGCTTGGGAAGCCTTATGTAAATGAATCGAAGATTCCTCTCCTCATAAAGCCAGACACCTGGTCTCGTTTCGGATAGAATTGGAGATAGCTTCGTGCAGAATGCTTCGTGTTCATCATGGAAATCGAACGAAGGCATTGAAACTTTTCTAATTGAAATGGTTGAAGAAGGTCCGAATGCGTTTTCATGTATAAGGTTTCAAGGAGTGGATTTCCCAATTATCTTCACCCCCGTGGTATAAAGATTGGTTGTTTTTTTTTAAATAAATAAATAAGGACGGATGAGCCGTATGTGTAAACTTTAAGATTGGTTGTTAAGAAAAGCGATTATGTGAAATTATGTTTTATGTCTGAAGATATTTTTCGTTCCCGTTGTGCATGACCAGTAAAGTAAGCGGTAAACCAGTAACGGTGAACAGCAACGAAAATAATCACATCCTATAAATATCTTGAAGAAGAAATGCTTATCGATTCTTTGATACTTTGATATGATGAAATGTTATCCCTCGGCGATCATTGGCTGATTGGCGAAAGAGCTTGATTCGATTTTTTTTTTGTTACAAACAGTTTCTCTAAGCACCCTCTTTCAGGCTATACTTCCGATAATGGATCTTTTTTTCGAGTAAGAAACTGTTTACAATTCGATCAAGCACCAATACCATTCAACAACATTTTCAATCCGCCGAAACCAAAGAAGGGAATGACTAAACTCTAAGTGATAATACATAGAACATTCGACCGGTCGTTATTGCGAGTTACAAGTAATCAAAACCAAAAGACAGGCATCAATCTCTGGGTCTCAATGGGTATGATTAGGAACATTAAATAGGTAATTGACCTTTTTGATCACATTTGGCTACACCGAATGAGAACAGTTGCTGCTGCTCTTCTCTCCCTCGGGACCAGAGGAAAATCGTCACTTCGATTAAAAGATATTGGATGAAATTATCACTGTGATTACTTCTAACAGACTTTAAGTTTATTTCAACTCAATGCCTAGGGCTCGCGCAGAATGTACGGATTCAGTGAACAACTTTTGCGACAGGTCGAAGCGGCAATGAATCAGTAGTTTTTTAGATTAAAATATTAATGTTATAATAAAAGAACAATATGAAAAAAGACTGAATAGTCTATGGCTATGGTGGAATCTTGACACAACCATGCAATAAAAACCCGTGAAGAACTGAACTTGCACGCCTTTTACAACTGCTTATAGTTTGGTCCGATAATTTCTTTCCGAGGAAACATGTCCAAAGCAATTGCATCGTCAAAAGTCCTCTTTTAGTGCTTCGCTCGACCAATCCGTGGCCACGCCATAAAATGTACCATAAATTCCTACATTATCTTCACTAGAATAATTCATAACGATGCAACGACCACCAGAAGTTTGGATTCGTGACCGTGAATCGCATCAATTGGAAGGGAGAACCAGTACTATTCAGTAAAATATCTTTCGAGTGGTGCTCGTTATGGTTCGTTATGGTCTAGTTATAGTCTAGTCGAAGCAAAAACAATGCGAAATCGATAAAAAATGGAAAGACATGGTTGTAACTTCGGTGTAGCTGTGGCTTCGCAGAAGACGTTGCTCTGTGGAGGAACGTTCGCGTATAAGAAGAAACATTCCCCGTATAGAGCGAGAAATTGTGACAGAGTGAGAAGCTTCTGGGCATTTGTTTTCCATTTGGCTGGACATGAGCTATGGGCATTTGCTTCCATGCTTTTAGCGATTACCGTTTCGACATCCTCCCGTTTGCCAATGCTGTAATACCACAGACAGCAACGGGCACAAGTGCACGGCTGAGCAACGAAACAGAATCTCGCGAAACTTAAAATGGTAATCCATTTATCCTTGGCTCGTTTGCGAACAAAAATGGTGTGTTCATTGGGGATTTGGGATTTTAAAATTTTTGTAAATTCTGCAAAGTGCGCTCTAAGGCTCAGACTATCGCAGAGCTTCTTAAGAGAACGGAAATTCGGGAAAAAGCGCTACTGAATATTTAATGGCATTCATGTATTAGGAATATTGCGCGAATGTTCCCACCATTTGTCTCATTTGGATGCGTTTGCGTTCACTTTGAGGCAAAGGCTAATGGAGGAAACAAGACAAAAAGTCCGGCGATTCCCGAAGGACTGTAAATTGCTCTGCAGCATCTTTGCTTGCGGTTGCCTTTGCTCTGCCGTTATTGTTCCAGCGCAATGACTTTCCCTTCTGGACTTCAAAACTCTGCTGTTGGCTGGTGACTGTTGGTTGACTACGAGATGGTGAGACGTCTGTTAGAAGGAAAACTTTTCCTCCAAACACTGAAGCAGTAGTTAATGGCAAATGGCTTGCTGCTGCTGCTGCTTGCAAATATGACCAGGCACAAGTCTGTTCTTGTTTAAGACCGGCACCAGTTGGCGTCTGTCATGATTCTAGACCCATGGACTGCAACGCGTCTGCTGCTCTAGTGCTGAACCGTTAGCTAAGCCCTAATACTCCTATCATTCCGGGAAGAATGCCATTGTTTGGCCTTCGATTCCACTTTTCCGTCGCTGTTTAGATTGCTTTACAGCAGCGTAATGCATTTAATGAAAATTGTTTTGCGTGAGGCTCTCGATGGCTTGGAGAGAAGGTTCGATGTAGTGTATTGCTGATGGTTTGAGTTCGAAATCTTCCAAAAGGTCCAGAAACGCGCCGTATGCTTTCGGATTTAAAACGACTAAAAACGTTGTGCAATGGATGATATCATTCGTTGTAACACATTGTCTCTTTTGTGACAACGATCACTTACGTTTAACAATGACCATTCTAGAACATCTGTTGTTTTGATAAGTTGCGCTTTAATGCTCTCAACCAGGCCGCTCTCAGCATCACACGTGACCGGCAACGTTAAATTGAATTATTCACCCGCATCTGTCGCATCCGTCATACGGGACCAGCGTGTTCTATATATCTTATTCTTTCTTTAGGATATGCTCGAGCCAACCTCCTTGGCAGAAGGTGTATTTATCATTTGTGTCACATTGTACCACCGCCTTGAACCACGCTTCCCAAGTAGAAGTATGCGTTTGTAGAATGGTTGTACGCAAACTTACTCTTAGATAGCGCTCAAGTTGCTCGCATCTTAAACATCAAGAACAACTCACGACGCAACGGTACAAACACAGCCCTAGGAGGGAAACCATAATACGAGCAGAAGGTAGCAGTTGAAATGACACATTAACATTCTGTTTGATGAAGCTAAGCGGAAGCATCCAGCACAAACCTGCTACCACTGCTCTGAACGACCTTCTATAAGCTCGTACGCTCAACGTTGATTATGAAGTTTTTTAAAGAAATTATTTCAAAAGAGATACGGAAGATGTTTGAAGATAATGCGCTAGCGTGTGGGTAACTTACGTTCATTTCTTTTGTATCTCATGTGAAGTTGCTTATGATGAAGAAAAGAAGGAACCGGACCATCTTCTCTGCGTAGCAAACGTCCTCTCGAGTTTTTCGAAGAGAGTGAAGCAAACGTATGCAGAGTTGGCAAGTAAAAGAAATCTACTACCACCACGGATTAGAGTACGTTGCCTGAGACTAATTAAATCCGTTCCAAGAGCATCGCATTTCATGTGACCTGGATCCCCTAGCGCACACGTAGATTTCTGGAGTTGGTACCGCATGCAATTTGGTACATCCGTCCTCTTCCGGTCACGGTTCAGCTTGAAACGAGAGACGATTTGAATCCAGCGGCTTGTGTTTCACTCATAAACCATATTTTGAGCCAAAGACTTTTTGTTGCGGCGAATTCCGTTGCTGCTCTGCCATTGTGTGTCGCCTGTCTGCTCGGGCTGTGTCTTTCTTCCTCCAAAAACGGTGGTAAACGGTTATGCCAGATTGTGGCGCTGTCTCCTGGGTCATCTTTTGGGGCTCCGGTGACTTTCGTTTTGGGACCGCATTCGGGATCTCTTGGCGCACCAATACGCCAATCTAATTTTCATCCACAACGAACAGACGACTCCTGCTACTCCAGCAACAAAAGAGGGAAGGATGCGGAAATGCGTGAAGCAAAGTTTATGGTCTCCAGCGGATTGGCCTGACCTGCCTCCATTCTTTTTCCAACAAAATTCAACCGATTTCAATCGTTTCACAGAGATAACCCCAACACGCAAATCCCATTGGACCTTGCTGGAGAGAATATGGTGACTACCCAAGCGGTGCTTTGGTGTATGACCGGATGCCCTATCCGGCATCAAATCCATGTGATGTGTGTTGGTGTGAGTATCTTCTTTTATGGCACCTAGCGAAGCGGCGTCGGAAGCTCTCTCTCCATCGCGGTGTTGACGATTCCATGATTTCACAACAGGTATGACGACAAGAAGAAGAGAATGAGAAAGAGCATGCTACTAAAAACGGAGGTTAACCACGCACTGCATGCAACACGCCATTGGTGCGACAGTGAAGACCTTCGTTTTTCATTGGAAAATTAACTTTTCAACCATCTTGCGCCCACACATAGAAAGCAACCATGCATGATAGAATAGGAGGAAAGAAGCTTGGGAAGGGGAATAATTCAGGACAGATTTATGTCGTATGTCGACAAACTTTTTTTTATAAAGCTCTTCTTTTGATGGACTGCGCATAATCGTTGGAGGATGATAAAATGGAGCGAGGACATTCAAAGTTTTTCGTGCGCAAGAGGATGTTCAGTTATGAGGAATTGAAAAGCTTTTGCAGCAGTGCTTCTGCTAATTCCTAGAGCTAATTAGGTTTCTTTCTCGGTTTTAATCCATTTTATATGACGGTGAGTTCGTAAAAGCATCGCCGCCAACACTGGCTCGCACCGCTAGCCAATTTTCGATTCGTTGTAACATATCGGATCAGCTCGTGACTTGTGATGCTGGAAAGCAGCAGCGATTAATTTTCATCCAAGAGCTAGAATTCAAATGAAATTATGGCTTTCTTTCAAAAGATGAGCGTTATAGTAAGGGAGGCAAGCTTTTTTTGAATAAAGACACGCTCGATATTAGATGAGCCAAGTGAGCAAGAGTGTGTATTAGATGACAGCGAATGTGTACAAGTGGTAAAGTTGCATCCGAATCGGGAATTATCCGGAAACATCTCAACGAGTAACGAAAGAAAACCCGTTACATTATCGGCTCTTGGTGTTGCAGTCATGCAGTCATACCACAGAAAGCACTCAGCACAACATGATCAGTGACAATGCTTTATTGGAAACAGGACCACCCGCAGGCCAGACAGTGCCATTAAATCATGTCTTCCAGCAAGCAGGCCCTCGGATTGCTTTTCGTTCGAAATGAAATGTCTCGTCGGTAAACACTCAACGCAGGCCGCACTGAGACTCCCATATCCAACAAGCTGCTCGCTGATTTACTACAACAGCAGCTCCGTTCATCGTGTCCGTTTTATTTATGCTGCTGCCATGTTGTGAGCGGAGGTTTCGGATTTTTGTCTGGACGTACGCAAGGTGACGATGGTGGTGGTTTGACCCCGGCAGCTATAATTCCCGGAGGCTATCATCGGTGGTTGCGTCCGCTTGGAGCGTCCCGATAAATAGCCAGACATAATTTATTCGGAAATTCACCTGAAACCAGTGTGGCCATCAGAACAGGCCAGACCAGACCTGACAAGACTGTGGGGGTATTTTCCAGTTTTTATGGCTTTTCCTCTCCAACGAGGTGGTGAAGTGAGCTCCAACATTCAACGAGCGGTAGCAGTAACGCCTGAAGCAAGATCATTGGGTCATATGCATCGCCACGGTACATGAACTATCGAATGTCACGGAATGCGGTATAGTGTGGCAATGGTGCAACTGACCTACTAGCTCTGTTTGACTCTGTGTTGAGTAAGTTTCCAATATCACTGTGATACTGTGACATGTAATCCGAATATCTCTGTGACATGTAATCCGAGTGATTGTTACATTATCTTAAGAAGGCCTTCGGAGCGAAAATGGAAGAACCATTTCTCACTTAGCGGTCTTAGTTCATGATAGACAAGAATCGAGGTCGATCCTTCGAATTAATTTCTTATTCAAAGAATCGGTTTATGCACACAACTTTTTTACATTAGGAATATCATTAATAGTCAGGCTACGTATAATTTCTCCTGTATTTTTCTTTTTTTTTACGTATACAAGCACGGGTTGCCTTACTTTATTTACTATGCGACAAATAATTCTACAACTCCGAACTGTCCACTATACAGCACCCAATCCTTGCATTTCGCTCCATGGATAAAATGGCAGATTTTCTGCCAAAAATATTGGACATGAAAGCAAAGTGTACAGCCAAAGAGCATAAATAGAAATGTTTCAGAACCAACAGTGTACGCCGTTGTAGTGTCTTCCGGAAGGTTGGAAAGAAACTGACATCCCTTTTGACGTAGTCACTGCTGATGACATTTAACGATATGCGGTGTTAGGAATGCATAGCATTGTACCCACCGATGTATGATTTGTTCCGTGTAGCACTGTCATAACGGATAGCGGATTGAAAAAGTTGGGTCATCAGTACCACCGAGTAGTCTCCATCTGACTTTAGTGTGACAGTCCCTGTTTGCCCAAAAACGGTGGTTGGGAATCCATTTTCCGGTCGAGGCATTTCATTTCCATGCTATTGCGTACCAGGTGGGAAATTTGAAAATGAAAATGCTCAATCCTGTGGTTCCACTGATCAAAGTAAAGTGCTCAAAGCGTGAAATAAAAGTGTAACGTGAAATAACAGTAAACAGAGATACCACCATGTAAAAGTGTAACACCGGACAACTCTGAAGAATGCTAAAACTACCTTTTATAGCTCAGTTGATCTAATTTTAGAAACCTCACTCATACTTTACTAAGAGCTTACCGCGTTTTCCGTTTCGAATGCACGGAACGCCCGAAACGCGCTGTGGTGCGATAATGTTATTATTCATTATCTGAACCTGTTCCGTAAGGTGCTTGACCCTTTCCCTTCCAATAATCCAGAGTTGCAAATTTATGTGTTTTGCAAATTTATTCGGCCACGGCTTATTTGTTTGCCTTTCATCATTGTGTTCAGCATTCGACAGCCGTTACATCTACTGAAGTCTTGCTATTCTGTTTCCCTTAATATTATTCAGCAGTGCCCTTTTATCGTGCGTTCACTGGTGACCAGCGAGACCGTTCACGCCACCGATCATGTTATTCAAATGCGGGCGATTGTTACTAGCATTTCCATTCGTTCTACTTTAGCTAGTTGATTGGACGATTCAAAATTGAAATTTATTCTCCGGGAAATATTCGCTTTTCTTGGCAAATAAATTACCATTTTTTGCAAGGAACATAGATATGATACTGTAACTGGAACTGAAAAAATACGAATGAAAGGTTTGAAAAATAAATGAAAAGAAACTGCAACTACTGCATTCTACGTTGATCAAATTTTGCAATTGCAGCCCAACGAAAATCCTCGGTGTTTGAGTATTTGCGACGACATTTTTTCATCTTCATCAATCGTTCGAGATGGTCCTGGCCACCCTCTCATGAGCATTGTTATCAACACGTCGATGACAGTGGTTCTGACGATTATGGCGATGATAGTGTTGAAATTGTCACCAGGAGCGTGCCACAGGGCGATTATGAATGACAATATTTTGTGCTGTAGATGCAATCCGACTGATCTGACAAGAACGCATTGTAGATGGAGCATCGACCGTCCAGATCGGTCCTTGTTATATACATTAACATATCCCGTTCAGGTCACTTATATGACTGAATCGATCTCACCAGCAGGACGGTGGTAGTTGATAGCTCACATTGCCTTCCTGACAACTTGCTGCCTTCCGGTGACGCTATTACGATCATTACGATTCCCATTTCAAACCTCAGGCCAGGCACAATATAACTAGCTGAACACATGGTTTCTGCTGCTACTAGTGGATGGCCAGTGCTACACCTCCTGTCGAGAATCCGGTGCTTTTCATAAATTCACCCGGATATGCATAGTGTCACCTGCTTAGGCGAGAAGCTGGAAGACAGACAGACAGACGTTGCTGCTCGGTTGCGTATGCAGCATCTACGCATCGAATCAATAGCCATCGTGTTTGTTGCCCAGCACTTTGGAAGATGGCGGTCATCATTAAAAGTCAATCATTTTGTATGCTAGGTTGCGTTAGTAAACCGAGCAGGTTTACAATGTCAAGGAGAATAAATGCAGATGTATAACATATTATCGTCATCAAATCAAAAACATTCTCTAGACAACCTGTGGTCGATCCAACGAGCAAGTTCATTCAAAGATATTTCAGTCAACTCCACTCCGGTACTGATTTGTGTTGTAACCAGCTGCTGATTACAGGATGGGATTCCCCTTCCATGCCGTCTAGCACCGTGGTGGCAATAATTCAATGAGGGAAGCAATGAGTTTTCCAGCGGGAATACAATCTCGACGTATTGATTTACAGTTCTCCGTGGCACATCTTTGCAAATGGAATTGAATTGAAGGCAATCCCTAGTATTCCTACTCTATTTGCTCTATCTCCCAAAACCGCATTCACTCTGGCCGATCTCATTCGTGCAACTAATGTTGAACCAGTAGGATCATTCTAAAATCCCGGCATGATGCTCAGAGGAGAACGTACATACTGGGTCCAGCCCTGGAGTTCATGGTTGATGGCGGACTACCATTTCAACGTACAGCACACCACAAGACGAAGCGTAAATCTTCACTTTCTCCACGTGGCGTCACGAAGCTCACTTGATATACGTTTGTCCTAGGAGTACCGGGGAGCAGTGATGTGGTTCAAGAGGCATTTAACAGGGAGAAGAAGGAAATCGATTCGAAATCCGAGTCGTGGTATGTGGCCTCATTCTTCCTCGGAATGGTGCCTTGGTAGGTGTTATAGGCCAACGACCGATGTCTCGTGGCAGATAAGCTTGAACTTCAAGTTGCGAAGTGGTTCCAGGGCCTTCTGCGGTGATTGTTGCAGCCAGGCTAAACCTCAAGCACTTCGTCACGAGTCGTTGGATCGCGCGCCGAGTAATGGATGGTGAGTTCGACGGAAGAATCCATCATCTGTGGCGGTATCAGCTGGAACACTCTCCACGGAACGGTGTAATTGATATCGTCCTATTTGACTTACTGGAACGATTGCCATGATCGAATTCCAAGTCACATAGGGCAGCTCTCCTTACGGCACTGCAACACCGAGAGAAACTAGGAATGTCTATTCTCCTTGGGTCTTGAGCGTTGGCATTTTAGAAAGGCTGAAGAGAACTGTCGTCATCACCGCAAGTGACAGAAAGTGATGCGCGGTCTACCACCAGTCGAAACTTTTTTCTTTGTTGGTTCAGTTTTCCGTAATCTTTGTTTTCTTTTTCCCGGGCGAGTATACATTCTGTCCTACCGTGGTCGAATTGACAAAATGGACATTACGGTCTAGTATTATAGGCCTGTCGCTCTCAAGCCATCAGCCTGTCGCTCAGAAGCTCTGTTGAATGACGCTAATCGTGACAGCAACAGTAGCGAACAGTAGGAGGAACAGTACTCTGCCATCCCAGCATTTCTTCAAACATTTCTTCGAGCGTCGACAACAATCTGACTCGGAAGATAAATGACCACCGCCCACTACCACGGTCAGCAGCATGACTGTAGCCGTCATCCATTGAGACAACAAACCATAAGACAGACGAGTGTGCGTGGCACATCATCAGCTTCACGCCCCCAGCCATCGGAGTGCTCACGGAGTAAATTCATATTCGTTCAGAGCGGTTTTTGATTTGACCATTCCCCAAGAGGAGTTGAGATTTTGTGGCGATGGTGAGCGGTAACGTTGTTTCCATTGTCTTCCAATTCTCAGAAAGATTTCGAGAGTGCTTATTGCGTCTTAAGTGCATACCGTCGTGATATGTTGTACCATTATTGTGTAGCTAAAATCTATTTTGTCAAAATGTCAAGCCGAAACCATTTTTTTTGTTGTGGAGGTTCAAAATCACCTGGAGTCATTAATTATTCACGAGAGATGAACGAGCTATTCGTAATCGTAGTCTGATCGGACATTTACACAATTAGCAAATAATGAAATGAATACTCAATTTGAAACTCCACATCGAAACCAATTCGCAATTAACATTCGCTCCATGGAGCATTCTACTTCCGTGTTTATTCGAAGCACTGCCACGTTGAGGCCAATAGTGAATTCATTCCGAGCACCGTGGCGCAGACGTAAATTACAAATTTAATTACAACCCCGTTAAATGTGATAGCAAATCACTTGCTGCGATGCGCTGGAAAAGACCCAAATGAACATTTTCGGTCTTTTCACTACTAAATTGAAATCATGGTACTCGTATTAAATGAGCTGCGATTCTTGTGTGCCGAATGGGAGGGACAATCCTTGGTGCAATCCGGGTATTTCGAAATGAAATCCTCTACCCAGGGGTTCTTTTTGGACTTTTGGCGTAAGAATTGGATTGGCTTTCCTACGAATTCATCAGAGTTGAATTAATGTTGGTTACATGGGCAGACGATGCAATTAACATTTTTGCTTCAAAACGCCATCATTAACAGCAGCGACGCTCTAGATATGCTGTTGCTGCCGTCGAGTTATGAATCCAGCGTGGCCGGTGTTCTTCATGAGTCGTTTTGAATTTGGGAGGCGGCTGGCTTATGCTGGTATTGATGCTGATGCTACACAGTATGTTGCTGCCTTAGTGACCAAGAAACACGGGGGAGATTATGAAGGATATCCCAGGAAACGGTAAAAGCGTCAACCTTCTACACTATAGTACCATCGTTGCTAAAAACGATAACTTTTCGGGCGCCATAATTGCCATAAACGGTTACTAGCGAACCAACCACTTATTGTAATTAATTCCTTTAGTACTTCGTTTCGCTATTTACACCTTTTCCATCTCCTCATTCACATCTGATTCCTCGGAAGTCTTGTTGGTCGAGGATTAGCACCGAGGAGGGAATGTCCGAGTTTTATGAAAGATAATATTGCGACGGAATTTCATTACCGGCGACAGTTTAACGGCAAACGCGTGTTGGTCCATTAATGGTCCTTCTTGGGTCCGGTTCCGGTTACGTGAAACCGGACGATGGACTGTGACTGGCACTTGCAAACTCACACGGACAGACATTTTAGAAATCCGTATTCTTACACCATCAGTGACTAGCTAGCGTCAGTGGAAAAAAGGTTTCGTTCGGTTGATTTCATCAAGCCAATCTACCACAACCACTATAAGTACCGAAGAGCTAGGCCGTGATATCAACTCTATTCCGTCCAGTCATAATGGAGTTGATTCGAAATGTTGGTCGCTTCGGAAGAACGGAAGTTGATTTCTTTAGCAAAAGTCGAATGAACAGGCCTCAATGTAACTCTCAGTTCTTCGATTTTTCTCAGCCAGTTGATTATTCCAACGAATGAGCAGTTGTACGTGTCATGAATATTGACTTCTCTTTGAATAGCGTGTCGGTTGTTGCTCAGCATCCGTTGAATCTTGCTTGATTGGTAGCATTCCTGTAGAGCTGGATATATTTAGTTGATCTGTTAAGATAGTTTTGTAAAATACTTCTTCTACATGAAAAGTGTCAATTCGTTTGCATCACAACAATATTCGACCCTAAATTCGGTCAAAATGAACCCAATCTTTGTCTAACTATTACGACTAAAAGAAATTTCAAAACACTGAAACAGTATTCTCGCAATACACTACGTCGGTTGGGGAAGTGTATAAAACTCGACTCTGCGTAATTCCAAAAAAGTACTTTGTATACTATCTTTCCTGATCATATACTCATATCTTTTGCTTCCTCAACACATGTATGGGCCACTTGTTCAACTACTTTAACCACAACCGCATGTCGTTGACTTTGTCACAACTTGCTGATCATAATGTTGCATGCTCGTACCTGAACTATCTCGAATCTAATTCCATGTGATCACTGGAAGTGTGATGAAATCAGCGAATGTTACCGGCAACGCGCTATCTGGAGATAATAGATGGAAGGTAAGAGCATTAGATGACAGCTTCTCTCCATTGCTGACGACGACAAAGTTCAGTTTACCAGACTCAGCAGTGCTTAACAGAACTCGAGAGGTATTCGCATCATGTTTCTTGCTCTGGTATTTACGCGATTCCTGTTTAATGAAAGCTGTCGAGGAAACCAAAAGGCATTCAATGGTCAATACCGTAACACATAAACCATAAGCGAAGTGATGGTACGTTATCTCTGAAGATGTGAGGTTTGATTTATGTTGATTTTCCATTAGGTATTTGAAAAGTTTTATTTAGGTTCATCTTGTTGCACAATCACTGAGCATAAAATCAAAATCGCAAATTATGCCCTATGCTGCTCATAGGATGGACTCCCATCCTACTTTAAAACTATTGGTCTCAATCTTTAAAAAGCGAGGCAATGGTTAAAGCTGTCCGCGAAGGAGGTTCGTTGCTCGTTTGACTGGTCTATCTGGTTGAAAACTTGGACAACAACACGGCATCTTCTACGGAACTCCGAGAAGAAAGCACCGAAAACATGATGGACATGTTTGGGAGTGCCGGAGGCTGTGGCAATATCGTCCCAAGAATCTAACAAACTCAGGGACGGATGAACGATCCGGTCCATCTCTCTTGTCGGTTTTTCGGCTATCAACACAAGTCCTCGAGCGACAGGCTGGCCGTTCGTAGCGATAATGAAACTAGAGAATCAACTAAAACGCGGAAGAAGGAAAAGGTAGCGAGAGTTGGCGGGAGATAAAATTTAAAACTGTACTAATTGACTATCGCACGAGTTTCATTTACGCGACAGCAAATTGATTATAGAAATAAATCGCTTCTGGTGGTTGGAATGCGGTGGCTGTTCAAACACATTCAAAATACTTTTGGTGCTCTAGCCAGAGGGTTCTGATTTCTAAAAAGGTTGAGCGCATGGAAAATGGTACTTTGCGACATTGTAGACAATTTGAAGCCGAAATGCTCTACTTTGGTTTTGGCTTAAGCCGTGTTTCGGATGAATGTAAAAACCATTACGCTCATATTACTTGATTTCTCATTTTCTATAGATAATCAAGCATGAATACAATCTAACGGCAACATCTCTCATCGAGTATGACATGCAAAATAAATAAATCTGTATTATAATATAACCCACCATTTGGATAGGCTGTAGTAGCAAATGATTTTATAGTAATAAAACAAGCTTTTAAAGGTTATAACATTGACGTCTCTTTGAGACAATGAAGATCTGAGAAGCCTGAATTGATTGTTTAGTGCTAATAATTCGTGTGTTTGTAGCTGAAATATCGTAACCCTCTACTAAAATATAATACTTATTTTATGTGGATTTATGACTTCTCATTCAAGTGAGGATTTCTTTTAAAACAGTTTAAACATATTATTTCAATCAGAGTTAGATTAAAGTTAGAGTGAATGCTACTGAATCCTTTAATACTGACAAATACAAGCCACAGTGTGATGGTAAACTAGAAGAAAATACAATGTTTCTGCAAGGTTGGGTTCAGTAAGAATGAACTCGTGTATGGCTAGAAAGCCAGTATAAAACATGGCCAATACACATTCAGTTCATGCAATTCATGTGATAATCTAAAGGTGACGTCACACATCTGCCTTATTTCAGATGCAGATGTAGTTTGTCTGTTCGGATTGACAAATGTCCACGAGCAAAGATGGTAACTTGTCGCACTATTCGTTCTACGCCGGGATTCAACCATTACCGATAAGACTCGATGACACCTTGGATTGAATCAATACGTCTTTCTGTTAGCGATCGAAGACCTCACGGTGATATCGGCAGTACGGTTTAGGCAAAACTAATTCATTAAGATTGGCACTTTCGTAGTACTTGTGAGTGATGTCAGGTTTCTGTGCCACAACATTGATTGAACAACATCGCTCGAGCGGAAGAGAGTATTCCGGGAAGTTACAGGCCTTGTGCATGTGTCTGGCGAAATATTGATGGTTTCCCGTTTTTCTATCCCTTCAACCGCACACCATCGACAAGTTTCGGTAACCTTCATTACTCACGTCGCTGGAATAACTCATGTGAATATGTAGGAGAAACAACCCATCCGTACGCCGTACGCCATCGTTTCTTATGCTATTAGAACTAATGAGGAAGTGGGTGTTACACCACTTGGAGTAAATTATGCAACGCATGTTGGGAATGAGCCATTTGTGATCTCTAGTTGGAGTAGTTCATGCTGCGATTCTACATCACACCATTGAGCGCTCGTGTGTTCCATCTTTTGCGGCATTTCAGAATGGTTCAGAAGTCGGTAAATAATATGCAGGAGCAATGTTGCTGAAAGCGGACAGCGGATGTCGTGGTTTACATCTCATACACGAGGATGGACGATTTATGAATGTGGCTTCTTGTTAATCGACTGTCGTACATGCATCCAGACAAATGCTTATTCATGATCTATTTCACAATGGTGTTGAAGTTGATATCAATAACAATTGTTCAAGATGGGATGTATGTGGCGGTTCTAGTAGGTGTAACTTGTGCGTGAATGTTGGAACAGTAAAACCCGCCATGGCACGTACACTGAATGAGAGAAGCGATTTCAAAATTGCTCATCGGCGCATGTGTTTAGCTCTAGTTCTAAATTCATCGATCAGCAAATGCAGCATTCGAAGAAACCAATGTTAGTCGAATTAGTCATGAAGTGCACAGGACAATGAAGAATAGTTAGCACTTCTCTCAGTTGTAGTATTAAATCATCTTAGTCTTGTATAATAAATATGCTTAGATTGAAGCTGCTGTAATATCGTAAAGTTATTGATATTATATTAAAATTATATGCTGAGCATTGCTTTGTCTCTAGATGATATGCCGATGAAATTTCTCGTTCCTAAGGTATTGAGCCAAACATCACTGCTGGGCTATATTTTCTACGGTCTTACCGTAGCCTATATCGGGCATTAAATGGGTTAACCTGGATGCAGTTTAAAGGACCACGAAAGTTATTACTGGTTAGATTGTATCGTGCATTCAAAGCCCATGCTTCATAGTTTGTGACGATGGTCGCTGAAAGACCGGGAGCTTCCCAGAAACAAGGTTTCGACGGTCGCTTCCGTCCGAAAGTTCGGCCATTCGTGTTATCGTTGTGTTTATGAACAGTGGTGGCGGCGTTGGCACAAACAAATCATGCTAGAAACTCTTTTAATGCCGAAATTTATGAGGCACATCTTATGCCAGCCGATATACCGAAAAGCATTTCTTCGTACAATTTTTGTTTTTATCTATGCCAAAAGATAAGAATAGATAGAAGAAGTTTGGAAGAGTCCGATCCATCGATGATGGGCGTGTTATCGATTGTTTTGCCGCGTTTGCGAGCCTGCTATTGAGTACAACCGTTGCGCATCTCGAGGTTCATCGTATCATTGACTAGACTAACACGCTTGCTAAAGCTTACTTTTCGAATAGATCTTTATATTGTCCAAATAATTTAAACTAAAAGAAAAGATCAGCTGTAAACTAAGAAACAGATTTTGATTTACTAACTAATGGGTATGTTTTTGTTTTACTGTGATTAAATTTAAATGAATAACTTTGAGCGCACTCATCTCCCTACGTCGTTGTTCCTCTGGCCGTTTGGCACCTGAGGTGGAGTTCAATGGGATCGAAATATTTACCCACGCTATGGATTAAGAGACTGTTTTTCAAAGCGATCGATTCAATTGAAAGGAGGGTATAAAATACAAACAGAGAGCGAAAACACATCTGCCATTTCAGAAACATATCGCAAGGGTGGTTGCTGGAACCACTTGGGCTAAAACAAAGTAAGGCCATCTAAGCCTTTTCCACGGTTCCGAAATCAACAAACAGATTCTATTGCTGCTGGCTTTGTTTGCGTTGGCAGTGAAGCCGGAAAAGAGACTTTTTCGCTTCAGGTTGTAGCCTCGAAAGTGACTAACCATTAACCAGCAAGAAGGCTTCCGTTGGTTGCGTTCCTTCGTGTCCTCGTTTTCGTCGTTTCCGATTTCAGTGATTTTATTGTTGAGTCCATTCAAGCCAGGGGGCGTTTCGTCAAGAGTTAATCGGCATAGTTGTTGGCGAACAGTCGCCCCTATGGCAGAAGGCACATACCAGTATATAAGGACATAAATCATGTTTCCAAACCATCAAAGCGCTGATGTGCACTGACACAGGCCACACAACCAAACCAAAGTTGTCTTATCATCTTTCTATCATCGTGGGCCAAGGTTGATAGTCAAGGATTGTTTCCTGTTGGTCTTTTGTCTGATTGCCACACCACGCTAGTCGAGATTTCGTATCTTACCGTCACTTCTCGGAGCTCCTGCGTTGGCATGATTTTCCGGATACCCGATTATCACATTCCACGCCCATAACATACACAGATATGTATGAATGGATCAGAAAACTCACTTCAGGGAGTTCTACTCTCGGTTTTTTGATCGACCATAGCATGGGCACATGTTGTCTGAGATGAATCGAATGTCCTCACGGTCGGTGACAAATCGAGAATAATGGGAATTGTTGAGAGGTGGAGGTGTTCACGGAATGTAATGGTGGTTGGATGTAACGGATTGAAATTTATTCGTGGGGAAAATTGAAAAGACAAATAGATTTATCTAAGCTTGTATGTGTGTTGCGCGCGTTCCCCTTCCGCTATCAGCGATTGGTTTAACAATCGTGTGTAGGCGATGTGGCGTGTCTGTTTGAACATATTAACATAATCAACACCAGTTACGGATGATTTTTTATCTGAAATATGGAAGGTAACAGTATCCCACCGGTTTGGACTTCGTTTGCAGCGGTCTTAGTAACAATATGACTATAAGTCCACTGTGATCATTCTATCAAACATATCAGCAGAGCTAGAAGGGTCTTAAGGATTATCAAACAATTTTAGACATATGAAACACACATTAGACAAAATTCATGCTAATAATCATTCCTTCGCTTGGTTCCACTGTAATTCTTCAAGGTCTTATAATTTAATTGAATAGGTGTACAATACGTCTGATTCCAACTTCATTAGTTGCATGAAAGCTATAAAGACAATTGTATATTAGTAGGAGTAAGCGATTACTAAAATGGAGCTTTTTTGTGCCACCCACTTGCTGTTCGATTTTTTTTGGTTTTCTTCTTCGTTTAACTTGCGCTAATAAACATTATGTCAGCTGCTACAATCACTTGCATTTCTATCCAGGCTGTTGAAGGTCGGATCCGGTTTATCGCGCGGTTTTATTCAAATTTACTTCGATTACTTTGGGGCTTTCGCCAATAGAATTTTCAATTTCCTTTTTCAATTTAAATTCGAATCTTGCAAGCCATATGCGGTTAGATCGTAATGCGCCGTCCTGTCGGAATGTTTACATTTCGAGGGTTTTCGCTTCTATCTTGTCGGTTCACTGGTATTCCTTGTTTAAGCTCATTTTCTTTCCATCTTCATTCTTTGCTAGTTTACCACATGCCTACAACCCACCAATGTATACCCTACTAGCGTTAGTGGTGAAATTTAATCGAACAACGATATTTGCTAGACAATCTTTTCCGAAACTACTAAGGTATTGAAGTTCCTGTTCAATTGATCGGATGCTGAATAGTATTAAATGCTTATGCAAATATCGTTCGGTTTTCTAAACCAATATTATCTCAAGCGACCGTCGATCGGGGAGAATTAAGGTTAGCTTTGGCTGTTTCCGAAAAGATTCGCTTCGTACAAGCGTGCGATGGCGGGGCAGGTATGTGAATTTGCTCAGTTACGCCAAAGCCTCTAGACGAGTATCATATCCAACCCAACCGCGAAAGAAGATTGGACAGAAGTTTTCATTCACCTTCGGAAGTTTTTTGCAATGTTTGTTTCCCGTATTCGTTGTATCCGCCATCATTCATTGAACAAACCACAAGAAATGAGATACGATGAGTTGAAAATTTTATCATTTTTCACGAGTTTCTTCACATACATGTTAAGAATTTTAGAATCCGTGTCAGAATTAATGCATTTTTTGCGGATCTGGGCTTCTTTTCCTGGAAAGACGGTAACAGTTTTCAGCGTTCTAGCTTCTAGTGTAATTTGAAATGCGGAAAGAATACGTAATGCTAGTGTGTATCGCATCAACAGTAAAAACAACATTTAATAAGCATTGGTTTTGGTTCAGAATCAATATTCACACAATTGCAGTCGTTCATCTGGCAAATTCCAAGAATACAGGATTTGAAAGTGATAACTTAGCTAATTGCCCTTTTGCTAATTGTTGATATGTTCCGAAACTAATACAATGTAAATTACCAAACTAATATCATGCGATTTGGTCTAGTTTGTAAATCTGCTAAATTTTTCACAAAACATACTGTTTACAAAACAAAGAAATCTTAAATATGAACGACATAAAATAGTCCATGCTCATTTGTAGTAACATAAATCCTGTTTAATGAAATTTACTATTTATGTTTAATCGTATCATAAACATTACACCTATGTAGGATTTCGAGCACCAGTTTGTAGTAGAACTTAACTAAACCGTAGCGTTGTGTGTTGCATAAAACCGATCAAAAGCTCCCAAACATTCAGAGCGTTATTTTCCGTCAAGCAACGTGATTGCCTTCCATTCCCAAATGAAGCCTGGCCAACATTGGCCACTAACCGTTAATTGGCGGTTGCCAAAGCGTCGTTTACGTTCTTATGCCACCCGCTGATTGACGGACCCGATACTTGCTGTTACCGAGTTGAAAGATAGCAAGTGATCACCCCATCGAAAAGCATAACACATCGATCCGAAATTGCATCACAAACAGTAACGTGTCGCAACGTGTGACATCCTTTGCTCACATGGTTTCACGCAGACCAACGTGTTTGGTGTGCATTGCGACGCCATGATCCAGCTCACCATTAATGAGTTTCCGGTGAGAATGTGAAACGTGCAAACACCACAGTGGCCGCCGTGGTGTGTCACTAACTCATACCAGCATGTGCGGTTCGTCCCCAGGGTTTGCTCGTTCGCGGTGACCAGTCGTTGGCAGAGCTCATCGAATCGAGAAAATATGAAAATTGCTCCAACCAAGAACCGGGAATCCCAAACTGTGGGCACTAAGCTTTGCCTTAAAGGCATTATCCTCTCCATTGCTATGCTACGTCACACACAGTTTCACCCAGATTCTAAACCAACATACTGCTGCTGGATAGAGTAGGTCAGTAATAAATCATTCAACAGTCATTTCAGCGAGGAATCATGGAAAGAGTACAGATGCAGATGCTACAGACGAGTGACGAGTGAAAGGATTCATTTCAGCCTGCTATATAGCAGATAGCGTTTCACTAAGGAAAATCCTCCCGGAAGTATTTGCTCTACCTTAGAAAGTAAAGCTATCCGAAAGGTGAAGGTTGATGCCTGGGGGAAATTGCTATCTATGCGTCACTGAAGCAAACTAATGTGTCGTTGTCACTTGTTTTGCTTCATTTTTATTTTTTTCTAATCGCGCACAGACTCTGTGTTGTTTGCACCTGGCCAAAGCTTCGTGATAATACTTTGGATGTTGCAATTATTGAGCAACAGTCAAATACTACAGCATCAAATAAAGAATACTGCATAACTGGTAAAAGGTTTTCAGTAAGACGTTTTCTTTTACTTACTCTCTTTTCAGAAATGGCTCAACAGTTCAACCAAAATGTAATCAATGTTTTACTTATTTTCATCGTGTATTTGAATCAAGGTAAGTATCAAGTAAGAGACACACTTGACGCACAACCTAATCTCAAATTTACTTCGCAAATACCAAGTACGACAATTTTCATGTTCCAACAACTTATCAATTTCATTATACAGTCGTCATACAGTTAATTGTGGGTCCGTTTGGGGAGTAAACCAAATGTCAAAGGCCATGTATATTTTTCTGAACCGAAAGGCATTTCACTACTTCGAACGGTCAACATGTAGGTAATTACGATTTGAAAGGGATTTCAATAGAAAAGCTCGATTCTACCGCTTCTGCTTCGGTCTCAGAATTCGATGACCTACCTAGCAACGGATACAAAAAAGGGAAAGGTTGGGGTCACCATGATCAACATTAGCGTATCATGAAAAATTCATGTTGCTGATGCCATGCGTGAACCCAGACCGGCCGAAGGTCGAAGAGCAAGTCAGCCTGCAGGCGAATGTTTGCGTTTGAAATGGTTTTTCAATCAGTGTTTTCCAGCAGTGGATAAGCCCTTATCGCCTTCTGCTTCCCGCGATTCGCTTTTGTTTTTATGTTGGAACATGATCCTTTTGGCTGTAAGATTCTCTTCGAATGTTCTCGAAATGCTCGTCGAAAGCATTAGGTTCGCACCAAATTTTGGCTTTTCAACCAACCGCAACGATGGAAATTGATAAAATGTTGCTTTTTTGGGACGGTAATCTATTTATGCTCCAGCCCTCAACCTTTCACTATGTCGTTTTCTTTTGAAGCGATTAGAAAAAAAGAGGAAAAAAGTGAACTGAGTACGTAACTGAACAAGAATCTCCAAAACCAACGATCCAACCACTGCCTGCGGACTTGTAACTGAGTGTCATGTGAATGGAGAACACAATCCACCCACAAGACAACCTCGGGCGTAGTCATGTTTTGCTGGAACCATGGCCCCTTGGGGTCCGTGTGTCTAGGGATCCTTGGTTGAAAATTCTAAAATGTCCCACATTTTGATTTATTAGCTCTCTTATTCGTTATTGCTATCTCTCCTTGCCTTTCTCTCTTTTTGAAAACATTGAAAAGGGAAAACAATGTTCAGACAACTGAGTCATAGCATCGAAGGCCGGTAGCAAGTCTGAACGATGGTCCCAACGGATGGTTTCGTGTTGCTAACGAGTGATCTGACAAACAAAGCCTCGATTGTATGGTAAAAGAAGAGAGGAATTGAAGTTTGGATTGGAGGAACAACGCACCCAAATTACCAGAAATCCCGAACTAAGGCATACAAGATGTTGTATCAATGTGGGAATGTGCGCTTACATCAACATAGTTTCCATCATGGCATGGTCCAAAACGCTTTTGTATATATCAATACAGAAGATTAGCTACTTGGTCCTATCAAAAGGAAACGATTCGTAGTTTTTGCGCTAAACAATTTTAAGTGTCAAATGCTTAATGCAAATCGGCATCGCAGCAAGTCCATGGATCTGGGAAACAATAAGGGGCGTTTGCGACATTTTGTGAGTATGCTGACCAAACAGACAACATTTGATATGCTAGCGCATTCAATTTACATTCCATTGACATCCTACGTTGCCCAATGATCGAGATTGAACAACTCGGCTGTTCGAGTTGCTCGACATTGCTCATAACTAAGCATCGTACAGCATACACATGCTGGGAATCGGCCCATTCCAAGTACACCGAATGTCTGCCAGATGTCTGCGCCTCTGGTCTGATACTTTTTTTTTCCTACAATACCTACACCACGAAATAAAAACTTACCGGGAAACAACGGAACGCATTTGCCTTTTACCGTACCGTCGATGTTTTGGTATCGACGTCGACGTAAAGCGGCTGTCGCTGTTGGATCACAGCACTAGGAACCGTTTCTCAATGTTTACCAAGAACCAGCACCAAGCCAACCCGAAAAGCAACATGCTGAATCACTGTGAGGAAGCCAAAAGAACACAAAGGACACACGACAGCTGACGTCTGCATGAGAAAAGTGATACGATTCCGTGAACGGACTTCGATGCCCAGTGCGGACGAACGCACATTGCATGAGCATGGCAGCAACCAAGATAAGCGTCCAGAGATAGACGAGATCCATTTTTTGCGTGGTCCTTGGAGCAGCTTTCGCAGTTGTCCCTGGCTTGTTGTGATTCAACTGTCGACCAGAGGCTTCAAAGAAAAGAATCGATTGCACGCAGATTGTCGAATGAGATTTCAAAACGAATTGTATTTTTGGAAAAATCCCAACAAACATGTAGAACAATGTTACAAATAGGCGTTTCCTGGCCTTTCCCTTTGTGCAGCGATTGCTATTCGGCATCCGGACATTACAATAATTGTCTCATTAAATTTGCATTTAACCATGAACGATATGCAGCATCGCATACCAGTAATGTCGGTATCTATCCTCACTTTTGCGTTTCAACATACATAAAAGTGTCGACGTTCGCATCTTTTGCGTTATCGGTGTCAATGTTTATCCCTCGTGGACCGACTGTTCCGTTGTCTTTTATGTGTTCCATCCAGCCAGTCAGAATATAGCAAGCAAGCGTGCAAGAAGAAGTAACGAACCGCAAGAACGTGAAATTGAATTCCACCATCCACACGAAGCCGGATGTTTTCTCATCGCGCTCGAATTTGACGATTCCAGTGGCATGAGCATATGCGACGCTGCCAACATGGTGTCAGAATGGTGCTCCTGTCAATGGCATTTGAAGCGTTTATGGTTTTGGGCAATCATGTTCAACCTTTTTAATCGACGGGATGCTTTCATTCTGTCAACATCCTCTATCGTTCGGAAAGAAACGGTTCCACAGATGGATTGCCATGATTATGCTTTACACTTTAACCGAAAATGAAACACTGTAACCTTTCCAGGAACAGAGCAAGAATCCATTCTGACTCAGCTTAGCAGAGAATCTATGGCATTTCATATTGCATTCACACATGAGAAACACGGTTATTTGGAGAATATTTCACATGAATTGAGCTTTGACGGTGTGCGACGTTATTGGCGGAAGTGAAATGTCCCGGGGCATTCGCCAAGCCCACAAAATTGCAAATAAATAATGTGATATGCTGTTATTCAAATAAAAAGGTTCCATTTCCAGAAAATGTATCGCCAGGAGCGAATTCGAAAAGCAACATTACTCACCGTGTACTCTCGATTTAAACATTACATGCCCAGCGGGAATGGCATGAGCTTTATGATCCAGAAGAATTCAAAATAAAAGTTCACACCGGCGCACGTATAAAGAGCTCATAACGTAGCGTGAAGTATTGTAGAGTTGTTACCACAGTTACAAAATGGTATGAAGGGTTGTTTCATTATGGGCCGATCCGATCTCTTAGGATAACAGTTGAAGCAGGAGTACACAATGGCAATTTGTAATTAATTTTTGAATAAATATTTGCACCAGCTGTGGTCTGATTGAATTGTGCCTATTATACGCACTGAACAATGGAGGTTGCCCCTGGAATTGCATTTTATTGTAAATTCCGATCGAGCAAACGAGGATACATCGTCATGTAGGACGTGATATTTTTTCTTAGTTAATGTTTATTTTTTTCTCTTGTTTGATGAAAGAACGATCATTTAAGTTGCACAAGAACATCACAATGCCATCTTCAAACTCGAAGGCGCTTAAAGTAAATCACGGATATCTCGCCATTCGTTAAATAGTCCGGAGCACATTCGGATACATTCCGCATATTCAACCAAATAGTCTTATGGTGAGAAACTATGGTTCTTTTTCTGGCCAAGATACAGGTGCTTTGCTCCTAGCGTGTACCGACACCCTACGTCTATTAGGAATAGAACCTATTGCCAATTTCAATCCCGATTGCGTTCGGTTGGACTATGGTAAGTACATTACCAGCACCTTTTTACATTATCAACAAACCAACCAATCCAACACGTATCCTTTAAATGTTTGCATTGCAAATTAACCAAGCGCCTCACCTACGTCACGAATATTCATGAGCATCGCTCATCGCAATGTAGAAAGCATATTCTAAAGTTGTTATTGGTCTGTGATATTCGATTCAATTCTGTTGCCCACGAAAAACAAAAATGTAAAGAATAGCTTCGTACAAACTGATCCCAGTCTAATTCATAGCGCTTAGACACATTGAAGAGTCTGAAGAGACGGAATGCTGTTAATAGGCGATTCGGCAAAGAAATTGGAGATGAATTGCCGACCGCTTTACGAAGCAGTGAACTTTTCATGGTGGGGTAAAGGTTATTTAATCCCGCATCTAACAGTGTTTTGAACTCGACCGATTTTATTCTGGTGTGTTCTGGAAAATGCGAAAAATGGAGCAAAAGATTCCAACCAAATCCTTTTAAGTGAGTGGAGCGCCCCAATGAGAATCAGAATAGGGTGAACTGTACCGATGGACATTTCGCGCTCTAACGTACAAATAACATTGATTTGGCCAGATCGTTTCGGATTTTATTTATTTCGCAGAATAATTTGAAAGTAGTTCTAGCTCAAGTTGCTATCCCAAAAAAGATAAAACGTTGTCGCTCTTCACCAACGATTTCGCTTGAAATAAAATGAAACCAACCGCTCAATAAGTCAACAGCTCGACATGGAATTGCTAAAAGAGACTTGTCAGGTATTTTACCGTCCTATATGGGAACGATTTTCCTTTGCATTTCCTACCCTCAAAAAGCAAAACTGTGCGAAAACGAAATGAATCATGGAGTAATGACGATAAGTAGCTCTAAGACCAGGTCATACCTGTTGACTCATCGTCTACAATGAACCATTTCAATAAATTATTTACCGATTCCTGAAATGGCAAATGTTCGATTTACACCTAGTCCCAGGGGCCCAAAATGAAACATTTTGCCTGAAGGCTTCCAAGAAAAGCTCATTATAGTGGCCCTAGATAACGCTAATTAGATGCTTTCATCAGCGCCTCATAATTCACACCTAAGCTGGTTCAAATGGACCATGAAGCGGAATCGAAAGAAATAAATTAAATGTGGAGTCGTATCCCCTCCGGATCCTTCCCGCGGGTAGATCAAACGTTTCGTTACCAATCGTGGATATTTCGATCTCTGTTCGACTCAACGGTCCTTGTTGTAATGGGAGGAGAAAATCAATATCGAAAGTTACAAGGCAATGGGTTTGTAATTATAATACCTAAGCGATAAGCGATGGAATCACCTCCATAATTTGGAACGCGATAAGAGGACATTGCACCGTAAGGCCCCCACTGCTGCGTACCCGATTGCGTCTCTGGCAAATCGATATGCTGCTCCAAAACACTCATAATTTGGGCGCTAAGAATTGCGATGCTTCCGCTGTCCACGCACCAATGACACATTTATTCCAATTCAAATGAGGGAATGTTTCTGTTTTCTTTCATATTTTACATTTTCATCCATTCCCGTACTTCAAGAAGCGACGGACGTAATAAGAAGACGGAAAAAAACATAAAATATCCATTTAAATTCAAATTTCCAAACAGGCAAATCGGAAATGAGGCGAGCAATGTGCGATTAGAGAGCTGAATTGAAAACGGTTTCGTGTTTCTTTCCTTTCTCCTAAAGCCCCCGCAAAACGAGCATCCGATACGCGGAAATTCGTTCATCAATGTTTTCTCACGCAACTCGCCGAACACCCTTGGAAGGTTTATCGGTAGCAATCGATTGACATTAACACTTCGCCACATCCCACGGACGTACAGAGGAGAATCGTGAACACCAGATCCTCATCCCTTAAGTTAAGAGATGCCGCTAGGGAATTTTGATCAAAAGATCGAAATGAAGGGGAATGAGGCTAAGGAAAATGCAGGACGGAAGATATTTTTGGAACAAATTGTATCGCCTATCGATTTAAAAGAAAGATTATGGAATGGGTAGTCCAGTGCGAATGAGACGTCTCGCTTACCTTCATTTGAATTCGCTCGTGCATTCCATTCTGTCACGAAGTCTACCTGGAAAATAAAGGAAATGCCCGTCATCCAAAATAGTGAGAAATAGAGAAGCTATGTTCCGACAAAAGGATCATATTGTTGATGATAATTGAGGTCGATTCTTGGAATGACATTTTCATAGAATTCTTTTATTATTTGATGGAAACATGTATTCAATTGGAATGTGTTCCAAATATCATTCGCATCCTAAATAATTTTGATAGCATTTAGACTCAACATGTTAGGACCCCACAGTGGTTGTGGGCTTTTAAAACACAAAATGCTTCTACGAACTCAACGCACGTGTCAACATCGGTTATGCAAGTCAGCATAGAAGAGCACGCACATAGCAGTATAGAAGAGCATCGATAATTGAAATCATAGAATCAGTCTCCAATCGAATGACAGTCGAAACTCTAGCAATCGCTGTTCGTCACATAAATAATTTATCATCAGCCGTTAAGCACCGCAGCTGTTCCAATCACATCATGATAAGCTACAAAAATTGATATCCAGAAATACTACGAAGCCACATCGTTCAGCAGGATGCCAGCAGTTGGGATCTGGCTTCATTTTCACATAAAATCCTCTCGCCATCGTCCGGTAGCGAGAAAAGCACCGTCGTGATTCGAATCGAACGCATTCCACCTGCGAACTCTCCATATCATCGACAACAATCATCATTTCAATCAAAGCCCTTTTATGGAAGTTTGACACTGTCACGGTTCTGCACTGGAGATGGGGAATTGAAAATCTGTTTCACTAATTAACCCCATATCGAATCCATCTGTGGTCTGATTCAAAAAGGGATTTTCGATTTGGTTTGGGTTTTTGGAAACCTATCGTGACGACCATCTGTGTGTCACTGCCCTATTGCATAACACAACGGCGTCTAAACCTACCATTTAGTCAACCTGAAAACATAACACTTGCACGATTTGACTGAACGTGTCGAATTTATATTCGTTAATATAAACTGGAGATGGAGAACTACTTTTACCGGTCACGGTAGCTTTAAATAGTAAATGTTTCATTGTGAAAGCGATCTTTAGCAGTAATTTCAGCAGTTTTTCTCCATTTTTGTTTTTGTTTTATGTCTTGGTGTCATCAAACCTCTTATTGCAAAATAAATCATGATTCTGATGCAGCCACAGACTTAATTAAAGAATCATATAGAAAAACATTTCGCTTCCACATAATAATTTCCAATTAAAACTACATTAGAGAACCTCGAAATACAGCTGGAACCTAGAAGGAACGAATCATAGGACTCTTTAACTCAGTTGCTTCCCGCATTAAGCCAACCACCAATCCCCCATCCTCTATTCCATCCAGAAACCGCACGAATGTTTGAGCAACGGCTAATCCCTATTTCACCCACTTTCCACACATGCGGCACAATCAATGCTTTATTGAATCTCTGCCATCGTCAACCCCAACAACAACGTCGTCCAAATAAGGATTCAGATACTACGTGTGATTTATGAGTCTTGTCCACCAGCATCCAACGATAACACAGCGTTTACTTTGACTCAGCTGTGGTTTTTCCGTACCCGGAGATAGCTTATTATTGGTCTTCCGTCTGTGACGGAGCATGTTTCCTTTCCTTTTTCATCCACCACTACCACCAGAAGCGTGCATTAAGGATCTGTGGAAGGGATGCTAGATGAATTCCAGGCGATAAATTAATTCTCGCCTTCAACGTGTGACAACACTCACGCATAAACATGGCATGCGGTGCTAAGGAATACCATAGATCGGCCACGGAGACTCGATAGCAGAGAGGTGTAAGCGTAAATGAAGTGTCTTTCATATCCACACGAATCGTGCATTCACTGTTGCCTGAAGATACTGCCATAGTACAACATCTGGAAGTAAGCATGCTTTATCAACCTTCGAGTGGTACCAAGAGAGAGATTGTCGCTTCCGATTCAGGGAAGTAATTAATGAGGAGAAATGGCTCGAAGAGTCCCTTCGATGCCTTCATGTTATGAAAGGATGAGTGTCCTGTAGGAATGGGAAAAAGGATGAGCAAAGTGGTTGTTTACGCTTCTGATTAGAAGATTAATCTCCAATCTGCTCGTTGGTCTGTCGATCGGATTGAAGCTCGATGGTGTACTAGAACTCTTTAGTTGGAGGTGTCTAAGGACTGGAGTGTCTGCAAATTCAATTAAATGTCCTCGGTTCACGAAGAAGAATCGAAACATTGTGGCTTGTGTAAAATAATGTTGGAAGCCATGCTTTGCTTCAGACTTATTTCTGCTCGTATTGAATCTTAACATATGTGTTATTTGGGAACGAACGAAGCAAACGTTTCATCTACCATCAGCATTCATTCTGATCCATCGGTACCTCTATGTGACAGTCCGTACTGAATATTTGTTATTCTAATATTATTTTTAATCTCTCTCTCTCTCTCTCTCTCTCTCTCTCTCTCTCTCTCTCTCTCTCTCTCTCTTTCTCTCTCACTCTCTCTCTCTCTCTATTTCTCCCTTCTCAGGGCTAAGTAAATCATTCCAAAGCTTCTCGGAAGAACAGTTCTTGTCGGAGCTGAGTGTTGATCGAGCACCGATGGATGATCGAAGGCCAACACGACGACCATCGTCACAACACCGGAGTCGTCCACCGTACCTCGGCATCTACGGTAGTTCCGGTAAAATTGGCCAACAGTATCATCCCAGTGCAGCGGAGATGAGCGAGAACGAGAGTTTCGACTCGGACGAGAGCAATCGGCTTAGGACACCACTCGACCGAGGTCCATACTTCGATCTGTCCTCTTCGAAGAACATTACGGCGCTCGTCGGCAAGACGGCGTACCTCAATTGTCGTGTCAAAAATCTTGGCAACAAAACGGTAAGTTACCACCGCGGATATCCGGCCATCCTGTGGTCACGGGACCTTCGTTCCTTATTTATGACGACAAGGAAATTGGGTTAATCAAGGGAGAAACAAGATAACGAATGATGGTACACTGCAACCGGGACTAATGACTTCCGGTGAAGGGGACAGTTTCGCGAGGGATGAAGTTGCAGTTCAGTTGGTTCGGGAGGATCCCTCATCCTGTTAATCTCAATTTACCAAGGAAAGGATTTGTTGGTCCCGTCTAACGGTATCGCTTTTTCCAAAGGTTTCCTGGGTACGGCACCGAGACATCCATTTATTGACCGTCGGTAGATTCACCTACACATCCGACCAACGGTTCCAGGCTGTACATAATCCCGTGCACGATGACTGGTCGCTTCAGGTATGTCCTTTCGCCGTCCAGGGCTCTCCATTTTCCAGCATTATGCCAGCGCTCTATACTCCATACTTTACCACATACTACCACATTGCAACTCATCGATCATTTTTTCGGAAGTGGAAATGTTCTCAGCTTCAGCAACAACTTCGCATGGCCACTGAAGCTTTACGTTTTGTTTTAGTTTCTTCTTAACCGCTTCTCCATCATCCGTGCTATCTAACGTCCACTACGTGTGTACGTTGTACTTTCAGATTCGATATCCTCAGAAGCGAGATACGGGAATGTATGAGTGCCAGATCTCGACGACGCCTCCGGTTGGCCATTCGATGTATCTCTCCGTTGTCGGTAAGTGAGGGATGGACCGCGAACCACAAAAATTTAGTCTGATGTCCATCCATTACTTCCGTCACCACCACTTCTAGTGACACTCTTTCTCTCTCTCTTTCTCTCTTTCCCTTTTCAAATACAATAGAGCCCATCACTACGATTATAGGCATACCGGACCTGTACATCAACACTGGTTCAACTGTAAATCTTACCTGCATAGTTCGGAACTCACCCGAACCCCCCTCAACCATCATGTGGACACACAACAACCAGGTGAGATATTTACTTTTCTTCCGTTTTTTAGAGGGATGGAACTATCAAAATTAAAGTTTACTTTTGCACTCTTAAATGCAACAAACTCTGTATAACTGTGGTCACAGTGTTCGCTCTGTTCAAAACCATTTCAACATCCCCTTGCATTTCTGTATAAACGATTAATGCTGCGTAGCACGTCATGCCAATCTTTTTTCCGCATCACTTTTTGCAATTTTTTCTACGGTTTTTGGAAGAGGAAAATGCTGGCTCGAGAATTTAATTAACACGCCTAACCAATGCCGATTGGTACCGAGAGCGTGAAAAAACATGATGAAAAGTGTGTGATCATGACGCAAGGCGTGGGCAACATGCTCCATAAAAACTACCAGTTGTATGAATCAGAAACCAGCTGACGGTAATAGGATTGGTCGTTTGAAAAATCGGCCCTTTAATGCACGTTCTGGCGAAGGATGCCCGGACGATATCGTTGCAGAATGCACACATGACAGAGTAGCACTTTTCACAATCCGTGCAGCATAGTTGGTTGGTCTGCTTTTCACGAAACCATTGCTTGCAGCTGTTAGAGGGTAGTATAATATCGATTTTTTTTTGTTTTGTTTCGTCTCTACATATTGTATATCTGATGCAGATGGTGAACTGATAGTGAATTTGGCAACGATAAAAACATTCTGCATCACCGGAAGTGACCAACAAATCAGAGCAGTGCACGAGATCAGATGAAATGGATGAAAGGAAACCGGAGGAATTCATGTTACCGTGATTTCAATATAAATTTTTCATTTTCGCTCTCACCTCCAATCACAAGGATTGGCCTTTTGTGAGTTTGAATGTGTTTCCACGACAAAGAGTTATGCATTATGATCAATATCAAATTTTTAGAATCCATCTCTTCGTTGCACCATGGGAGTGCACAAAGGAAATAACTTCCTTCGCTCGTCTCGTCTCATTCGCACAATGTTTTTGTCGGGTTCTTTAGAGGAGGATATGTAATGAGGTCTATACCATTATTCTTTTATTATCCTCTTGGTGGACTCAATTGATACAACGATACCATATTTTTTAGATTATCCGAAGCAAATCAAAATTCCTCGGCGAATGATGCTAATAAGAGTATTCATGTACTTGAGCAAAGAGCAGGACAATCTCTTTAATATAGTCATACCAATGCATATCAACGTAATAGAAGCAACGTAACATCAACGTATATCTTCTCTCTCTTTCTCTCTTGGTGAATGGTTTTTATCTCATCTTTGCGATAAAAAAATCCAAACATAAAATTGCTTCAATGAATGTTGCTCGATATGTTTTTCACTTTTTTTTATTTTGCTGACAGCCGACAAGTTGTGTATTAGTATTAGTGTCAGCAACACAGAGCTTGATACATACTGTTTGGTTGGCTTGAATTAATGGAGGCGTAGGGAATATAGAAACTGGTTTGCCGGATGTTGGAATACATTTGGAGCAGAAAACCTGGCATGAAACCACTACAAAGCAACGATCCAGAAAAAATGGCAATGCTGCAGGCTGGAGCATGAAGAGCACACCGGAAAGATACATTTTAGATAAAAAGATAGGACGATAGTGTGAGCAATTGCCAGAATGTTGATGCGATGTGCATTTGAACGAAAATAAAATAAATACATCACTGCTCGTACTGTACCGTGTAAAAACCACTTTCAGAAGAATACAGCGTTTATTTGTATAGGTAGGCCGCGATTTCGAGGATTTTGGTTTTGTTATTGGGAGATTCCCTATCGATGTACAAATCACAAACAGAACTTTAATGTTGGTTAATGAAATATTAACATACATTGCCCTTGGTCTCGCTACTTTTTACGATTGAACTTTTCAAGGTCTTTACGATTCAACTTCTTTTACTCAAATAGTTAACACTTTGTGATACTCACTAATAATGGTTTTCTTTTGTTGAAATTGGTTTTCTTCTCAATTCTAGTCATTCTTTTAGTTCAATCTTTCCACTAAATAAGTATCTCAATGCGTTGCAGGAGATCAACTACGACTCGCCGCGGGGTGGTGTCTCTGTCATCACGGAAAAGGGAGAGACAACGACCTCCTATCTGCTCATTCAGCGTGCTTGGACAACAGACACCGGCAAGTACGTCTGTTCACCATCGAACGCTGATCCCGCGACGATCAATGTACACATCTTGAATGGTGAGAAGTTCCTTTCATTCATTTCCTGCAATGCGCTTCAACGCTCTACTCTTCCTTTTTATACACCAATGCCACCAGGTGAACATCCTGCTGCCATGCAGCACGACGGCCAGTTGCGGATAGGGGATCCCATCAACGTGTTCGTCCTCTGCTTGATAAGCTTTTTCCTCAGATACCGATGAAAATGCAAGCAGCCGATCATCACATGTCATCACTGTACGGTGGGGCTCAAAGAAGTGTAAAAAAACTTGATGATTGATTTATGAAGAGATTTATGCGACAAGAGAGCGTAATGCTGTTAGAGGTTGCCTGATTGGAAAACACGGAAGAAGCTCAAGCCATGTTTTTACTATCTCTGGCCAACGAAAGATCAATGACGCGATGAGTGAGACTGCGAGCATTAAATCATGAACAGCACCAAGAGTGTTTGTCCGATAAAAACTGATTTAAAATAAAAGAGATCAATAATGTTCATGACAAACCATCATCAAGGTAAATTTTGTTTAATGAAGTACGCCGTTTAACCAGCAATTCCATTGAAACTCTTTCATCGCATAACAAGGTAAGCGTCCATGTATGTTGCATATAGTTCATAAAAGTTAAAGCTTTTTTTTTTTTCGTAACGGTCCTCATGATGACTCATAAGCCGTGGCCACACGGGGCGAAAACCCTAGCGCAAACGAAAAAATTAATGCCAAAACGGTTTCGCTTAACCCTTACACGCTGTCAAACTTTTATACGTCCGCGGACTTTTTCGCTGAACCCTTGACGCTATCGAACGCTTTATTTACGAAAATGTAGGTTCTTTTCGTATTGTTTTTGCATTTTTAATATAAATATAACAGCAACAGCAACAAAATCGTTAAAAACTGCAAAATTTATTCGGAAATCTACTTCAGCGGCCAAAACACAGATGAAAACAATACGTTTGACATTTCGGCATAAATTTTCGGGTTTTTACCCCTGCCACACGAAGCGAAAACATTTTGGCATTAATGTGCAAATTTGCGCGCAAATTTTCGCCCCGTGTGGCCACGGCTATAAATGTATAATTCATCTTCTCAACAGAACAGCTAGTGTTTGACTCTGACAAGAAACCATGTTCGTGCTTTAAATTTTCAACCTCCACCAGAGGTTAACCCCAATGTGATGATTATAATGATTATAAAATTCGCGTAACTTTCAAGTGGTTACATACCGAAAGCAGAGAAGAGGGAAGGGGTTAATGTCGGTCAACCATAGCAGCGATAATGAGTGGAATTTAAAGGAACAACGGAAAGAGCGCAATCCACATCCGCCAATTCGCTGCCAGACGTTCCATTGTAAATACTACCAATTGGTAATGATGATAGTGGCCATGCATTCATGTTATCAGCACAATAGTAGGTGACATGGATGGCATGATTAATTCTAATTCCTTGAAAAGATGTAGATAACGTATAACGATCGTCGTTATTTGTTAGGCAATTGAATAGAACAAAACATTATATGCACCTTCAATATGTGGATTTTATATAATGTTTCTTATTTACCTTTAATAATAATTTTTTGTTTGCAAGATGCAGTGGGCAGCAAGAGGCAGATAGAGGCTTTCAGCGACAAAGTACTAAGTATGTTCAAATACAAACGTACTGCCGAGGAATGGAGTCGGAACGATGATAAGGATCGGAGGACTTCGCCAAAGGAGGACTTTGAGTTGTGTAGGAAACGGAAGTGTACGTTGCAACAATCAATTGGTCGGAAATTGAATTATAATGGTGTCACAAATAAGTGACGCCAGCGATCACAAATAGAGGGCGCTGCCGGCGGATGAAGTGACACTCGGTCCGGGCTGTGTTCGGGTGAACTAAGCACACCTGGATCGAGTGTTCACCCAGGGGGTCAAAGTCCGCGGACGGGCAACGGCCGCACGATCATCCGCCGGCAGAAGGATTGCAGGGACCAGTACAGAAGAAACGCGCGAAGTACACACTAATCGTTACTTCGGAGATTTGTGCGATTTAAGATTGAATTTTGAAAAGTTGAATAAAGTTGCACATTTGCAACATTGTAACGATTATTAGCTACGTCGACGTTTCCGCGTAATTTTGATCACCACACGAGTGGATTTAGAAAAAAGTTTGCTTTGAAAAGCGATATTGCGAGGAACTGCGCCTCGCAAAGTGTCGTTTGAGTTTGACCTGGTGGTGACTTTCATCCCGTGCACGCGAATCGTGTTGCGAGGAACTGCGCCTCGCAAAGTGCCGCGAAGAGGGTCGAAAGGTTAAACCAACGTTAGTGAACTTGTGAATCGTGTCGTGAGGAACTGCGCCTCACCGCGAACCGAAACTTTATCGAACTTTGTGGTTATCTTCGTCGCGTGCGCGCGAATCGTGTTGCGAGGAACTGCGCCTCGCAAAGTGCCGTGAAGAAGGTTGAAAGGTTAAACCAACTTTAGTGAGAAGCTTGGGAAGCTGCGACCAGTAACGCCGTCGCGGATTAGTGAGCGCGTGAAGTGTGCAAACGAGATGAGCCAGCCAGGAGAAAATGCCGCACCCGCCGAGGCTGCATCGCGAACTTCGCCGACCCCCCTGGCAAATTCCACGGCTGCCCTCTTCGCATCACCGGAACACGGAGGGGCTGCGGCGAACAGAGGGACGCACCACGAGCGGAGCGCCATCGAGAGCCTGCTCGCGGACATGTCCTTGAGGCTCGCCCAAGTGAACGACCGGCTCCTGGCGATGGAACGAGCCAACGACCGGACGCATGGCGAACACCGCGGACCAGAGCAGCATGGCGAACACCGCGGACCAGAGCAGCATGGCGAACACCGCGGACCAGAACAGCATGGCGCCCCGAACCTCCAAAATGGCTCCAGTCTGTTCACGGGAAATGGTGGCAATCGCCATGTCACCACGTCGACACATCATGCGACACCAATCATGCTGTCGCAGACACCAGCGGCAGCGTACATGCAGCCGCCGCCGGTATCGCAGACGTACCCGACGACGTCCATCCCGGGTCCATCGTACATGCAGCCGCCGCCGGTATCGCAGACGTACCCGACGACGTCCATCCCGGGTCCATCCCTAATGTACCAGCGGTCGTACGAAGAAAACCCCGCGGCACACCAGACTTATCAACATGCGTGGCCCCAAACCTTGCTGAACCAAAGCCAAATATCAGCAAGGCAAGGGGTCTCCAAAGATCTGCCACCATTTTCAGGACTGGCTGAGGAGTGGCCGATCTTCATCACGAGTTATGAAAATTCCACCGCGATATGCGGGTACAGCGCAGAGGAGAACTTACTCCGGCTACAGAAGGCGCTGAAAGGGAAGGCTCTAGAGGCGGTGAGGAATCGCTTACTTCATCCCTCTAACCTAGAAGGAGCAATATCAACGCTGCGAACGCTGTTTGGTCGGCCCGAGGTGATCGTGCACAACATGATTTCTAAAATTCGTCGACTGCCACGCCCCACCATGCTGAACTTCCAGACACTCATCGACTTCGGGGTGGCAGTCCAAAACATGTGTGCCACGATCGATGCGGCCGGTCTCGACGACTACATGTGCAACGTCGCTCTCTTACAAGAACTGGTGGACAAGCTCCCGCCCACCATAAAGTTAGATTGGGCTTTCCACAAACAAGCCCAGCAACGAACGACATTAGCCGACTTTGGCGTTTGGCTGGAGAGCCTTGTTTCTGCGGCGAGTTCGGTAACGCTACCGACTAACGAGGAACCAAACCACGACGGCCGACAGAAGGAATCCAACCACCGACCCAAGCACTTCGTAAACACTCACACACCACTAGAGCAGGTAGCGACAGGCAGCAAGTGCGTGATATGCACAGACAGAGATTGCGTGCCACCCGTATGCAAGCGATTTCGAGAGATGAGCATCAACGAGCGGTGGACGGCAGTCAGAAACCACCAGCTCTGCAAGATGTGTCTAATGCGGCATACAGGGCGAAAATGCTCCCCAGTACGGTGCGGAATAGATGGGTGCACGTTCGCACACCACCGCTATCTTCACAACGCCAAAGGGCAGGAGCCAACCACCAGCACACGCAACATGCGCCAGCTAGACGACCAACCATGCGAAGACGGGAAGCTAGAACCGACCAGAGCCGTCTGCAACGCTCATCAGATCGACGGCCAGCAAGTGCTACTCCGCTATGTGCCAGTGATCATCACAGCAAAGGGCAAAAGCGTCGAGACATACGCGTTCCTGGACGACGGTTCGTCAGCTACGTTCATTGACAAAACGCTGGCTGCGGAACTCGGTGCTGAGGGCCAGCCCCGCCCAATGTGCCTAAAGTGGACAGACGACCGAAGCCGCGAGGAACCGGACTCTGTGGAGTTATTGCTTGGCATATCAGGCGTCGAACCAACGGCTCAGCAGTACGTGCTCCAGAAGGTGTACACCCTGTCGCAGCTGGACCTGCCCCCGCAGTCGGTGTCATCGGTCGAGTTGGCCAAACGCTATAAACACCTACAAGGCCGTTCAATCGCCTCCTACGATAATGTTCGACCGAAGCTATTGATCGGGATGGACAACTGCCACCTAGGACACCCTCTCGACTGCGTCGAAGGAAGAGCTGGGGAACCAGCTGCATTCAAGACAAGGCTCGGTTGGATCCCACACGGGCCCCACTCGCCTAGTGCTGCGCAGTATGTAAAAAACACAAACGCCGACCGATTTTCAGAGCAGTACCCAAAGGCGGTGGACTGCATTAAGACATTACATTATGTCGACGACATGCTAGTGAGCGTTGACACCGAAGAGGAAGCCATCGAACTATGCGATGAAGTAAAATACATCCACACGCAAGGTGGATTTGAGATCACCAACTGGCTCTCGAACTCGGAACGTGTGCTGAGCCATCTTCTGAGAGGGGAAGAGCACCCAACCTCGCCTAATGAAGCGACTCCAGTTCACAATCCGAGCGCAGGCCGTAACACGTCGAAGGTCCTAGGAATGTGGTGGGACACGAGTGCGGATGTGTTCACCTACCGAAGGTCGCCTAAGCACGAAGAAGATTTGCTATCAGTATTGTTGCAGGAGATCTGGCGCACCAAGCTTGAATGGGACCAAGAGCTCAATGACGACTTAACCAAGAAGTGGAGCGCCTGGATCCAGCTATTGCCCGAACTACACCACGTCAGCGTACCCAGATGTTACCATAGTACACTCTACAGAGAAAACGCGACAGCACAGCTCCACGTATTCTGCCACGCAAGCGAGAATGGTATGGCAGCGGTGGCCTACTTCCGATTCGTAGCCGGTGACTTCATCAAGTGCGCGCTCATAGGGTCAAAGACGCGCGTCGCACCATTGCCGTTCATATCAATACCACGGCTTGAACTACAGGGTACCTGTGGTAGGCTCGCAAACTGCCCATGGGTCGACGAGGCGACGAAAAGGCCAATCATCCTGCCCAGGGAACACCTCGTGACCGACCTCATCATCGACGACACCCACAGACGCTACTACCACCAGGGACACCAGACGGCGATCAATGCGTTGCGGTCGCACTATCATATTCCCCGACTGCGGGTTGAGTTCAACCGCGTACGCAAACAATGTCAGAGATGCAAGAACCGCGACGTGCGACCCGAACCCCCATTGATGGGAAACATCCCCGAACAACGTCTTGCTGCCTTCCGACCCCCCTTCTCCTACACCGGGATCGACTATTTCGGTCCGTTGACCGTTGCAGTTGGGAGACGAACAGAGAAACACACACTGAACACGACATCCTGCATCCTAGCGATACGGCGGTTTATCGCTCGACGAGGCAAACCGATCGAGCTGATCAGCGACTGTGGCACAAACTTCATTGGTGCATCCCGCGAGTTGAAAGATGCACTAAAGGAGGTTGATAGCAGCCGATTGATGGAAGATACGGCGCCGAACCTCCGCTGGGTGTTCAACCCACCTGGCGCACCACACTTTGGCGGATCCTGGGAGCGCCTGATCGGGTCGGTGAAGAAGGCGCTGCTGGAGATGCGACTTCCTCGACTGCCGACCGACGAAGTCCTGCAAACGGCCCTGGCAGAGATGGAGTACACGGTTAATTCGCGACCATTGACTGACGTCCCGATCGACTTCGACTCGGAACCCCCGCTGACGCCCAACCACTTCCTACTTGGCAGCTTCAACGGGGACAAGCCGCATCTCCCGTTCGACAACAAGGCAGCAACACTGAAGACATCGTGGCTGACGTCGCAGAGGTTGGCCGACGTATTCTGGGGAAAGTGGGTCCGGGAATATCTTCCGCGCGACCGATAGCGGTGGGAGACGTGGTCGTCATTGCGGACGAAAACTTACCGCGCAACCACTGGCCGAGAGGGACGGTGGCGGCCGTGGTACTAGCGCGAGACGGCCAAGTCCGGCGCGTAACCATACGGGCACCAAATGGGCAGATTTACGAACGTCCAGCAACCAAGATTGCCGTGTTGGACGTGAAGCCTAGGATAGAAGGCACAGATAGTTAGGTTAGAAGAAAATATATTACCTACCGGAGCAGCGAACCGCACGTGCGGAAGGAAAACATCAAACTTAAGTGACAGAACAGCGTTACAGATAAGATAACGCTAGATACAGATAAGATAACGGAGTGACAGGTAGGAGATAGCGTGATCGCTGGTGACTAGAGTAAAGTGCCGAACCAGGCACTTCACAAGGGGGACAATGTCACAAATAAGTGACGCCAGCGATCACAAATAGAGGGCGCTGCCGGCGGATGAAGTGACACTCGGTCCGGGCTGTGTTCGGGTGAACTAAGCACACCTGGATCGAGTGTTCACCCAGGGGGTCAAAGTCCGCGGACGGGCAACGGCCGCACGATCATCCGCCGGCAGAAGGATTGCAGGGACCAGTACAGAAGAAACGCGCGAAGTACACACTAATCGTTACTTCGGAGATTTGTGCGATTTAAGATTGAATTTTGAAAAGTTGAATAAAGTTGCACATTTGCAACAAATGGTAATTCTCGACATGCGCCCGTCTTCACTCTCAGTGCAATATTCGCTTGCTCCAGCAACCTTCTAGACACCGCCGAGACATCGGTCGCAGCATTGACGAGTCATTGTCAAGTGGAGCCCAAGGAATCTCTTGTTATGCGAAGACAGCCTCTTGTTTGATCTAGCTTATGCAAATGACGCAAGCTCTAGACTGTGAGACAAGTGTCGCTAGATTCTCTTCCCTCTGCTGCCCTTCCCCAAAACGACACGCTGTACATGGTTGTGGCCGTAAAGCAATTATGTTGTCTCGCAGACAACCGCAGCAAATTGACGGGAGATTGTTGTTTTATCTCATTTTCACTCGGTGGCAAACAGCAGCTCATGGTCGTCTGTTCAGATGTTTCGTGTCTGTAACTATCGAGGCTCCCGAGTAGCCGGAAACCTGCCACTCCCACGGCTATGGCAACCAACAAAGCAACTAACCGGAACCACCCACGTCGCTTGAGCCAACATGCCGACATTAATTTCCGTTCGCGCCCACATTACCATTCCACAAACATGGCATGCTACCGCTGGATACTAGGTACCCGGAATCAGTGGAGACGTTGGTCCACTTGCAGTACTGCGAGCCCAAGGCGCTAAAGTAGGCGGTGAATGACGACGGCCCCTGGGGATGCGAGATGCGTGCATGGCAAGACCAAACAGAGGCCGAGAAATTCTGTTTGATTTCATGGATTCATCGTCTCATTCGTTCGCGACGCTTCCTTCCCCGGAATGGCATTGTTTACGGCCATAGCAGTCGAACATCTCTGATGCGCTGATGATGTAGAATCATTAATAATCGTATCGAATTAAGGCGAGCTAAAATACCATACATTCGGGCATGTACACGGACAAAACACGTGGCCCTTGAAGAGGAGTTTAATAGGGCACGATGAGCATTAAGCCAGGAAATTAAGCAAACAACCAGAGCCCAAGGAGCGGAATATTAATAACACGTGCTAGTATGGTAATTTGGGCATCCATTAGCATCACGTGCCAAAACCGTCGTCGATTGGTGCTTTTCGCAAACAACGTGTGAATACCTTTAGCTAGTTGCAATCTACAAACGATCCGTGACGTGAGCACGTGACTTCGTATTTTCTTCTATAAAACGCACGGACTGTCATATTAATAGAATAAATTGATTTGTTGGCGCATTCTATCTGGTTTCTGTGCTCCGACAACTGCTCAGGTTTGCTGCTCTGGCGTTGTAATTATGTTAAACGCGAACGAACAACCATAATTTTGTTCTGCGTCGCAACCACTGACTGCTGCATAATCACGGAGGCTCCTTCCAAACGGTTCTTCGCCTGGTTACGCTGGCCTCAAACATTCATGTCTGTGAATGTGTTTGGTGGGGGAACAAAATCCAGGAATTTGCTTCAAATTATTTTATGTACTACAATCAATTTTAATGAAGTGCTGGAACTAGTTTGTATTATTATGTGATGAAGCAAACATGTTGTACTCAACAATCAGCTTTTTCAATGAACAGCTGCTTACATTTCCGTTTTGAGCCAGTTAATATACGACAGTTTGTTTATGCAATCATAACTGCTTATCATGCTGATACTCACCTAAAAGAGCTGGTCCATCATCAATGGAGTTTCGCCACAAACAAAAGAGAGATTTATCAAATCCTTCCCTATTGTTGTGTTCTTTGTTCTTATCACTACCAAATTGTGTTCCCTTGCATTATTATCAAAGTTTGGATGCTATCCAATCCATAAGGTAACGTAAGATTGTGTTTGTGAATATTGTCGCATTTTTTTTTTTCGACAAGGCTTAAAGTCACCTTTAATAGCATTGGCGTTCGCGACAAGCCTGTAAATCATAAACGAAGTTAAACTTACAGAGGGACCACTATTACATTTCCTTGCATTACCTGGTCCAGTAGATCCCGTTCCAAATGCTTCCAATGTTTTGAAACGGATCGGGTGGTACATGAAACATTACTAGCAACTAGATCTGGAAGTACCGAAACGAACGGAAGTAAAGAAGTAGACGAATACGAAAAACCCCGAGAAAAAGCATTTTATAATCATAATATTCCCACAAATGTAGCTGATGCACCAACCAGCCTTACGAAAAATTTCACTCATTTGGGCCTTTCAAGAGCAACTGATTAGCGTGGGCCACATAAAGTATTCAACCTAGTGTAAAAACAAAGTGTAATTACAAATCACTTACGTTTCATATGGCGGGCCTATATATTAATAGCATTATTTATAAACAGTTTTTCACGAAATCCGTTCTTCTTTTTTCCATCTTTCACACAGTATTAGGATACATTTGCACCGGAAAAGGGAATAAAAACACTCACAATGAATACACACCATCGATACAAACCACAAAAAGAACACATAACAAGCACTTTCATTTGCAAACAGCGTTTACACTCTAGTTTTTGCCAGCTATTATACGGACTACGGACCCATAACCCTTTGAACATACGCGTAATCGACATTACATTTTGCTTTTACACTGTGTAGCGTGACGTTGTGGAATTCCTTGTCACGGTGATAGACTATCATTTACAGTTGGTTAAAAACAATCAATACATTTTGGTTGAAGTGTTAACGGTGCCGCCGTTATCAACATCAACCGGTTCGAGCACGCATTGAAGCAGCGAACTAACACATGTGACTAGACCTTGTCGTCGTTTTTTGCAATCGCTATCAAGTTCAAGTAGCAAAACAATGCGTTAGCGTCATTAATCAAATAATGAATCAAAGCTAGCATAACTGGTTTGTAAACTGGTTGGAACTTAACATTGTTGCCTATAGTGACCTTGATAACTTTGAAGAATGTGTCATGGCTGACTGTTATGTATTGATGTGCAGCCTTAGACAATAAGGCGATAAGACACAGCAACGGGAGTTGATAACTCTCGAGTAACACAGGAATAATTCTTGCTGTTCACCGCATCGGCGGTGATACAGCATTTTTTCCTCTTTTTGCAGAATCCTATTTTATTCGCTACGGATTGGGATGCTCAATTCATTACCTTAATCGTATGTACGAGATAACTACTAATTGTTCAGATTAACACGTTTTCTTTTCCCACTTCGAAATATAACAGGAAATGTTTGTGCACCGTATGTCATCAGCTTCGATGTAACAATAGATGTTATACAACCACATTTGGAAATAAAGAATACCCCTAGAGTATGAATAAAATTATTCATATTATTGCCATGCGAAGCAAAAGTGACTTAACTTACTATACTTGAATAACCACCACTAAAACCAACCATGAGAAGGGCCGCTACTCTATGCTTTAAAATTAAGTGTGCAGAAAAGTTATTTAACATTTGGTGCACTTGTACAAAGCACCATTTTGCAGACAATATCATTGCCACTGGCAAGCTAAGCAAAATCGGTACGGACCAACAAATACTGTGTAAGACCTTCCGATTCGGACGCCCTCGCTTCAAACCAACCGGAAGTGTTCTACAACCAGCATTTGTGCGACCATTAGCAGTTGTCGCAATGCGTACAGCATAGAGAGCAGAAATGCTGCGACTACCACTGGAACAGTCGATGAAATGTAAAACGGTCACGGTTGACATACAATCTGCAGATGAATCAACCGGACAGACGGTTATTCCGGCTGTGGTCTGGTGACGGAAGCATTGGTTGGACATCTAACGAAGATCGACAACCAACCAGCGCTAAGAACTCACGAAAACCTTTGTCAGGAAACCAAATGACGGTGGAAGAACAGACCGGAAGATGAGATGTCATTTCCCTGCCATGCCGACCATTGCGTAACCATTACGTCTAATGAGCATCTTGTGAAAGCTCCATGCCTTGAGCGTGTTTTGTCATGGACTCCAGTAACAAAAGTCAATGAGACGCGTTGAAGTTAAGCATTTCCGCCTTTGCCCGCTGTCACAAGCCCTTTAAACAAGTTCCTTGCAGTACGCCAAGCGCACCAATTAAAAGCAGGGCCATTCCTCCAGATGGCTGACTCAACTTGCGTTTTGCTATAAATTGGCAGCAGCTAGTCGAAGCAAAAGTAACATTTTTCCGCGAAACTAATTCCGGAAAGGAAGAATCAAATGATGTCATGGAGTGTTTCCTATTGAGCATAATTTTGAGGCTCGGTTTTTGACTCCAAACGCCAGAAGCTAGTAGCTAATTAGGTTTGCAGCAACGATTTTCTTCCAAGAATGATATATCGTTAGGAGGTACAATAGCGGAAGAGTATAATAATACACATTAGAAAGTTAAATTATAAAGGACTTTTGACCAGTACTATAGAAAATATCAAGACAGTATGTAAATCAATTGCAATCTGAATGTCCTTCCAGTACAACGATAGTCCAGAAAAATCATACGTCTACAACGATCAGCATTTTTTTTCCAATCAGTTAACAATGCTTCAAAAATACTTACATTCGACCAGCAAAACCAATCAAACAATGAAAGATGTTCATTATAGCATCGACTTTACACGCATTAGTATTTCGCGGATGTCCTCGTTCGTATACTCGTTCATAGCGGTGTCACTGCTTAAGATAGCTATTATTGAGACATCAGCAAACAAATTGAGAAGATCGTACTATTTCCTTGCGAATCAAAGTTTCTTTCTTCTCTGGAAACAAATTGGTCCAATTTCCCAGTCACCGTCTTTCTGCAGATGCGCCATCTAATGCACTGGTCAAAGGCGCAGATTGTGCGACATTCGGGACCAACAGAGCTACAAAAGCGAAAACAAATTGATCTCATCCTTGAACGTGACATTCAGCATCGAGTCAGTGAGCAAAAGGTAGGCACACTGATGTCGGAAGCATAAGATGGAACGAAAAATAAATTGTCCTGGCTACCGGTCTTCCGAGCACCAGCTGCTAGCTGTATGCTGTCGCTAGCGTTGCTTTTCCCTTATTTCGCGATTTTTTATTTTCTGCTCTTTGCAAACCAGCAGGCACCAGGAAATGAACCATTAGCTTTGTTTTCAACCAGCCTCCAATTGCGAACTTCATCCTCGTCGTTTGTTCTCGCTCTGGTTAAAGGTTCGGGCACAAAGTTCGCCAACCTAGTTTGGATTTCCCAAACCAATAAAAACAATATTGGTGATTGATTTCTGCATTAAATTTCCATCGATAACCAGAAAGGCCCCGAAGCCTCGAAGTGATCCCCGAGTTTATGAAGGTTCAAACACACCACTTTGCGCCATTTGCATACGCGGTACTCCTAGTTGGACAGCGAGAGCTTTCGGGTGATTGCGTCATTTGTACATTCGGATTGCGTTGCTAAGATTGAATCACGGCGATGCGGTGTTACCTTGGCAACGCCCGAGACACTAAAGAGGAAATGAAAGTTCTCCATCAACAATACCGTCCCGGCATTCAGCTTGCTAAGATGGTTGTTGGCCACCGCAAGCACCAACAATCCATCGAGGAAGCATAACCGCAAAGAGCAATGGAAATGAGTTTGTTAAAACAATTCAATACCTTGATGGAATGGCAAAGTTTGTGGCAGGGTGGGAATGATAAATACGATCGTGAGTTCTGCTATTGATTCCACAAACGATTTTCTAATGGCGGAGCAATAAAGTCCGTTCCATTTCTTTATTCATGGTTCATTCGAATGAGGAAAAATAATATTGTATGCATTGATAGGTTTCTGGTAAACATTTGATTAAAACAAAAATGAAAGAAAAAGCAAAATCATTGCCTTGGAACAATGTCAGCGACAGAAATATCTTGAATTCGTTCAAAAATTTCATAAGAAACCAAAACCGATTCTACGACCGTATGCGATCCGTATGTCCTAAAGTATGGAACAATCCGAAAACGTAAAATACTGAAACGTGACAGCTTTAAGAGACACCATAAAACAAACCGTTTCACAGGGAAGGTCCATGCAATGAGGATGAATCCGTTATGATTAATGCTGAACGGGTGGGTAAAATATGAAAATCTATTTCACTAATTTCCACAACGTAATTAATCACATGGAGCGTTGGTATACACAATCTATTCCTTTCTACACCAAATAGTAAAGAGTCATTTTCCTCTTCAACTCATAACCTCCACTAGGTGCTATGTTGGTGTCTTTTTATATACCATTCGGTTGTTGTGCGGTTAGAATAGTCCCCTTCAGACCGAGACCAACCAAGTTTAATGAATGGAACGATGCAGGTTCTGTGTGATGCCGAGTCATTTGAAAGATAATTTATAGCATTCATTTACCTTCATAACCTCTTTCTTCTATGCTAACTAAGAGACCGAAGCTGGACCGTAGGGATTTCGTTTCGATAGCTCATCGGAGACATTCTTCATACTGAGGTAGGTTTTAACAACTTCAACCGTACTGTCGTTACCGGTGCCGAGTAATTAGTTATTGCATTGAAGAAAAGCTGTTTGAGACACCATCTTTCCTACCTGACAAACGAAGTAGATACCTGGCAGCTGGTACAACCGTTAAAGGATTATTGTCACCCAAGATAGAAAAATACTAAACTCATGGAACGACCTGCAAGACCCCAAATGAAGAGTTCCTCTGATGCGGTATTCGAGGATGTTCATCTATGTTAGCATTGCTAAACCAATCAATTCATCATCAATTCAAAGCAATGGAGAATTCTGATGAAGTTTGCCCGGCGCATACTTTGGACTTTCCGGTAGAGTATTGTGCCAAGAAACGGTTGAATGGGATGCTGTTGTTTTCTGTGTTTGTTTGGCCAGGAAATTCGAAGAATCAAATAATTGATTCTCCAGCAACTTTACGAATATTGTACTTCTGAATCTATCGGTAAGAACAGCAGTTACGTTTTCAAACCAAGCCATTGACGAAATCCACGCTCAAGAGAATATTTTAATTTTTTTTACAGAAAAATTTTACAGAATTACATACTAAAAAAACTGAAGGCTTTATTCTGATATGAATAAACAAAAATATTACTTGTGGAAACATAACCATTTCACCGCAATGTGAAAACGTTTAAATTAGTGTATTTTTAGTATATCGAACACTGAACATATCATCCAGTAAAGATGCAAGCCAAACCAATTTCACCATCCGTTTGCAAAGAACCATTGCTCGAACTTAACCTAATGCTTTCTCTAAACCTAAACTAAGGAAATGCGGCAAAAAAGCCTGATTCTGAATTTATTCGCATTCCCTCAATTCCTGTGCATTCTGCTACCAGACATTAGAACTGTTGACAAGGGTTGCCTTTGCAGATGCTTCGCTCATTCCTGGGTCTACCAATGAATAGGCCTGATCATTGCTTAAATATTCCTTTGGAAAGCCTCTAATCTTATGTTAAAATATCACAAAACAGCATAACAGACTTTCAATTTATTACAGGCAGCTAGTCCAATCTATGTCGCGATAAATTAAAAAGACAAAAGCAAAACTATCTAAGCCGTTGGAACTTGGAAGACGTTGGGTGAAAGTGCGGTTCAAGACGTGTGGACAATGAATTAGTTCATCAGAATTAAATCACCAATCCTTGACTCACCGCCTCGGAATTCGCGGAGTTGTGGTTCAATGATACTCGGGCTCGTTAACATCTTTCAAGAAGTCTAGGTCCATCAATACAATTTGTCCCTTAATCACATCGCCATTTCTACTCTCCTGATTTTCTTTATCCGTGGACCGTAATCAAACGTAAGCAGCCAAGAAAAGAATTTTGAACCTTTCCAGATTCCAGGCACGACACTAACTAGCTTCCCTTTAGCTCTCGCCGGAGTAAGCAACCTTGGGTGTTACTGTATGAACTGAACATATCCTGGTTAGAAAAAGTGTTATCTGCTAAATTCGTGGAAAACCAAGGGATTTGGGCCCAGGTAAAATTCCCCAAGCACTCACACACGATCAAACACATTTTCGAACCCACTTTATTTCCGAGAATGATTCGAATCGTGCATGGATGATGCAGCCCATGTGCTCTTTAATCTAGCCCACGAGGATCGTGGATGTGCTGTAGAGCATCAATCCAAGTACTTTTTAGGGGTAATTGATTAACTTTAATTGATTAACGGCTCGAGCACGTACGTGACCGCTGGCATTGAGGGCACCATCTCTGTCTGAAACAGCTCGCACTAATCAAACTTCGAGTTTTGTGCCAAAAAAAGATTGAACAATTCTCACGAAAAACTTAAATCAGAAATAATCGTGAGTGATGTTGCTGATGTTTCTTCCGTGAATTTTCCCATACTCTTTTGCAACGACGGATACACAGACGCCAGCAATTTACTGTTTGAAAGCAAGGTCATGTCGGAAATAACATCGAAGTCTCTACGCAGAGAATGGCCGTTCGAGAGGCAAAAAGTTTGTTTTTACACAGTTTGTTCAAAGCGGAGGACGGGATCCGCATATCGCTGCTCTACCAATACCATCGTTGATGTTGGGGAGATTAGACTATCCGAGACTGAGCAAGGGTGCTTAGGGATTTGCATAGTAAAACATTGGTTGCGGTGTTGCATAGAAAAACAAAGTTTAGTGTGGGACGTTGTCCTTTTGAAAGCCTTCGCTACCAGATGTTCTGTGTCAGCCACAGCTGGAAAACACCACTAGAGATTAGCAATTAGCTTGCAATAACATAATGACTAACGAAAGTACCCTAATAGAATTGGACTCTTCACAGAGCAATTTCGTATCAAAGTGCTGCATACCGAATTACCAACTCGAGGAATAGTTTTCCTTTTGCATTATTAACGACCTCAATGGACGTTTGATTGCGATGGCTTAAATATGCCTTCGAGTTACAATGATTCGTTGAATCCAACGCAACAACGCCTGGGATGAGCTTCATCATCTCTGTCACAAGCGTAAAATTTATCTAAGTTTAACGGATTTAACAAACAAATAAGTGTCGTGAGGGGATACGAACCATTCTTTCTTAAATCGAAGAGTCGTTTTGCTGGACCAATCTGCTGGACATAAACGCTCGCATTAAACGCTCACATCTTACTGCTCTGACTACCACTTGTGCACACCAAGAATTCATGCATTTTTGTTATGCTTTTATGCTTTCCGAAAAGATCAGACTGTTACGAGACCTGAAGACCAAGTCCATAATCCCAAGTAAATACCGTTTGCTGGCTCATGTTTTGAAAATAACACAGCACCATTGCCATCCTTTTCCAACATACATTTAATTATCGATCGTTCATTTGCATGAGTATCATTTTCCCAGCGATTAAATGCTCCTGTATTTTTGCATCGAGAAAATCATAACAATGCTCCCCAATATCCATTCCACGAACCAAACTGTTTGTATGTTCAGTTTGATGTAATGATGAATATCACGAAAACGAGCAATTATTTAACAACTACAATACTTTTCTCGTGACTCAATTTACGCATCATCAAACAACTTTAGCAATGTTATCGGATAACACATATTGAATGATGTTGCAAAAGCACCGACCTCTGATTATCATTTATTACAATCAACGATTTCACTACGGCACAAATAGTACGGCCGGTTCCACATGATTTTCCTATTTTCCATCATACTACAGGCGGAACGAGAAACTAACTTGAAATCACGTCCTCCAATGTACCATTCAGCACGCTCTTTTCCAGAAATTTCTAATTAAAACTTCATGTTACAAACAAAAACCCTAGCGTCATGTTGCGCTAGACCATGTTAAAACCATTACTATCGTTAGCGAACGTGAATCAAATATACAACTGCGCCATGTGATTCATTTCCCGTAGGCATTCCGAGTAGGGAAGAACATAAACAAACTCACGTTGCATTTCACTCGCAAAAGTTACGAAAACCAGTCTTCATGTAGGATTTTCACTCCTTCTTCATGTAGAAACTGCCAACACACCAAGGAGTAGTTCCACACAAGTTGCAAGATTTGCCAAAAATGCAACCTCCCTTGTTTGCTCTTCCTTGCGACAAGGTTAGTTTTGCTGATTACTTTATCTTCCCCTGCGGGCATCAGATGTTGGATACAATCGGAACTCGGTAGCAGCAGTAGTACAATATGAAACTGGGTCGCAACGTCGACTAGTAGTTGCTGGAATTAACGAAGGAAAAGAAATAATTAAAACTCAATCCCGAAGCATTAGTTAAGCCATACCGTGGGTAGGTCATGGTAAACGGTTTCCTAGAAATCCTGTCATTTCCAAGTGAACCAAGCGTTGAGTGTTTGAAACAATCCTTACTTAGACCGACTACCGATGCAACATAAATGAAAATGCTTAGTAATGGCTTCGACAGGTTTATCCGAGAATAAACCGATTGAATTGTCACACCTTGGCACGTCGAACGGTTTAATATTGTATTGTTCCATCAACATTGTTGAGAATCCTTACGAAAGCACACTACAACTACCGGCTCTCGTTCGAATTCGCAAGAGTTCAAAAGTTTTCAGACCTCATCGACTCATGCCTCTTCTCCATTCGCTCCTTCGATCGCCATAATCGTTTATTGCGTTTCTTCACATTCCCAAGCACAACAGCAGTAGTATCGATCCGAATCTCACTCGCTCGGCGATTAAATGTCGTTTTCAGAGTAACCGTCCCTCTACCGGTCTCTTGGCTCTCAATGATCGGCAAAAGAAAGCACATTCCATTCGATTCCTTGACACGATTACGGCTCACCGAACAGCTGGCAGGCGCAATGAGCCCAAAGTGTGTGTTAGTGCAACATCCGCTCGCAATCAAATAACAATTCACGCCTCTGGCAAAGCATCCGGAACGTGTGACAGAAACAATAAACAACGTATTTAATTCCACAAAACGCCATGAAAACAAGATGCACTTGCGCCAGCTACACAGCTTTTCCTTTTGTCTGATAACGAGCCTGTCTCGAGAAGTTCGCCAAACCTTTTGGAAGCGAAGAACCAGCGATGTGTTTCGAAAGGACGCCTGACAATCGATCGACAACAAGAAATGCGGAAGGACGATAGGTGAGGATGATGGTTTTGTGTCGAATTAGTGTTCCGTGAGGATGAAGTATTTCACAATCCATTTTGCTGCGATGCATTCGTATTCACCTTTTCCCAAACCGGATCGAACGGAACTCACTGTTGCTTGGTTGCTCGTTCTGTTTCCTGCATTGTCCTCCTAATATGACACTGTGTATGTATGTGTGGGAAATGTATGTGTGACTTCCTTCCTGAGATAGAAAATTTGGAAAGTTGAAATAAATTGGATTTTTGTATGACACGAATGTGGAGACCAGTGCCATCGCGCCAAACGCTTCCCTAAGGATTCTTACGGCTCCAATCCTTAGACACATTCGAAGTTCCGCAGGGGTTTTGATTTAATTAAGATGAAACGATTGCTTCTATAACATCCGCGCTGATAATTGAACTTTTCATACAAATCATTCACCTCGAAGCGAATGGGAGGTCCATCGGTGGTCAAGCTGTTTGTTTTGTTAAATAAATAGCCTCTCAAGTGTAGCAGAATAACAAGATAATAAATAGTAATATCTAGTAAATTGATTAATAAAGGAAGTGCTGCAAAATTATGATGATGATTTACTTTACTTTCTCCAACTCTCTTGCGCAGGATTGCAAACGAACCACAATTTCATGAGAAAAACTCTTTCAATCGCAGCAACAAGACTCTAACGATTTAATCAACATGAATTCAAATACTGTCATTACCATATCCGCCTTGTAGCTATGCCAGTCCTTTTCTTGTGGCTATCTAGACTCTTTTAGTTGGTTTCAGCTAGTGTACATTGGTTGTGCGGCAACACCCAATAGTCTCTTCTCGTAGAAGTAAGATCCGTTCGCTTAGGAGCAGATATTTCACAATTTATCTTCTTAAACAGACGGCGTATAGTTAAGACATTACAATCTTTTCTATTAATCCCTTTACCAATGCAGCATGTAACACTGTAATCCTTAAATTTGCTAATAAGGAAAATAATTATCTGCTTAACATCCTACATGTCAATTTCACTCTGTTCGCAGAAACCCAAGGCTGCAAAGAGTAGGGTCCTAAAATTGTTCACCGACAGACACGTATGGCTAATTCAGCAAAAACATTAACATCATGCCAACGCCAGCCAGAAACTAATTTGCATATGACAACCATTTCACATAACACCGCCTCGAACACTCGCTCCAACCAGACACTTGTGGTTCAAACACAATGTCCCTGTACAAGCGGCAAAATACGTAGAAGCATACAAGATGGGCAAAATTGAAATACTAATTAGAAAACCAACCCTAACACGAACATCATCCCAACCTCCAGCATCGCTATGCGGTCAGTGCGTCGCTGAACAATGCGCATTATTATCGTTGGGTGGAAATTAAATAATTTCATAAAGACCTCGACAGCCAGAATGGTTGAAAGGGGTGCTATGAGTCGACGACAAGGGTATTGTCAACACATGAGTCACAACGAAAAGCTCTAATTCAGGATCTCGCTAAATATGGAGGGAGAAGCTTCGGGCCACCATGGTATTCCGGGCACTGGCTACCCATTGCATGTGACATGAAATGGACAGATCATTTCGGAATATAAAATAAAATAATTAACATCAGCAATCATCTCGCTGGCCCCTATTACTCTGTACATGTCGTGTTCCGGAGCTTCGTGTGCCAAAACAAATATAGAAACGCTGGATAATGTTCACCAAGCAATGAAATCCATTTACGTTGACATCATCGCTTAGAGGTGCTGCATCACTAAAACGTCCTGTACTGGCATTGCGAGAAATCATAATTCCATTTCATCTCAAAACCAGGAATCCTGTAGCTAAGCGAATGTAGATAGCCTGTCGGAAGCTCTTTTCAAATTTCCAAACCGGAAGCTGGATCATGACTGTCATCCATTTCGTTGTCAGTAGTTTATTTTACGCTGTGTTCGAAAAGTGGGCTCTACTCAACATCACAATGGTGACGGCTCTGAAACGAAACCTTACTCAAAAAAGGATCCACAATTTTCAAAACACGTCCAGTGCCGGATGTTCTAGTTATCGTTTTTGCATGGCCAACGAATGAGTCGCAGTGTTCCGAGAGCAGACTGAGAGCAAAAGAAGGACAACGCAAATGTAAATAGAATAACGACATTGTACTGTTTGCCAAAGCGTTTGCATTCGCCATTCGTCTCCTTGCCCTCATTCGGATACATTCACGGTCCGTTGTCTCACAAGGATTTTGTGCTTTCTGGGAATAGTTGCTAATTTTATTTCCTGTTATTACGATAATAGGCTTACAGTTCCAACGAGTAAAATAATAAACTACCGTCACCATTTTGATAAGCACGCTTTAAAACTGAAGTTCGAGCTCGCAGAAAGTCCTAAGAGCATGAGGCGTGAGCATCGGTGACTCGCAAAGGCAGGAACTGGCTTCCGATGCCACAACCGAGCACGACGAAGGTGTAGTCCGCTAGGGACGATTTAAAATTTGCAACATTTAAACTTTTAATGCGCTTCAAGAGCGTCTTGTGCGCCAAATAGGAAATTGTAATGAACTTTCATTCTAATAACATTTAATATCAGGGAGTTCCAGTACGATATCTCTTATCTATGGTACTATTGTCTGTGCTACTGTGAATTGTGTTTGATTAGGGAATGGAATCAAACATGAACTTGATTCAGCTTGTTTGCTTGTTTCACGACTGAACATGGACGGTCATCAGATACTTCTTTGTGGTTCTCATTCACTTGTTTACATTTTTACAATGCTTCCGATCCTTGAGGAAATCAAAATAAATATGCTTATGGAATCGAAATCGCTCCAAAGGTGCTGCAAAGATACATGTTGGAACGGTCAGGCACATCATCTTCTATTTTCATTACATTTCAATTTATAACCACAGCACCATCGCCGGACCCAAGAAAGCAATATTACCCTGATGGTATTTTGACCGAATGATGTCTGTACGAAAGGTTAAATTGATCGGCCTCCGAGATCCCGCAAAGCCATGACCAGGGATATTGTGGACCATGCTACATGGCGTTACTCCGGAACGTTTTGCGGTTGTTAGTGTCTAACCAACTAAGAAAAGGTGCCTGCACTCGTTCCTGAAGCAGAGTTGAACTTTCCAGCATGGAGTTTTGCTGCCATGGCATGGTATCTGTAGACAGAAGGCAATTGTGGTTTTGCGGCGAATTCGTTCAATAAGTTTCAATTTTCGTCTGCAGTAACGCTGCACCAAGCCATCCAAGTGCAGTGTGTACAGTACAGCTCAGTTGACTAGCTGGAGAATGAAGGCGCTATCAGGGTATTGTAAAAAGACCCCCAAATCGTTATTTTAACTTCTCCCATAGGCCCATCCACACAACAGTTTTTACACAAATTTCCCATCTCCTCATTGGCTTCCACAAATCCTCTAATGACACAACCTACACCAAAAATAGGTACGGTTGGATTAGGGGCTACTCCAGCTTGGTAAGACCCTGTTTGCGGAAGTAGTTCCGGATGGACTTATGCTTTGCAAAGCTAATGCTACCTCCCTGTGTACCATCCCACAATGCAGCTTGACTGATAACCTTGGTTCGCTACAAGAGTAAAATCGGCAAACGGATCGTGAACCAGCAAGCACAATCCAAACCCCTGGAATGGAAATTGTGAAAAGCAAAATCCCTACCCATCTGTCTAAATCCCTATAGTCTGCCAAAAGTGTATGCAGAAGACCGGAGCAGTGCAGTGTTTACATTCACATCCCTCAGCAGCATAACCACCATCGACCCCGGCGAAGAACCATAATCTAGCTAGATATTTGTTGACGCGCCGGAAAGCTTACAAACGGTACATCAGGCAAAACAGCTGCGGACTATCGTACCAGGAATGCACAGGGATTTCCATTAAGCAGACCGGATGGTAGCACCCTTCTAATCGCATAACAATGCAGCATGTCGGTTTGAAAATCGAGGATCGAGCTATCAGCAGCTTAAAGGCTTTATTAATTTCCTCTCTAATCGATCAAACTTACTATGAGTACCCTGCTGGTTAGAGCTCCAGGGCGCGGGGAATCCTCCGCAACTCAAGCCAGCAATGGTCAGGTTTCAATCTCTAGCGTAGCCAAGCCTTAGTTTTACCATCATCAATAAATCTTTTCATGAATTTTCCAGTTCAGTGTTCAATTTGTTACAAAACAAATTCGTCATCAAAATTCTCACACCCGTATGGTATTATCTAGAATTATTCACTGTCTTGTTCAAGCAGTGTTTTACACCCCATACGAGCTGAAACCAAAGCGACGAACGGTAAATATTGAAGGGAAGTAATGCGGTTGAAGGTGGAAAATTGATGAAAAGCAAATCGTCCTTTGAGGCGCCCGGCTAACCGAAGCGTCATATACCCAACAGTGTTAGTGCGAGCTAAAAAAAAGTTTAAACAACATGCAGAGGAGAGATAGACATAGTCGTAAGATGGCTGCTCGTTTTTGTCATTCCATGACCCAAGTGGATCGAAGAAAGCAGACCAGGGTATGGGAGTCCAATGCAGAGGATCTACGTCGAAACACTTATGGTGTTTTCTGGTGTTGGTGTTGGCTCTACGAGTTACTGTGACCGTATTAGAAGGGGATGTACCTCACGTGGGATCAGGGAAAGATTCCAGAATAGGCAGGTTAACCTGAACCCAAGTATGCCCCACGGGACCGTTTCCGTCGGTGTAGCGTAAGATGAGCAAATCAAAGAGAATATACAATTTGTTCCATGTCCTCACCCTTGTCCACAATCTAAGTACCGCTCAACGATCGTTCTACCATGAAAGGTGACATCAGAGAGATATCTATACATAACAAGGAATATTCGGGTTCACGCCAACCGCTCTCGTAGTCTCTATTCAACGGTCGATGGGTAGTGTGCTTAGAGGATTGTTAATCTATTTAGACATACCTCGATGGGGTGTGAATCTTCTTCAGTCTTTAGAATCCGTACCGTAGAGGCGCTGATGATGGACAAAGAATAATGAAGGAAGGGAAAGAGAGTTGAAAGAGCGTTTAGAGCGAGCGAAGGTGTAATTTTGACAATCCCATGCTGTCTATCTTCAAAACAACACGAACACACACACGCCTGGACGATACGAACCTTCATCAAACGGTAATCAACGCTTTCCAATATTGTCCTTTGATAGAACCATGAACCGGAGCTCATGTTCCATCGTCCTTTCGCAAGAACTGATGTTTCACAAGAAAGGTATCTACACTTAGGGATTTGGTTTATGCTATGGCGACAGAGCCTATGTCTAAACCTCTTTGGCCCCATCAGCTAACCCCAGGAGATGAGGGAAAGTAACGGGGTCGATTTGTTTATCTCACCAGATTTCATCGATCAGCATCGTTCAAGATGAACTACCGAAGTCAAGGGACAGCAATATTGCTACTTTGGCAGCATAAACCTTTCTCTGCTCAGAAGCCAGTGCATCCTATCAACATGTGCCGTGTCAAAGGGTTGTTTTGGGGAGCTTGTTAATGGTCGACTTCAAACACCAAGTATGCAATGTACCGAATGTCAGCACTTTTACTCCAATACCGTTGACACATTTTAGCATTACAAAGCTGCACGATACCATGTAATTGGCAGCTTGTAAGTAAAGTAAAATTCTAGTATTTGTAGTATCTAGTATGTATACTATCTTCTTACCAAGTGTGTTGCACTTATGTTAACTGAGTAAGTAATCAATCATTTCGTGTTTTTGCAATTAAAGCGAGTGAAACACCAAGTCGTTATGAGTGGAATGGAAGATACAGCCAAATGAAAGTGGAAAAAGCCCATTCATTGCGCATGAAAGTGGAAAACGGCGGCTTTTCAAGGAAATTAGAGATGCATTTCTAAAACTTCTTAGCCATTTAATGTCAAATAAGGTCCAAACCTGGTGAGGAACTTTTCGGACATTAATGTTATCAATTTCGCCACTTCTGTGTTTGCTGAAAAGCAACTCCGGCTTCTCAATTATAACAGCCGCGAAAAGCAGCCAAATTCGTTCAGGTCCAGTTATATTCGAGCCACAAGCGCTCACCAAAGCATCTTGATCCAGAAGCGATGCACATGAAGACAATCTATTGAAAATGGTTGGAACGTAATTCATTCATTTATATTCATTTTTTATTTAACTTTTCCAATTAAAATGTAGCCTTCAAACTGTTGTCATAATTTGTTTGGTTAATCGGAAATACAACAAACACACAAACAATCAACAGTTGGTCTATAATAACAACAAAAGCGGATCGGGGTAGTGTACGCTACAAGGGCTATACTCTGGCGATTGTAACTGGTTGTAATTAAATGGATTATAGCCTGTTAAACGGAAAAACCGTCGCTGCTCTTCTGCGATCAGCTTCCCCTATGGCATTAAAACGTTGAATTGCGAAAACTCGAAAGGATCCGTCTTATCGACCAGAATATTGGATAGATGCGCTTGGCAGTTCTGCTTGGCACAAACATGCATATTGACATATTGCATAACTAGCGATAGGAGTTTCGTTGAAGTTGGAGCCATCTGTACCATATGGCAGCTAAAGGATATAAAAGGATTAGGATGGCACAATTGGGTGCGAATTGGAGTTTGTGGTTTGCGCTTTTCTTCGTTGTTCTCCTCAATCCCGTGTATTATCGATGTTATCGTTTGCCACCGTTATAATACCATTTGCAAGCTATCGGAGCAATGTAATTATTCATAGAGCTGTTAATCCAAATGAATCCACAAAATGTATTATTGAGGGCCGTTTGAAAAGTTGATATGAAATAATATCCTGAAACGCTTGAATCCCGCGAAATGAACATTTTAACCATATTTTAATAAGATTTTTTCCAACGAGCATGGCAGTCTGTGGTTGTTACCACTATTACAAAAAAAATGAAATTTTGAATTCATTTGAAGTAAGAAGGATTCAGGTCAGGTCTACGTGTTGACCAGTTTTCATTTTCACTTTTGATAAATTTAACTTTGCTAACAATGACATATTGCATAGAGGTCCAAATCCTACTCATTTTTAGAACGCTCCATTATAAATTATTTATATTTTTACCGCAGAATGTGGTTTCATAGCAGTGTCATGGCACATTGCCATATTATATTTAGCTGTGAAAATATTTATTTTAGAATAAAAATGGCAACCACAATGAAATCGTTTGCCTCAATTTGATTGTGAATAAACAATATTGGTCTAAGCTTACCCCCTCGTGCTATGACAACTGTATTGTTTGAAGCGATGATACAGCATACCTTCGGAACGATAATTAAAGTAAAACTCGGATTGCCGTGCACATCATTAAAATGATTTTATTTATTTGCATTCATTTAAAAAATAATGTTCGATTGGCCAGGGATCGTACACAATAAAAACTGTTATAAGCTCTGTCGACCTCTGGTACATCAAATTTAAATGAATTCCATTGATTCCCACCCAAAAGCAATTATGGGTGGAACCAAACTCCACACCTCATGCCAAAACTATTTAAAATTCTCTCGGAGCATATCTAATTGAATCAATTGAAACCGCATAATTAAATAATTTACTTTCTATTTACCCACTGCATATAGCTTTTCATTCACATTGGCCAGAGAAAGGTTGAAAAACCAATAAACCAAATTCACAATCCAGACTGATTTGAAAGTTTGTTAAAAAATTTGAACCGCTAACGAACCATTTCTCACTCACCTTTATTCGATCAAACAACCCATTTCCCCAACAGTAAAACGTTGGCTTTTCGAATTCATTGTTGGGAGTGCTTATTAATTTATTCTATCACACGTACACATTCACACACACATGCATTCACTCACTCACTCATTATTGGTCATCATCATTTGACATTCGGTTTGATTAGATTAAATGTCACTGTCTCTCTTTGATCTGTTCGATGTTCTCGTCGATGCTCTGCGGTTCCGTGATGTCATGTAATGATCAGCTGCTTGCATTTTCATCGGCATCCAAGAAAAATGATGATTAAGCAGAGGACGAACACGTTGATGGAACCGCCTATCGCCAACTGGCCGTCGTGCTGCATGGCAGCAGGATGTTCACCTGGTGGCATTTGTGTATAAAAAGGAAGAGTAGAGCGTTGAACGCATTACAGGAAAGTGAAGAAAAAGAAATTCTCACCATTCAAAATGTGTACATTGATCGTCGCGGGATCAGCGTTCGATGGTGAACAGACGTACTTGCCGGTGTCTGTCGTCCAAGCACGCTGAATGAGCAGATAGGAGGTCGTTGTCTCTCCCTTTTCCGTGATGACGGAAACACCACCCCGCGGCGAGTCGTAGTTGATCTCCTGAAATGAGTTGACGATTGAATAAGTTGATGAATCTTAAATATGTATAATGCAACAACCGATCTTGTAACATTATATCAGACATGGCTGGAAGAACTGAAACCTGCCACAACTTAAAAATAGATTAATAAATGCGGTTAATGGCAAAACAAAAACATTCAATGTTTCTTTTAACGTTTTATCGGTACAATATTTTATCAACTCAACTCTTCTGAGTGTATAAGTAACATTTGAGGGAACCGAGATACACAACGACTAATAAGTGACCTTCAAACATACGGCTCGTCCATCCTTATATATGTTTAAATAAAAGAAGCCTTTTTCTGCGCCGCACAGCGACTACATCCGATAGCGACATACATAAGAATCAGAAAATAAAGTATTCAACGGAAGCAGTTTTGATTAGAGATAGTATTTGCAAAGCCCATCAACTATTATCATTATCAGATAATGTCGTACCACCAATCAGAATTTAGTCAATCGGGTAGAAAATATTTCAATTTAATGCAAATTAAATATGGTAGCGATCAACATTGCTCTTTCAGGTAGATGTTTTGCGATTGAAATGGTTTAAAGTCAGGCCACATCAATGCCGTTCGACGGTGACCGCAACGTTACATATGCCACTGCTCTTTTCAGTCCATCCATCAATCAATCGTGGCTTTCGCCACGATTAAGCTATTTGTTGCTGAGTGGAAGTACACCAGTTTGCCGACCGTCATTGTCAGCAAAGATTTGTCGAGCAAAATTTATAGGAGGTCGGCATTTGGCAAAACGATTTATTCTCCCGTGCTATGGTTGTCCTTATGAAAAGAAGAGATGAGCTCATGAGAGTGCGAAGAAATTTTAATAGATTTTTACACTCTTATAATTTAAGGAAGAAACGAAAACCTTTCCTACCCTTAGTTTCACCTATATCGTTGTTGTCAACATCGATAGCAACGATATAGCGTGGAGTGGTAATCAGCGTCTTCACTAATTAAATCTTGCTCGTTCTATTTTTAGTGAAACATTATGCATCGTACAGTTATGGCATGAGTTATGCAAGCACATACGCAAATTCACCGATGGATTGGCATTCGGTTAGTGTCGAGATCGAAAACGAAAAAATTGATATTGATATCACGTTGCTATGGATTCTTCCAATTCAACCCTTCACCATGCACACGGTGGTCGGTCCTGATGCTGCAGAATGTTTTCCCAGCTGCTCAGATAACTTTAAGCACATCTGCATCGCATACACCGAACGCAAGGAAGCACCAGACCAAAAAAAAAATGGTTGACGTTATGCAACCTCCTATCAGTTGTGAGTTGTGCGCTGAAAAGCAGACCAACGGGCGTTGTTGCACAGAGCGAAGATTATGAGAAAGAGTCGCTGCCCCATCGCATCGTACACATCGTGCACCAGTTCGATGGGCCGTGCATCCTTCGTCAGATCGTGCATCCCACGGTCCATTTTTCAAACTGGTAACTCCAATATTGTCAGCTGTTCTCTGATGCATAGCGAGTAGCCGCATGCTGGGCACGGTTTGCATTTTCATCGCGCACCTTTTCCCATTTTCTATCGTACTCTCTGCAACTGCCGGAATTTGCGAGAGATGTCAATTGCACTATCCACCCGGTCTGTTCCTTTGCCAAAAACCGGGGGGAATATGGAAAAAACTTATGAGAAAAATGCGTCACTGCATTGATGCTTTAAATAGAAAAGTAAGCAGATGACGAAATAATGATTTTGACATTGCAAAGTGCTCTTTCATGTGAAAAAGCACAGAAGAATTATGATAACTATCTATTAGCCAGAACCTTCAAAGTATCGGTAGCTATAAATTCAAACAATCAGCCTCCTCTGGACAGAGTATTCCCATTACAAATAATTGTGCCGTTCAAACAAAATTAAGCAACAAATAATCTGGCAAAGAAATGACTCTGGGTATATAAAGTGTGGAAACACAGTTTAGTTTAGAATGCTTCATAAAAACGTAATAAAAACATACACCAAAAGATCGTTGAACAAAATGAAGACATGTAAGTCCCTTTCAGCATGAAACGATGTTTTTAAAAGAGAAATAACTCCTGATTCTGAAATCATAAAAGCAATGGTTCAATCCATGTAATTCCTTTTAAAAAACGTCCAAACATTTTTCAAATCCTCTGCTGCGTAGTGGAATGCATCTTCTTCCATGTTCCTCTGTGATGCAATATCAATCCAGGACATGAACAGCATATCATGAGCACCACCTCAATCTGGAGAACTATGTGCGAGCATATGTTTTGCAAAAAACTAATCAACCACATAAACCTTGCAAAAGCAGCAACACTTGCGCCTGGACGTACAAGGACATCGCAAAACACCCACAAACCAGAAATATGCCAAAACACAAAGCGGAAGTAAAGGAAGGACCTCACACTCACCTGGTTGTTGTGTGTCCACATGATGGTTGAGGGGGGTTCGGGTGAGTTCCGTACTATGCAGGTAAGATTTACAGTTGAACCAGTGTTGATGTACAGGTCCGGTATGCCTATAATCGTAGTGATGGGCTCTATAGTATTTGCATAGAGAGAAAGAGAAAAAGAAAGAGAGAAAAAGTGTCACTAGAAGAGTTGGTGACGGAAGTAATGAATGGACATCAGACTAATTTTTTGTGGTTCACTGTCCATCCCTCACTTACCGACAACGGAGAGATACATCGAATGGCCGACCGGGGGCGTCGTCGAGATCTGGCACTCGTACATTCCTGTATCTCGCTTCTGAGGATATCGAATCTGAAAGTACAACGTACACAAAGCGGACGTTAGATAGCACGGATGATGGAGAAGCGGCTAAGAAGAAACTAAAACAACACAAAAAACTCCAGTGGCAATGTGAAGCTGTTGCTGAAGCTGAGAACATTTCCACTTCCGAAAAATGATCGATGACTTGCAATGTGGTAGTATGTGGTAATGTATGGAGTGTAGAACGCTGGCAAAATGCTGGAAAATGGAGAGCCCTGGACGGCGAAAGGACTTACCTGAAGCGACCAGTCATCGTGCACGGGATTATGTACAGCCTGGAACCGTTGGTCGGATGTGTAGGTGAATCTACCGACGGTCAATAAATGGATGTCTCGGTGCCGTACCCAGGAAACCTTTAAGATAAAGCGAAACCGTTAGACGGGACCAACACATCTTTTCTCTGCTAAATTGAGATTAACCGGATGAGGGATCCTCCCGAACCAACTGAACTGCAATTTCATCCCTCGCGAATCCCTCTGTTCCCTTCACCGGAAGTCATTAGTCCCGGTTGCAGTGTACCATCATTTGTTATCTTATTCCTCCCTTGATTAACCCAATTTCCTCGTCGTCATAAGTACCGAACGAAGGTCCCGTGACCACAGGATGGCCGGATATCCGCGGTGGTAACTTACCGTTTTGTTGCCCAGATTTTTGACGCGACAATTGAGGTACGCCGTCTTGCCGACGAGCGCCGTAATGTTCTTCGAAGAGGACAGATCGAAGTATGGACCTCGGTCAAGTGGTGTCCTAAGCCGATTGCTCTCGTCCGAGTCGAAACTCTCGTTCTCGCTCATCTCCGCTGCACTGGGATGAAACTGTTGGCCAATTTTACCGGAACTACCGTAGATGCCGAGGTACGGTGGACGACTGCGGTGTTGTGACGATGGTCGTCGTGTTGGCTTTCGATCATCCATCGGTGCTCGATCATCACTCAGCTCCGACAAGAACTGTTCTTCCGAGAAGCTCTGAAATGATTTACTTAATCCTGAGAAGGGAGAATGAGAGAGAGAGAGAGAGAGAGAGAGAGAGAGAGAGAGAGAAAGAAAGAGAGAGAGAGAGAGAAAGAGAGAGGTAGAGAGACAGAGAGAGTGAGAGAGAGACAGAGAGAGAGAGACAGAGAGAGAGAGAGAGAGAGAGAGAGAGAGAGAGAGAGATGAAGAATAATATTAGAATAACAAATGTTCAGTACGGACCGTCACATAGAGGTACCGATGGATCGGAGTGAATGCTGATGGTAGATGAATCGTTTCCTTCGTTCGTTCGCAAATAAAACATGTATTAAGATCCAAGACGAGCAGAAAGAAGTCTGTAGCAAAGCATGGCAATGTTTCGATTCTTCTTCGTGAACCGAGGACATTTAATTGAATTTGCAGACACTCCAGTCCTTAGACACCTCCAACAAAAGAGTTCTAGTACACCATCGAGCTTCAATCCGATCGACAGACCAACGAGCAGCTTGGAGGCTAATCTTCTAATCAGAAGCGTAAACAACCACTTTGCTCATCCTTTTTCCCATTCCTACAGGACACTCATCCTTTCATAACATGAAGGCATCGGAGAGACCCGTAAGCCATTTCTCCTCATTAATTACTTCCCTGAATCGGAAGCGACAATCTCTCTCTCTTGGTAGCACTCGAAGGTTGATAAATCATGCTTACTTCCAGATGTTGTATTATGGCAGTATCTTCAGGCAACAGTGAATGCCCGATTCGTACGGATATGAAAGACATTTCATTTACGCTTACACCTCTCTGCTATCGAGTCTCCGTGGCCGGTCTATGGTATTCCTCAGTACCGCATGCCATGTTTATGCGTGAGTGTTGTCACACGTTGAAGGCGAGAATTAATTTATCGCCTGGAATTCATCTAGCATCCCTTCCACAGATCCTTAATGCACGCTTCTGGTGGTAGTGGTGGATGAAAAAGGAAAGGAAACATACGGAAGACCAATAATAAGCTATCTCCGGGTACGGGAAAACCACAACTGAATCAAATTAAACCCTTCGCTAACGTTGAATGCTGGCTCATGAATCTCTCATAGTATCTGGGTCCACTTTTTTTTATGTGGTCGACGAGAGCAGTGATTCAATAAAGCATTGATTGAGCCGTTTGTAGCATGTAATGGAGATAAACCATTGCTAAAGAAATAAATGCTGTGGTACATCGAAAGGAGAATAATGAATAGGAATCGTCCTTAATGCATGAAACAAATGTGGCAAGGACTTCTTTTTTATTTATTTATTGAGGAGGGCACTTTTTATTTATTGAATCCAACTATACATGACAAATTGAAGAACAAAGCGCTTGGTGTGCTCAAAAATAGTATGAAGTTAAAGTAGTTCTGCGGAACAAAAATTTATTAAAAATGATTCACGAATTCATTATGTGACAACAGACAATCCTGTATTCATTTCGATTAAGTAGAATGATGACGCAAAGTAAAAAAGCTCAAAACGACAAATCGGATTTTTCGGACAAAATAGGATAGCTGCAAATGATCGCTTTCCCAAAGAAATATTTGAATTTAAAAACCAATGTTGAATTTCATTGATTGGCCTCACGATAGTCTTTCAAAAATGCAAACCGTATCGAAAATCCCCGATCGAACCAGACAACAGATGGAATCGATATGCGGTTAATTAGCAAAATAGAATTGGAAATACTCTTCTCCAGAGCATAGCCATAATGCTGTCGGACTACCAAATTGGGATTTTAATTAAAATATTGATTGTTGTCGATTAGTAGCTGGGATGCGTTCGGCCAAACCCCAAAAAAATATCCGTCTCGTGCTCGCACACTGACGAAAGCATCTAAATTTTATGTGATAGACGGGAATAATATTTTATGTGAGGAGCTGGATTTCAATTGTTGAAGGCTATCACGGCGTTTTGATTGGAACACCTGCGACACCGGTTCTGTGGGTAACGGCTAAAGATGAATTATGTATCAGAGAATTATTGTTTGCTTGAATCTCGCCGCTATTTGATTTGAGGCTGAGTTCATGATTTCTATTATTTATGCCCTCCCTCACTCACTTGCATAAGCTATGCTGATACATTCAGTGAGTTCGCTGAAGGTTATTATGTTTTCCTAACCCTTGAGCTCACAGATTCCTTATTACAGTCTTAATATGTTGCGTCTAAATGCTAACAAAATTATTCAAAAATCAATTGATATTCGAAATAGCCCAACTGAATTCATGTTTCCATCAAATTAGAACAGAACAACATAATCCCGCTATCAATGTCAAACGCTGCGAGAATCTACCAGCATTCTTGGCCGAAGGGTTTGTCTTGTGTTCGCATAACATGCTCCAATGGAACGACCGATGCTAAACGATCCGAATGAGGCACCATGAGCATCGGGTAGAAAAAGGCAAAATCCGTGAACAGATAAAAATGCCATTTATCTGCCTCAGGGTCTAGGAGGCATTTAGGAGGCATACAATTCCAAAATTAATTCCTTGCTTCGATTCATGCACGCGCTCCTTTCAGATCAATTTGGGCGTGAATTATAATGGGTAGGATTTGTATTTGTATTTGCTATAATATAAGCATCTAATTAATGATATCTTTCCACCACTGTAGGCAGTGGTTTCTTGGTAGTCCTGTTCAGTTAGCTTCGTACTCAGTTAACAATTGAACGGCTCACCGCCGACGATGAGGCCTACGATGTGATGAATCAGTTGTAAAGGAAGAGATTTACCTACCAATCAAATGATGGTTAATTCGCTTTCTGACGCAAAACGCAAAATAAAATCGTTCCTTTAATGGATAGCAAAAAACCGTTGAGCTTCTCAGAGCTTTCGATTCAGAACGATTGACTTCTGATGATGACTGCTGATTTCTTTCTATTTGATGCGGAATTGGTGGTGAAGAAAGGAGATTTTTCTGTTTTTGAAAAAGCTCAACACTTTGGCAACATTCAACTAACATGAAATTTGAATGAGAACCGAAATGATGCGAAATAGCCGGATCATTGCTAGCATTAGAGCAATGAAACCCTTGCAGCAATCGAATGATAGAGTACCGTACTGATACTGGAGAGCTCCACTCGTTTGGAAGGGTTTAACTGGAACATTTAGGTCCCTTTTCATTCATTCTATTCGTACGATCCGAAACACTCAAAAGAGATAACAAATTTCGGAATAAACTCGGTCTGCACCAAAACCTTCGTAGATGCAGCATTAAATAACCTTTACCTTGCCGTAGAAAGTAGTTCGGTCCGCAAAGCAACCGGCATTTCATCTCCGGTTTTTCTACCGGATCGCTTGTTAGTAGCTATCCGCATCCAGTCCAGTGTAGGGTCAAATTTGAATCAGATTACTGAAGACCCATCAAAGTATCTAAGGGTCTTGAGATAGATTCGTTTGTATGAAGCTATTCTTTGTTGCCTTTAGGCTATATTCAAGCGAATCGCAACAAAACTCACCGATCCGTGGCGCCTTTAGAATATGTTTCTCGCATATTTCAGCGATGCTCATGAATATTTTGTGCTCGGGCGAAGATCATCGTTAAATTAGCTACCGAGCGTTTATGAGATAAGTGTTAGTTCCAACCACTTTGTCCATTCAAACTGTTGCCCCTAACTGAACATAGAGAAAATGGGCCGTGTTTAGCAAAGGATCTTTTGGCTACGACTTTTGTGCAATTAAAAACATAACAACAATTGCTAATGTTTGAAACCTCTCTCTTTTCATTCCTTTTGATCTGACCGGTAATATTCCATTCGCTGCTCAGTTTTTCTGTGTCAGGTAGCCTCTGACTTCAGCGGCCACCCTACTTTCGCAACACAAGCGTTAACTGCATTGTTTTCTTCCTTGAAATTGACTCTAGATTCGATGAGTCAATCATTTCGAATACCTACAACATGTTTATCGTACGGAATGGCCACAATTCCATCAGGCCACATTCCTGCACACACAATTATTTAAAAAATAATTATAATTTGAAATGTCGCATTCTCATCCCCCATAAAAAAGCTTATTCTACGATATACCGATATCAAATACTCGATCGATATGGACTAGTCGATATCAAACATCTCCTCATATACCATTTTGTATTCTAACAATGCTTCACACAATATAATGTGGGCAATATGTATGCATCAAATGTTTTTTGTTTTACTTTGATTTCTTCTGGATCAAAAAGCTGCCAAGCCCGCTGGGAATGTTATGATTAAATAATCCTACCACTGTGAGTACTGTTGCCTTTTTTACTAGTTCCTAGCGATACACTCTTCCACTGTGGAGTAAATTGAGTATTTTCATTTCAATTACAGCATTACACGTTATTTATTTGCGATTTCGCGTGCACGTCGTGTGGCCCGGGGATTTTTCATTTTCACAATTATTGGCGCTCACGGCTACAGCTCAATTGATGGCAAATATTCCAGTAATTTCCCTTTCCTCGTGTGTGCCAAGCTGCTGCCATTGCGCTGTATCATTTGAAATGCATTGTCAAGCGAGGGTAGACAAAATACCAGTTGAATCTATGCTTTAACATGAGTCAACTTGGACTGTTGAATTGACAGGAGCACCATTCCGACACCATGTTGTAAGCGGCGCATATGCTCATGCCACTGGAATCATCAAACGGTCATCTAATACAATGAGGCAACATCGCGAGGATGGTGGATTTCAATTTCGAAATGCGAGCTTGCAGTTCTTGGCTATCTTATTGCTTTTATCTCTTTTACATTTTAAATGAATGATCAGAAATCTCGCAACGCCCGCGAAGTGAACGTCGACATTTTAGTGAGAAGCATCCTCTTCTATCACAAAAACGAATGCTCGGTTACTTGCATGTGTGTAGAAATGCAAAAAGAGGCTAGCTAAATAGACTAATGGATACTATTTTAAGTAACTTTAAGGTCGCAACTTGATTTGAGCGAATCATTATTTGAAAATTGAATTTGAACGATCACAATTATTGTAATCAACCGGATGTCGAATAGCAATCGCTGAAAAAGGGAAGCGGAAGAACAAAGTCTAGTGGTCGCAACATTATCCTCTGTATTTGTTTTGATTTTTCCCGAAAATAAAATTCATTCCGGAATCTCCTTTCACAATCTGTACGCTGCCGATCTGGTCCTAAGCTCAACAAATCGGGAACAACTGCGAAAGCTACTCCTTGCACAGAAAATAATCTCTATCTGGCCGCTTATCGTGGTTTCTGCCATTTCCATTCATTGTCCGTTCGTCTGCATTCGGTATCCGTTCACGGAATCGAATAACTTGTCTCATGCAGACGACAACCCTCATGTATCCCTTTGTATACTTTTGACTTCATCGCAGTGATTCAGCATGTTACTTTTCGGCTTGAAGCTGGTTTTATAAAAAAACATTGACGACTGGATAAAGTCGAGCCGAACACATCGACGTTATGGTTAAAGTCAAGTGCGGCCGGTTCTTTCCACGAATGGTTTTGTTTTGTGATGTAGGTTTTACAGTGGAAAGGCTGCCAGAACGGAGGCAGATCTCCCAGACGACTGATTTGGTGTAATTGGAATGATGAAAATCCCCTTAAGTGTATGCGTTGTTTCATGCCAAGTTATGAGAAATGAAAAACAATCATCGAACTCATTCGAATGTGAATTTGGTCATGGTAACAAATGGATAGCATATGTTATCTGTTGGTTCAAGAGCCCAATAGATAGTCGTAGCCGCTTGGTATACTGCTTCAATGCCTATGGTTAGCTACATAACGAATGTGTCCGCTTGGAAGCCTAAAATAGACGGATATATCATTCGCTTGCTGGTCCAGCGTTCGATTCGTTTCTTTTGAGCTCGTTCTTCATATTTACTAGAGCCGTTCGGTTCAACTCATGTTGGAAATTATAACAACAGAGGCACACATTTCCAAGATAAAAGATGTTAGTAGAGCATACTTTACAATATATCTTCTTTTGAAGACTAAAATATTCCAGAAGTAGGACCAACGAACATATTCCCTCAAGTAAATGAGGCTTCAATGGTATGATTCGAGAAAAGGAATGGAAAGGTCGAATCTGTTAATGAGCAACAACCCCATCCCATCAAGGTAGGTGTTCTAGTTAATTCGATTCTGAGCCCAGTGCAGAGGCGTATCCCTATGCCACGCGTACAGTATCGCGGAACGCTTCCGCGTGGGCATCCAGCGCTGTTGTGGAGACGTTGATTGACATTGACGAATGGGACGAGTAATTTCTGTACCAACAACCTTTAACCTGCGAGCATAAACCCATGGGAACTCGTATTTAATACAATTACGCATCACGCAGCCAATTCAATACCCAGCGGTTATGCAAACATATATTTTAGTGCGTCATTAATTTAGTATTGCAACAAAAAGGGAAGAAGAAATAAGAAGTATCTGGTATGCTTCGCGATGGTATGCTAACCAATAACATTTATTCAATTTTTGCAGACCAATTTCAAACCCCAATCCCTCTCTTCTTTTACTATACAATGGAGGCCTTGTTTGTCAGATTACTCGTAACCAACCCGAAACCATCCGTTGGGACCATCGTTCAGACTTGCTGCCGGCCTTCGATGCTATGACTCAGTTGTCTGAACATTCTTTTCCCTTTTCAATGTAGGAAAAAGAGAGAAATGCAAAGAGAAAAAGACATAACGAATAAGAGAGCTAATAAATCAAAATGTGGGACATTTTAGAATTTTCAACCAAGGATCCCTAGACACACGGACCCCAAGGGGCCATGGTTCCAGCAAAACATGACTACGCCCGAGATTGTCTTGTGAGTGGATTGTGTTCTCCATTCACATGACACTCAGTTACAAGTCCGCAGGCAGTGGTTGGAGCGTTGGTTTTGGAGATTCTTGTTCAGTTACGTACTCAATTCACTTTTTTCCTCTTTTTTTCTAATCGCTTCAAAAGATAACGACATAGTGAAAGCTTGAGGGATGGAGCATAAATAGATTACCGTCCCAAAAAAGCAACATTTTATCAATTTCCATCGTTGCGGTTGGTTGAAAAGCCAAAAGTTGGTGCGAACCTAATGCTTTCGACGAGCGAACATTGGAAGAGAATCTCACAGCCAAAAGGATCATATTCCAACATAAAAACAAAAGCGAATCGCGGGAAGCAGAAGGCGATAAGGGCTTATCCACTGCTGGAAAACACTGATTGAAAAACCATTTCAAACGCAAACATTCGCCTGCAGGCTGACTTGCTCTTCGACCTTCGGCCGGTCTGGGTTCACGCATGGCATCAGCAACATGAATCTTTCATGATACGCTAATGTTGATCATGGTGACCCCAACCTTTCCCTTTTTTCTGTATCCGTTGGTAGGTAGGTCATCGAATTCTGAGACAGAAGCAGAAGCGGTAGAATCGAGCTTTTCTATTGAAATCCCTTCCAAATCGTAATTACCTACATGTTGACCGTTCGAAGTAGTGAAATGCCTTTCGGTTCAGAAAAATATACATGGCCTTTGACATTTGATTTACTCCCCAAACGGACCCACAATGGACTCTATGACGACTGTATAATGAAATTGATAAGTTTTTGGTACATGAAAATTGTCGTACTTGGTATTTGCGAAGTAAATTTGAGATTAGGTTGTGCGTCACACGTGTTTCGTATTTGCTGCTTACCTTGATTCAGATACACGATGAAAATAAGTAAAACATTGATTACATGTTGGTTGAACTGTTGAGCCATTTCTAAAAAGAGAGTAAGTAAAAGAAAACGCGTTTAGCTCTGTTGTTTTACTGATATCCTTTTATCAGTTATGCAGTATTTTTTATTTGATGCTGTAGTATTTGACTGTTGCTCAATAATCTCAACATCCAAAGTATTATCACGAAGCTTTAACCAGGGGCAAACAATACAAAGTCTGTGCGCGATTAGAAAAAATAAAAATTAAGCAAAACAAGTGAAACTCCCCAACGACATATTAGTTTGCTTCAGTGACGCATAGATAGCAATTTCCCCCTGGCATTAACCTTCACCTTCCGGATAGCTTTACTTTCTAAGGTAGAGCAAATACTTCCGGGAGGATTTTCCTTAGTGAAACGCTATCTGGTATATAGCAGGCTGAAATGAATCCCTTTCACTCGTCACTCGTCTGTAGCATCTGCATCTGTACCTTTTCCTTGATTTCTCGTTGAAATGACTGTTGAATGATTTATTACCGACCAACTCCCACCAACAGTTTATAATGTGGATGCAACCGTGTGTCCCATAACATAGCAATGAGTATCGACCAATGTCACATGCGCAACTGAAAGAGTAAGCCTAGTGGGTGTGGGTAACGGTGATAGTTGTTAACCACATTCCCAGTTCGTCGTTAGAGCATTTTTCAAATATTCTCGATTCGATGATTAGTGATGCCCTCAGAATGATTGTACGCCGCTGCCGTGCTTATCCAGAACATGGTACGTACGTGTTCTCATGACTTGGTCACATGCCATTCCCACGACGGTTGCTATGATGTTTGTTATTTTCACATTAACACTAGAAACTCATTAACACGATCATCCGCTTAAAACTATTGGGTTGGCACATGATACGACCAGGTTTACCATTTGTTATACAGTTTCGGAGAGTTATCAACATATTTTTACGTAATTTTTTGGTTTTTAGTATTTTAAATAAAATTGATTTCATGAGGTAAGTTATGAATTATTCAAAAACTGGTGGAAAGATGTACATGAATATGATCAAAACCCCCGAAAGCGAATCAAATATAAACAAGAGTTTTTGTCCTCCGTTCCCGCGTTGAATATAGAACGTTTCCGTATTTTATGTTATCTCATAAATTTTTCAAGAGTGGGAAAAGTACGCCTCTTTCGAAACATGAGTTATTTGTGCAACGTATTGTAAACAAGTTTCTCGCCGTAGCATGAGAGAAATTCTGAGGAAATCGACTGCCTAGTTCCGGGAAGTGATGCTCTCGCTAGCCAGAATGTTTGCATAGCTTAAAAAAAGTGGAGGTTTCTAATTATGTTGAAAAAGAGAGCCGTAACCGCAGACCTCGCACCAGCCTAAAGCGCACAACATCGCGATCTAAAGCGATCATTTAGACGGCTAATTGAAAGTGACAGATGTTTTATCACTACAGGACAATTATTGCGACTGATTCTTGTAATGTTTTAAGTGAAGTCCGACGGGCATATCGCCGCCAAATATGGGTCTTACTGATAAGGGAGGTGGTTCTTTCTCCATGACTCACCTACTCACACTTGTAGGCATAGCGAGGGAAAAATAGAAGTAACTGAGGTGACAAACATTGCAACATGATCCCTACAGTCCTAACAAGTCACTCTGTGTCTTTCATGTGTTTAACTCTCTCAAGGAAACTGTGGGAGGCAAAAGATTCAAGGATAATGCTGAGTATGAAACCTAATTTGCGCAATTGGCTGCAAACACGACCAACATCTTTCAAACTGCAAAGAATCTAAAAACTGCATATCCGCTGGGAAAAATGTGTTTCGGGATCAGGAGATTATGCAGAAAAATAAAAAAAAAATACCTTTCATGCATTTAAAAATAAGATAAATTTGCTAGCATAGAGCCCGTTTATATTTGACTCACCCTCGTGTATGAGAAGAAAAGTTAAAATGATATAAAATACATTTTTCAGAGTTAAATTACAAACCAAAGTTTAATCTAGCGAAACGTGAACTGATCCACTGATTCAGTAGAAGGATTGTTGCAAGCCTGAAAATCATTACTCTTCATACTTCTACAACTTTCAAGTCTTAACCTCAGTTCGTGTGATTTATTCAAAACGTGTGATGGTGCTGTCAGTGAATGAAAGAAACGAAGATCGAAGCCAACTTCCGAAGCTGCTGAGTAAAAACTTTTCTTCGATCCTCTTTCGCGATAGGAACAGAACACGCTCGTCTCATCGTGAGACTTCGATATTGCCGAACAACTGCACATACCTTTCACCAATGGATAACATGCTTGAGCTAAGTAAAACTTTTTGCTTATTGAGCGCTGCTTTAAAGGGTCAAGAAGAAAAGGTGAAGAAGTGAAGGTTAAGAAGGTTAAAAGTGTTCATTCGCAACACTTCTTTGCACAAAAAGCACCAGCAGCACCATCACAGAGTAGCATTAGTAGTATTTGTCCAAAGTAGAAGCAAGAAGCTCCTAATGCCTTCAACACAGGTTTCCCCGAAAGTACAACTAAGAAGGTGCACGGGGTTTTATGAAAATTTCGTTGAAAAATTATGTATCTCGCCAAACTTCCAAGCAATGTTGCAAGCTAAAGCAGTCTGCAAGATCATTCGGGGCTGGTGCTTCGACTAGCTACAGCATTAGTCAGAGCACGGGTAGCGAGGCTAATTAATTTGACAGAAATATAACACACAACCTAATGTATAAACAAATGATTGCTCCAGTAGGAAGGTGGTATCCAATAAAAAGCGACATCATATCATAGCATCGAACCGCATGGTTCGGTCGCACGAGTAAGAATCATCCCATCGAAAAAAGATTTTAAGCTATTCCTATTCATAATTAAATGAGGATTCGAATTAAAGAGGAGACTGCTTATTCTGTAGTTGTACAATCTTGAAGATGAAACTATGACCCATAATAAAGATGACTCGATATTCCCTGAGACCGCTCCAACTCCCATGTATCAGGATGATATGCGCTTTGAACAACCTTGCCACAGTTCGTAAGAAAAATCAAAACGAAGTTAATCTCATATTTTCCCCGAAAGTCGGCAAAACTCAGCTGCCAAATCGAATATAGAATCGGAGAGCTGTTATTCCGTTCCCATTTAACTATTGAAACTCATCCGTAGCTGGATTTGATTATGTTACCATGTTCGAAAAGACCCGCCACATCGCCTACACACGATTGTTAAATCAATCGCTGATAGCGGAAGGGGAACGCGCGCAACACACATACAAGCTTAGATAAATCTATTTATGTTTTCAATTTAACCCACGAATAAATTTCAATCCGTTACATCCAACCACCATTACATTCCGTGAACACCTCCACCTCTCAACAATTCCCATTATTCTCGATTTGTCAACGACCGTAAGGACATTCGATTCATCTCAGACACCATGTGCCCATGATATCGTCGATCAATAAACCGAGAGTAGAACTCCCATAAGTGAGTTTTCTGATCCATTCATACATATCTGTGTATGTTATGGGCGTGGAATGTGATAATCGGGTATCCGGAAAATCATGCCAACGCAGGAGCTCGGAGAAGTGACGGTAAGATACGAAATCTCGATTACCGTGGTGTGGCAATTAGACAAAAGACCATCAGGAAACAATCCTTGACTATCAACCTTGGCCCACGATGATAGAAAGATGATAAGACAACTTTGGTTTGGTTGTGTGGCCTGTGTCAGTGCACATCAGCGCTTTGATGGTTTGGAAACATGATTTATGTCCTTACATACTGGTATGTGCCTTCTGCTATAGGGGCGACTGTTCGCCAACAACTATGCCGATTAACTCTCGACGAAACGCCTCCTGGCTCAAATGGACCCAACAATAAAATCACTGAAATCGGAAACGACGGAAACGAGGACACGAAGAAACGCAACCAACGGAAGCCTTCTTGCTGGTTAATGGTTAGTCACTTTCGAGGCTACAACCTGAAGCGAAAAAGTCTCTTTTCCGGCTTCACTGCCAACGCAAACAAAGCCAGCAGCAATAGAATCTGTTTGTTGATTTCGGAACCGTGGAAAAGGCTTAGATGGCCTTACTTTGTTTTAGCCCAAATGGTTCCAGCAACCACCCTTGCGATACGTTTCTGAAATGGCAGATGTGTTTTCGCTCTCTGTTTGTAGGTTATACCCTCCTTTCAATTGAATCGATCGCCTTGAAAAACAGTCTCCTTAATCCATCGCATGAGTAAATATTTTGATCCCATTGAACTCCGCCCCAGGTGCCAAACGGCCAGAGTAACAACGACGTAGGGAGATGAGTGCGCTCAAAGTTATTCATTTAAATTTAATCACAGTAAAACAAAAACATACCCATTAGTTAGTAAATCAAAATCTGTTTTTTAGTTTACAGCTGATCTGTTTTTTTAGTTTAAATTATTTGGACAATATAAAGATCTATTCGACAAGTAAGCTTTAGCAAGAGTGTTAGTCTAGTCAATGATCCGATGAACCTCGAGATGCGCAACGGTTGTACTCAATAGCAGGCTCGTAAACGCGGCAAAACAATCGATAACACGCCCATCATCGATCGACCGGACACTTCCAAACTTCTTCTATCTGTTCTCATCTTTTGGCATAGATAAAAACAAAAAATGCATAAAGAAAGTGCTTCTCGGTGTATCGGCTGGCATAAGATGTGCCTCATAAATTTCGGCATTAAAAGAGCTTCTAGCATGATTTGTTTGGGCGAACGCCGCAACCACTGTTCATAAACACAACAATAACACGAATTCTGGGCAGCTCCCGGTCTTTCAGCGACCATCGTCACAAACTATGAAGCATGGGCTTTGAATGCACGATACAATCTAACCATTAATAACATTCATGGTCCTTTAAACTGCATCCAGGTTAACCATTAATGGCCCGATATAGGCTACGATAAGACCGTAGAAAATATAGCCCAGCAGTGATGTTTGGGTCAATACCTTAGGAACGAGAAATTTCATCGGCATATCATCTAGAGACAAAGCAATGCTCAGCATATAATTTTAATACAATATCAATAACTTTACGATATTACAGCAGCTTCAATCTAAGCATATTTATTATACGAGACTAAGATGATTTAATACTACAACAGAGAGAAGTGCGAACTATTCTTCATTGTCCTGTGCACTTCATGACTAATTCGACTAACATTGGTTTCTTCGAATGCTGCATTTGCTGATCGATGAATTTAGAACTAGAGCTAAACACATGCGCCGATGAGCAATTTTGAAATCGCTTCTCTCATTCAGTGTACGTGCAATGGCTGGTTTTACTGTTCCAACATTCACGCACAAGTTACACCTACTAGAACCGCCACATACATCCCATCTTGAACACTTGTTATTGATATCAACTTCAACACCATTGTGAAATAGATCATGAATAAGCATTTGTCTGGATGCATGTACGACAGTCGATTAACAAGAAGCCACATTCATAAATGGTCCATCCTCGTGTATGAGATGTAAACCACGACATCCGCTGTCCGCTTTCAGCAACATTGCCCCTGCATATTATTTACCGACCTTTGAACCATTCTGGAATGCCGCAAAAGATGGAACACACGAGCGCTCAATGGTGTGATGTAGAATCGCAGCATGAACTATTCCAACTAGAGATCACAAATGGCTCATTCCCAACATGCGTTGCATAATTTACTCCAAGTGCTATAACACCCACTTCCTCATTAGTTCTAATAGCATAAGAAACGATGGCGTACGGCGTACGGATGGGTTGTTTCTCCTATATTCACATGAGTTATTCCAGCGACGTGAGTAATGAAGGTTTCCGAAACTTGCCGATGGTGTGCGGTTGAAGGGATAGAAAAACGGGAAACCATCAATATTTCGCCAGACACATGCACAAGTCCTGTAACTTCCCGGAATACTCTCTTCCGCTCGAGCGATGTTGTTCAATTATTTTTGTGGCAGAGAAACCCGACATCACTCACAAGTACTACGAAAGTGCCAATCTTAATGAATTATTTTTGCCTAGACCGTCGCGCTGAGATTTCCGTGAGGTCTTCGACCGGCAATAAAAAGACGTATTGATTCAATCCAAGGTGTCATTCGAGTCTTATCGGTAATGGTAGAATCCCGGCGTAGAACGAATAGTGCGACAAGTTACCATCTTTGCTCGTGGACATTTGTCAATCCGAACAGACAAACTACATCTGCATCTGAAATAAGGCAGATGTGTGACGCCACCTGTAGATAATCACATGAATTGCATGAACTGAATGTGTATTGGCCATGTTTGAACTGGCTTTCTAGTCATACATGAGTACATTCTAACTGAACCTTGCAGAAACATTGTATTTTCTTTTAGTTTACCATCACACTGTGGCTTGTACTTGTTAGTATTAAAGGGTTCAGTAGCATTCACTCTAACTTTACTTTAACTTTAATTGAAATAGTATGTTTAAAACTATTTTAAAAGAAATCCCCACTTGAATGAGAAGTCATAAATCCACATAACATAAGTATTATATTTTAGTAGACACGAATTATTAGCACTAAACAATCAATTCAGGCTTCTCAGATCTTCATTATCTCAAATAAACGTCAATGTTATAACCTTTAAAAGCTTTTGATATTACTATAAAATCATTTGCTACTACAACCCATCCAAATGGTGGGTTATATTCTAATTCAGATTTATTTATTTTGCATATCATACTCGATGAGAGATGTTGCCGTTAGATTGTATTCATGCTTGATTATCTATAGAAAATGAGAAATCATGTAATATGAGCGTAGTGGTTTTTACATTCATCCGAAACACGGCTTAAGCCAAAAACCAAAGTAGAGCCTTTTTTCTTCAAATTGTCTACAATGTCGCAAAGTACCATTTTCCATGCGCTCAGCATTTCAGAAATCAGAACCCTCTGGCTAGAGCACCAAAAGTGTTTTAAATGTGTTTGAACAGCCACCGCATTCCAACCACCAGAAGCGATTTATTTCTATAATCAATTTGCTGTCGCGTAAATGACACTCGTGCGATAGTCAATTAGTACAGTTTTAAATTTTATCTCCCACCAACTCTCGCTACCTTTTCCTTCTTCCGCGTTTTAGTTGATTCTCTGGTTTCATTATCGCTACGAACCGCCAGCCTGTCGCTCGAGGACTTGTGTTGGTAGCCGAAAAACCGACAAGAGAGATGTACCGGATCGTTCATCCGTCCCCGAGTTTGTTAGATTCTTGGGACGATATTGCCACCGCCTCCGGCACTCCCAAACATGTCCATCATGTTTTCGGTGCTTTCTTCTCGGCGTTCCATAGAAGATGCCTTGTTGTTGTCCAAGTTTTCAACCAGATAGACCAGTCAAACGAGCAACGAATCTCCTTCGAGAACAGCTTTAACCATTGCCTCGCTTTTTAAAGACTGAGACCAATAGTTTAATAGTAGGATGGGACTCCACCCTATGAGCAGCATAGGGCATAATTTGCGATTTTGATTTTACGCTCAGTGATTGTGCAACAAGATGAACTTAAATAAAACTTTTCAAAAGCCTAATGAAAAATCAACATAAATCAAACCTCAAATCTTCAGATAACGTACCATCACTTCGCTTATTTGTTGGGGCTTCGGTTTAAATGTTGGGGTATTGAACATTGAATGCCTTTGGGTTTCTTCGACTGCTTTCACTAAACAGGAATCGCGTAAATACCAGAGTGAGAAACATGATGCGAATACCTCTCGAGTTCAGTTAAGCACTGCTGAGTCTGGTAAACTGAACTTTGTCGTCTTCAGCAATGGAGAGAAGCTGTCATCTAATGCTCTTACCTTCCATCTCTTATCTCCATACAGCGCGTTGCCTTAGGGTAATTTAGGGTCGAATATTGTTGTGATGCAAACGAATTGACACTTTTCTTGTAGAAGAAGTATTTTACAAAACTATCTTAACAGATCAACTAAATATATCCAGCTCTACAGGAATGCTACCAATCAAGCAAGATTCAACGGATGCTGAGCAACAACCGACACGCTATTCAAAGAGAAGTCAATATTCATGACACGTACAACTGCTCATTCGTTGGAATAATCAACTGGCTGAGAAAAATCGAAGAAGTGAGAGTTACATAGTGGCTTGTCCATTCGACTTTTGCTAAAGAAATCAACTGCCGTTCTTCCGAAGCGACCAACATTTCGAATCAACTCTATTATGACTGGACGGAATAGAGTTGATATCACGGCCTAGCTCTTCGGTACTTATAGTGGTTGTGGTAGATTGGCTTGTTGAAACCAACCGAACGAAACCTTTTTTCCACTGACGCTAGCTAGTCACTGATGGTGTAAGAATACAGATTTCTAAAATGTCTGTCCGTGTGAGTTTGCAGGTGCCAGTCACAGTCCATCGTCCGGTTTCACGTAACCGGAACCGGCCCCAAGAAGGACCATTAATGGACCAACACGCGTTTGCCGTTAAACTGTCTCCGGTAATGAAATTCCGTCACAATATTATCTTTCATAAAACTCGGACATTCCCTCCTCGGTGCTAATCCTCGACCAACAAGACTTCCGAGGAATCAGAGGTGAATGAGGAGAAGGAAAAGGCGTAAATAGCGAAACGAAGTACTAAAGGAATTAATTACAATAAGTGGTTGGTTCGCTAGTAACCGTTTATGGCAATTATGGCGCCCGAAAAATTGTCGTTTACAGCAACGATGGTATGGATGGTACTATAGTGTAGAAGGTTGACGCTTTTACCGATTCCAGGGATATCCTTCATAATCTCCCCTGTGTTTCTTGGTCACTAAGGCAGCAACATACTGTGTAGCATCAGCATCAATACAGGCATAAGCCAGCTGCCTCCCAAATTCAAAACGATTCGTGAAGAACACCGGTCACGCTGGAGTCATATTTCGACGGCAGCAACAGCATATCTAGAGCGTCGCTGCTTTTAATGATGGCGTTTTGAAGCAAAATTGTTAATTGCATCGTCTGCCCATGTAACCAACATTAATTCAACTCTGATGAATTCGTAGGAAAGCCATTCCAATTCTTACGCCAAAAGTCCAAAACGAACCCCTGGGTAGAGGAATTCATTTCGAAATACCCGGATTGCACCAAGGATTGTCCCTCCCATTCGGCACACAAGAATCGCAGCTCATTTAATACGAGTACCATGATTTCAATTTAGTAGTGAAAAGACCGAAAATGTTCGTTCGGGTCTTTTCCAGCGGATCGCAGCAAGTGATTTGCTATCAAACTCAACGGGGTTGTAATTAAATTTGTAATTTACGTCTGCGCCACGGTGCTCGGAATGAATTCACTATTGGCCTCAACATGGCAGTGCTTCGAATAAACACGGAAGTAGAATGCTCCATGGAGCGAATGTTAATTGCGAATTGGTTTCGATGTGAAGTTTCAATTCAAGTATTCATTTCATTATTTGCTAATTGTGTAAATGTCCGATCAGACTACGATTACGAATAGCTCGTTCATCTCTCGTGAACAATTAATGATTCCAGATGATTTTGAAACTCCTCAACAAAAAAATGGTTTCGGCTTGACATTTTGGAAAAATAGATTTCAGCTACACAATAATGGTACAACATATCACGACGGTATGCACTTAAGACGCAATAAGCACTCTCGAAATCATTCTGAGAATTGGAAGACAATGGAAACAACGTTACCGCTCACCATCGCCACAAAATCTCAACTCCTCTTGGGGAATGGTCAAATCAAAAACCTCTCTGAACGAATATGAATTTACTCCGTGAGCACTCCGATGGCTGGGGGCGTGAGGCCGATGATGTGCCACGCACACTCCTCTGTCTTATGGTTTGTTGTCTCAATGGATGACGGCTACAGTCATGCTGCTGACCGTACTAGTGGGCGGTGGTCATTTATCTTCCGAGTCAGATTGTTGTCGACGCTCAAAGAAATGTTTGAAGAAATGCTGGGATGGCAGAGTGCCGATCCTGCTACTGTTCGCTACCGTTTGCTGTCACGATTAGCGTCATTCAACAGAGCTTCAGACCGACAGGCTGATGGCTTGAGAGCGACAGGCCTATAATACTAGACCGTAATGTCCATTTTGTCAATTCGACCACGGCATGACAGAAAGTCTGCTTGCCCTGCAAAACGAAAACAAAGATTAAGGAAAACTGAACCAACAGAGAAAAAAGTTTCGACTGGTGGTAGACCGCGCATCACTTTCTGTCACTCGCGGTGATGACGACAGACCTCTTCAGCATTTCTAAAATGCCAACGCTCAAGACGGCAAGGAGTATAGACATTGCTAGTTCCTCTCGCTGTTGCAGTGCCCTAAGGAGCGCGGCCCTATGTGACTTGGAATTCGATCATGGCAATAGTTCCAGTAAGTCAAATAGGACGATATCAATTACACCGTTCCGTGGAGAGTGTTCCAGCTGATACCGCCACAGATGATGGATTCCTCCGTCGAACCTACCATCCATTACTCGGCGCGCGATCCAACGACTCGTGACGAAGTGCTTGTGGTTTAGCCTAGCTGCAACAATCACCGCGGAAGGCTCATCTGACACGAGTGAACGGTCGTTGGCCTATAACACCTACCAGGGCACCATTCCGAGTAAGAATGAGGCCACATACCACGACTCGGATTTCGAATCGATTTCCTTCTTCTCCCTGTTAAATGCCTCTTGAACCACATCGCTGCTCCCCGGTACTCCTGGGACAAACGTATATCAAGTGAGCTTCGAGACGCCGCGTGGAGAAAGTCAAGATTTACGCTTCGCTTTACGGTACGCTGTGCGTTGAAATGGAAGTCCGCCATCAGCCATGAACTCCAGTAACCAACGGACCAGCTTTTCACTTCAGTAATGGTCCGTCCGATCCTCTACGAGCATCTGCCGGGATCTTGGGATGGTCCGACTACTTCAACATTAGAAAAACGAATGAGATCCCGCAGAGTGAGTGCCTTTTTGGGAGAAAGAGTGAAGAGAACAGGAATACTAGGAATTGCTTTCACTTTAATTCCATTTGGATAGATGTGACACGGAGAACTGTAAATCAATACGTCGAGATTGTATTCCCGCTGGAAAACTCATTGCTTCCTTCTTTGAATTATGAACACTGCGGTGCTAGACAATTGTGAAGGTGAAATTCATCGATTTGTAACCTGTAGCTGGTTACAACACAAATCAGTAACGGAGTGGAGTTAAATGAAATATCTTTGAATGAACTTGCTCGTTGAATCGACCAGAGGTTGTCTAGATAATGTTTGTGATTGGATGACGACCGCATGTAATACATCCGCATTTATTATCCTTGTCAGTGAAAACATGTAGGACTGAGCTCACTCAACCCAGACTTGGACTTCAAACAGAATAGCCATTGCTTCGATGCATGGATGCAGCATATGCAACAGAGCAACAACGTCTGTCTGTCTTCCAACTCCTCGCCTGAGCAGATGGTGCTATGCATATCCGAGTGAATCAACTGGATTCTCGATCGGAGGTGTAGCGGTATCCATCCACTAGCAACAGCAGAAACCCGTTTGGTTAGCCAGATGGTGACTGACCTGAGGTTTAATGCAGAGGAAAATGGAAATCGTAATGGTCGTGATAGCGTCATCGGAAGGCAGCAAACTGTCAGGAAGGCTGTTTGCATCCTGCAATCTAGGCTTTCACTTCTCCTTCTTCTTACAGGCGCAGCCATAAGACCGACATGAACGAAATATGTTAATGCAAATGACGAAGTTGCAGGACTGAAGCGGAACTCTGTACTCATCCCTGTAACCGGTTTCGTACTCCGACCTGGATGGTTAATACTCCGTGCGGATACGGATTCGAAGCAATCGGAGATGCTGGATTGCATCTGCTGCTCCCAACGGTCATTCATAATCCCTTTTGTGAGGCTTTCCGGTGGATGGTTTGAATATCATCATAATCGTTGTCGTCACCGTATTCGGCATGAAAGTAATCTGCATGCTACGATGATCTGCAGCATCTTGAACGGTTGATGAATTTAAGAAAGTGTGCTCTTACTCCGAGGACTATCACTTCTCTTCTCTTACTCGGGCTGCAATTGCAAATTCTGAACAACACAGCATGCGTTTTGCAGCTACTTTTCCTTCATTTCTTACAATCATCCTCCGTTGAATAACAATCATCTTCCGTTTTATATGAAATTTCAGTTGCACTACGTTGCTTTCCTTTCCAGCACCTTTTCATATAGTCGCAAGGATATCGATCCGCTTGCGAGGAAAAGCGAAAATCTTCCGACGCTCATGGAGCATGGACTACGGAATAAATTACAATTTCAAATCTTCCAGTTACAGGTTGGTGGTAGTATAACGCACGGAAATGCTGCTAGCAATCAGCAGCATTTGCATTACATGATCGGTGCCGTGAACGGACTCGTTGGTAACCCTGAAGAAAAGGAAAAGGAGTGCGTTATTCGTTGTAACGGTTGGCGGATGCTGAACACAACGATGAACGGCAAATATTTTGACATTGCAGGATGTTGCATTCCGCACACGATAGACTGGTCAAATAAATTTGCAAAATATAAATTTGCAACGATTGTTGGAAACTTTGCTCGGGAAACAAGCTCTCGGAACAGATTCAGACAATGAATAATAACATTATCGCGCCACAGCGCGTTTTGTGCGTTCCTTGCATTCGAAACGGAAAACGCGGTAAGCCCTTAGCGAAGTATGTGAGGATTCTAAAATAAAATCAACCGAGATGTAAGAGGTAGTTTTAGCATTCTTCAGAGTTCTTCAGTGTAGCACCTTCACATGATTGTATCCTTGTTCTTTTATTTCACGTTTTGAATATTTTACATTGACCAGTGGAAATACAGAATTGAGGATTTTCATGTTCAAAGCTCCCTCCGCGTAATAGCTCGTATTCACAAATCACATATCCGTGGGTACCATACTATGCATTCCCAACACCGCATTTCGTTAAATGTCGTCAGCAGTGACTACGTCAAAAGGGATGTCTGTTTCTTTCCAACCTTCCGGAAGACACTCGAACGGCTTAGACTGTTGGATATGAAACATTTCTATTCTTGATTGTTTTCTTTGTTTTCCCGACCGTGTGCCTTGAAACAGGATTTGACGACGCTCGATTTTTGTTGTGGGGCTATTTGAAAAGCAAGGTGTACGCTAACAAACCAAACACTTTTTAGGAACTGAAGGCAACTATCAGAAATTGCTGGTGTTACTTCCCAAATGTTGTCAACTGCCATGCGCAACGCTAAAAAAAGGTCCGTTTGTTGAATGCGGTCGTTTGTCGATGTGGTCATTTGATCAACATTATTTTCTGAATGAATATTCAATAAATGGGATTGTATAAACTAAATAAATTTGGTTCATTTTCCAAAGTTGACTGAAAAATGGTGCAGTTATTCAACATTTAAACAGGTTCTGTCTAGTCCTGTCGCATCATGTAGTATTTTAAATGAAGAAAAAATAACTCTAGGACATGGCCAAGATCAAGAAATCAACCTCGATTCTTGTCTGTCATGAACTAAAACACTTGATAAGAAATGGTTCTTCTATTTCCACTCCATGTTCCTCGTTATGATAATGCAACAATCATACTTTTTCCATTAATCAACGAAGGTACTCTACCCAAACAATAGATAAAGCGATCCCGTTCAGCACCAAAGTGATATTGGAAACCTACTCAACACAGAACTATACAACGATAGCAGTCGTGGGTCAGTTGCACCGTAACCACACCATAGCGGCATTCCGAGGCATCCGATAGCGCCGGTACTGTGACGATGCATTTCACCCAATGATCTTGCTTCTAGCGTTTCTGATTGAGCGTCGCTCGTTGAATGTTGGAGCTTGCTTCACCACCTCGTTGGAGAGGGAAAGCCATAAAAACCGGAAAACCCCCACGGCCTGGTCAGATCTGGTCTGGCCTGCTCTGATGGCCACACTGGTTTCAGGTGAATTTCCGAATAAATTATGTCCGGCTATTTATCGGAACGCTCCAAGCGGACGTAGCCACCGATGATAGCCAGTGGGAATTATAGCTGCCGGGGTCAAACCACCCCCATTGCCACCTTGCGTACTCCAGACGTCCTGTGCGTCTACTGAATGAAGGAAAAATCCGAAACCTCCGCTCACAACATGGCAGCAGCATAAATAAAACGGACACGATGAACGGAGCTGCTGTTGTAGTAAATCAGCGAGCACCTTGTTGGATATCGGAGTCTTAGTGCGGCCTGCGTTGAGTGTTTACCGACGAGACATTTCATTTCGAACGAAAAGCAATCCGAGGGCCTGCTCGCTGGAAGACATGATTTAATGGCACTGTCTGGCCTGCGGGTGGTCCTGTTTCCAATAAAGCATTGTCACTGATTATGTTGTGCTGAGTGCTTTCTGTGGTATGACTGCAAGACTGCGACACCAAGAGCCGATAGTGTAACGGGTAATTCGTTTTCCTTCGTTACTCGTTGAGATGTTTTCTGATAATTCTCGATTCGGATGCACCTTTTCTCCGAGTGAAGGTCAAGATGTGTATCTACCACGACTTGTACATCCTCTCTGTAATCTAATACACACTCTTGCTCATTTGGCATCACTCATCTAATATCGAGTGTGCCTTTATTCAAATAACAAAGCGTTCCTCTCTAATCTTTTGAAAGAAAGGCATAATTTCATTTGAATTCTAGCTCTGGGATGAAAATTAAACGCAGCTTCTTTCCACCATCACAAGTCACGTGCTGATCCGATATGTTACAACGAATCGAAAATCGGCTAGCGATGCGAGCCTGTGTTGGCGTCGATGCTTTTACGAACACACCGTCATATAAAATGGATTAAAACCGAGAAAGAAACCTAATTAGCTCTAGGAATTAGCAGAAGCACTGCTGCAAAAGCTTTTCAATTCCTCATAACTGAACATCCTCTTGCGTACGAAAAACTTTGAATGTCCTCGCTCCATTTTATCATCCTCCAACGATTACGCGCAGTCCATCAAAAGAAAAGCTTAATAAAGAAAAGTTTGTCGACGTACGACATAAATCTGTCCTTAATTAGTCCCCTTCCCAAGCTTCATTCTTCCTATTCTATCATGTATGTTTGCTTTCTATGTGTGGGCGCAAGATGGTTGAAAAGTTCATTTCTTCAATGAAAAACGAAGGACTTCACTGTCGCACCAATGGCATGTTGCATGCAGTGCGTCGTTAGCCTCCATTTTTACTAGTATGCTCTTTCACATTCTCTTCTTCATATCGTCATGCCTCTCGTGAAATCATATAGACGTCAATACCGCAATGGAGAAGAGCTTCCGACGCCGCTTCGCTAGGTGCCATAAAAGAAGATTCTCACACCAACACACATCACACGAATTTGATGCCGGATAGGGCATTCGGTCATACACCAAAGCACCGCTTGGGTAGTCACCATATTCTCTTCAGCAAGGTCCAATGGGATTTGCGTGTTGGGGTTATCTCTGTGAAACGATTGCAATCGGTTGAATTTTGTTGGAAAAAGAATTGAGGCAGGTCAGGATCCGCTGGAGACCATAAACTTTACTTCACGCATTTCCTCATCCTTCCCTCTTTTGTTGCTGGAGTAGCAAGAGTGGTCTGTTCGTTGTGGATGAAAAATAGATTGGCGTATTGGTACGCCAAGAAATCCCGAATGCGGTCCCAAAACGAAAGTCACCGGAGCCCCAAAAGATGACCCAGGAGACAGCGGTACAATCTGGCATAACCGTTTACCACCGTTTTTGGAGGAAGAAAGACACAGCCCGAGCATAAGGGCGACACACAATGGCAGAGCAGCAACGGAATTCGCCGAAAAAAACACTCTTTGGCTTAAAATATAGTCTATGAGTGAAACACAAGCCGGTGAATTCAAATCGTCTCTCGTTTCAAGCTGAACCGTGACCAGAAGAGGACGGATTGTGTCGATTCTGGTGTAGTCACGCTATCGGCGTTCGCAAGTGGCTTTTCAGCATCTCACTGTTGTCACAACAGGACATAAAAATGGTGAAAAATGTACCAAATTGCATGCGGTACCAACTCCAGAAATCTACATGTGCGCTAGGGAATCCAGGTCACATGAAATGCGATGCTCATGGAACGGATTTAATTAGTCCCAGGCAAAGTACTCTAATCCGTAGGGGTAGGTTTCTTTTACTTGCCAACTCTGCATACGTTTGCTTCACTCTCTTCGAAAAACTCGAGAGGACATTTGCTAAGCAGAGAAGATGGTCCGGTTCCTTCTTTTCTTCATCAAAAGCAACTTCACATGAGATACAAAAGAAATGAACGTAAGCTACCCATACGCTAGCGCATTATCTTCCAACATCTTCCGTATCTCTTTTGAAAATATTTCTTTAAAAAACTTCATAATCAACGTTAAGCGTACGAGCTTATAGAAGGTCGTTCAGAGCAGTGGTAGCAGGGTTGTGCTGGATGCTTCCGCTTAGCTTCATTAAACAGAATGTTAATGTGTCATTTCAATTTCCTGCTCGTATTATAGTTTCCTTCCTAGGGCTGTGTTTGTACCGTTGCGTCGTGAGTTGTTCTTGATGTCTAAGATGCGAGCAACTTGAGCGCTATCCAGGAGTAAGTTTGGGTACAACCATTCTACAAACGCATTTTTCTACTTGGGAAGCGTGGTTCAAGGCGGTGGTACAATGTGACACAAATGATAAATACACCTTCTGCCAAGGAGGTATGCTCGAGCATATCCTAAAGAAAGAATAAGATTTATAGAACACGCTGGTCCCGTATGACGGATGCGACAGATGCGGGTGAATAATTCAATTTAACGTTGCCCGTCACGCGTGATGCTGAGAGCGGCCTGGTTGAGAGCATTAAAGCGCATTTTATCAAAACAACAGATGTTCTAGAATGACCATTGTTAAACGTAAAGGATCGTTGTCACAAAAGAGACAATGTGTTACAGCGAATAATGTCATCCATTACACGATGTTTTCAGTTGTTTTAAGTCCGAAAGCTTACGGCGCGTTTCTGGACCTTTTGAAAGATTTCGAACTCAAACCATCAGCAATACAGTGCATCGAACCTTCTCTCCAAGCCATCAAGAGCCTCACGCAAAACAATTTTCATTAAATGCATTACGCTGCTGTAATGGAATGATAGGAGTATTGGGCTTAGCGGTTCACCACTAGAGCAGCAGACGCGTTGCAGTCCATGGGTCTAGAACCATGGCAGACGCCAACTGGTGCCGGTCTTAAACAAGAACAGACTTGTGCCTGGTCATATTTACAAGCAGCAGCAGCAAGCCATTTGCCATTAACTACTGCTTCAGTGTTTGGAGGAAAAGTTTTCCTTTCCACAGACGTCTCACCATCTCGTAGTCAACCAACAGTCACCAGCCAACAACAGAGTTTTGAACTCCAGAAGGAAAAGTCATTGCGCTGGAACAATAACGGCAGAGCAAAGGCAACCGCAAGCAAAGATGCTGCAGAGCAATTTACAGTCCTTCGGGAATCGCCGGACTTTTTGTCTTGTTTCCTCCATTCGCCTTTGCCTCAAAGTGAACGCAAACGCATCCAAATGAGACAAATGGTGGGAACATTCGCGCAATATTCCTAATACATGAATGCCATTAAATATTCAGTAGCGCTTTTTCTCGAATTCCCGTTCGCTTAAGAAGCTCTGCGATAGTCTGAGGCTTGGAGCGCACTTTGAAGAATTTACAAAATTTCTTAAAATCCCAAATCCCCAATGAACACACCATTTTCGTTCGCAAACGAGCCAAGGATAAATGGATTACCATTTTAAGTTTCGCGAGATTCTGTTTCGTTGCTCAGCCGTGCACTTGTGCCCGTTGCTGTCTGTGGTATTACAGCATTGGCAAACGGGAGGATGTCGAAACGGTAATCGCTAAATGCATGGAAGCAAATGCCCATAGCTCATGTTCAGCCAAATGGAAAACAAACGCCCAGAAGCTTCTCACTCTGTCACAATTTCTCGGTCTACACGGGGAATGTTTCCTCTTTATACGCGAACTCTGCAGTTTAATTTGCTAGCATTACATTTTGCACTCCACACAGCAATGCCTTTGCATGTTTTTATCAATTTCGCATTGTTTTTGCTTCGACTAGACTCCAGAACCATAACGAACTCAATGGGCAGCTCTACTCGAAACATATTATGCCGACTGATGATCACTGGTTCTTACATACATTGAACGTGACACACGAGCGCGAATCAAGACTTCCGGCGGACGTTTGAGCGTTATGATTCATTTTGGAGAAGATATTAAAGGAATTTATGATGCATTTTATGGCTTGGCCACCGATAACGTGATCATCGCATTGGTGATGCCTGTTCCGAAAGAAGAAAATCGGAAAATGTTAGCGATACCGGGGTTGTGGAAGTGAGTTTCTGGACAGCAGTTTACTTACTAGTGCAATCAAATTTAAGTATCTCTTCAATGATGGTAGACTCATTTCCTCATGAATGTCCATGGCCTATGAACTATCTTAAGTGGATACAGAAACAAAAACACATTGTTATCAAGAAAATTGTGATCTTGAAGATGTATAGTATATGAAGTATAAAGTCTTCGCATTAGCAAAAGAATTAGTTTAGATGCTACCACTTTAAAACCGATGGAACAGCCACGCAGTTTTGCTGCAATCAACTCAAACAGTTTCACAAACTTCAATATTTCCTGATCGTACCAACCACCTTTATCAAAGTGACCTGTTTGCTCAGATAAAAAAAGAAGACGAAAAGGCAGCAACTTCTTTATTTCTTTTTGGTTGGAAGGTAAATTGGCATTACGGGCCATTTCATTTGCTTTTCCTAGTTGTGAAAACTGAGACCCAGGGGTTGCTTGTCCTTGGTTATGAATTTGTTCTCGCAATTATGACCGTTTAACCATTCTTGGTTTTCCCTCTTTCCGTTTCTCGCCGTTTCCTTTCGCAGCTGCGTCGAAAGAGTTTTTATGCACTAGGTGCCTGAATGTTTGGACGAATCGTGGAAAAGTTTCTTCCGCGTTCCACGTTTTGTTTTACTAAAAAGGTACAATCATTATCTAAAGTTCAACATGAAAAAGGGATCCTTTCAAAGTTGTTCAGTTTCTGTTTTCTTTGCAAACCATCGACAAACTCCACAAGGTTTTATGAAATCATAAATATTGGCCAAAGAGCGCCTATCCTTCGTAAAAATCTGTTTGAGCAAGCAGACCAATGTTGACCGTTTGTATCTAGAAGTGATGAGATTTTGCAACAAAAAATCATTCTGAGCGTTCTTCAAAGAGCCAGTGATTGCGTAGCGAACATCTTTTCATAATATCAAAGCTTCTCAAGTCCCGGAAATGCTTTACTCAAGCATCTCTATATAGACTGCGATATTGTTGCTAGGAAGGGGCCATTTGATAATACAGCAACAACAGTAGCAACTGCACGAGTTGGTATATTTGCTGAGTCAAAATTTAATTTCCCTTAATCACTTTTCTCAACAACCAACCTTCATCCCCTTCTGTGGACCACCAAGTACCACCACAGTGCTGGCTTCATGTATCAAGTACGATGGTAAAGGAATAAAGAAGAAAAAACTCATCCCTTCCATTCCAACTATTTCTTCTCACTCACCGCAAATCCGATTATGCGAAGCGATCTCAACCACCCTACTGTTGCGTGGCTCAATGAGCAACAGTCCTCGGAAGATGCCTTCCCCAGCTGCTGCTCAAGCATAATTTCTTTACCGCATCCTGTAGTATCCTAATCATGCTTGGTTTGGCTAGCATTGGCCACGGCATTGGCTCGGTTTGAAGGCCCGTTGACGGTGAAGCATAATGTTTATGTATAATTTGTCCATTCTGAGGGCACTTGCTTTCTGTGCCTGAAGAGGAATAAGTCTGTTGTGTGAGTCTCTCTTTCGGTGGATTAACCTTATCCAACCTATTCGTGCTTTTTAATTATACCTTCACGCTGAAGAGTAAAGTGAGGTTGGCACTTGAAGTGAATGGCGCATAACAGTAGTTCTCAAGAAGGAGCTTTGATGGAAAATGTTTTCCACCTGCGCGAAGCAAATCCGTGCTGCTTATTCCACGTAGCATTCTGCTGCGTACGATGACTTCATTTTCATCATAGTCACGTAACAGATGGCAATATAGTGAGGGAATGCAAGCGTAACCAGATGAATTGCAGCTGGAACTATTGTGCTTCCAATTTTTGTGCCTGGTCTTGAACCAAAAACACGTTTTATTAAAAGAAAGCAACAAATTGAGTTGTAGTTCCTGCAACATTTCGCCAAGCACAATGGCTCTCCTCATTGTTAAAATTTTACTATGAATCAGAATTCCCGTCGAACGAAAGCGAGACTTTTCCTCTTATGGATGCTTCAAACGGCCCTCTAGGCTCCAGGAAAGACGTAAAGAAGTGTTCTGCTTCTTAGGTATTGTGGATTAAGAGCATTTCTTGTACTGGACTACGGTCCGTTCCAACGAATTCAATTACGAGACCACACCACAATGCGCCAAGTTTCACACCTGGTACTCCTGCTGAGCTGGAAAGATGGTAAGACGGAATACCAGTCCTTGAGATCTTGAACATCGGAAGCTTTCGGTTGCTCATTTCATTACAATTTCAAAAGTTTTATTGCCTTCGGTCGATCCTCGGTCGATGAGCTCGAAGCTATCCAATCATCCAGCATCATCACCATCATCGTCATCATCATCATCATCTTTGTGAGGTGGTTTCTAAATCAGAAAATAATTACATCCACCTCTCTCGTAGTGGAGAAGGGCTCTGATTGGGTTAAGTCATTGCCACCTTCCCTGCCTAATCGTCTTATCACCTTACCGTCTTGGATCGACAGCTGGCTTCATTCTCAAACGATTTTGGTGGCTTTAATCAACGCGATAATCAGCCGAACAATCTGTTTAATGAACGGCAGCAAGTCAAACGTCGTTGACCAAAGCCTATTAATGAGTTTCAGAAATAAGCAACCGTCATATCTTGGCACGAAAGCAATAGTAAAACCTTCTATTTTTTGTGGCTCCTCGAATGAGGAGTGTGGATTAAAGATTCTTCTAATCAAACCAACAATAAATTAGATTGAAAATTTGGTAAACCATCTTGGAATAACTTTAGTAAACATTGTGGGATCCGCATTCCAGTCCACACTCGATGCGATTAAATTAAGGTTTAATGGAACGTTGATTGCGTTTAATCAACCTAACAAACGTTTACCAATGATTAAAAACATTCCAGAGGAAGCCTGTTCTAGGGCTTCCCCTTGAATGTGACTATGCACGACCATAGCTTCTGCCCTAACGCATAAACGGGCATCTCTACCGCGAGAATGGTCACAGGAAATCCAAAAAATTCAATGTCATGGTTTTACGACATACCGAGCAGCTCGTAAAAGAGGAACTGTACCATGAACTGGTAGGTATTTGTCCTTGTGGAATGCTTGGCATCCCTTGAAGTGCTGGTCCATACCAATACCTTCTAGCATCTGCCACTGCACCTTTACACCGGAGTGATGTGAAGAGAGTAGAAGATGATGAGGTTCCAGGCCGGAACCAGAATGTGAACTGGTACCGATCCGGTATCTTTACATCTTCTGCACCATTTGACGAACATTTTGGTGCGCACCGCGAGTTGTGTTCGCCGATGCGGTGCTAATGTTCTGGGTAAACCGCAACGTCGTGCCAACATGCTTGAAACGGCGTTCTACGAAACCTCATAGGGACCCCCCTTGCATGAGGTACGGAGCAGCGAGAGACAAGGTGATAAGAGGAAGGAGTGAACCACATTCTTCGATTTGAGTCGAAATGTGAAGCGCGAAGCAGGTTGTTGTCCCTTCGAATCATCACAAGGACCTATTTACACTTGAAGGTCATGATGCCCCGGTGTACTATTATCGATTGGCATTAAGCGTAAGAGTAACAAGTCAAGCTTCGTTACTGTTCCAACCTCAAGGTTTCAGGTGATCAGGTGGAAATTCTTGTCTAGTTTCCACACTACCGAGCAGATGAGTCCCAAAATCGCACCGCTTTTTTCGTTTCTGCCTTGTGTGACGTCCCAAGAGACCCCATTCGGAATGTCCTTCAAAACAAGAACCAGAAGCTCCTAGGACTCAAGTGTAATCGGATGAAAAGTAGATCCGGGCGACCGAATAAATCGAGTTTCAGGTCGTCGTGCAACCGGACACGGAATGTTATGCTTTACTGCTAACGCAATTCATAAACATGCTTTTAATATTAACGACCACGACAACACCAATGCTGTCAAGTGTCACCAAGGACAGAAACGCCATGCAAGTACAGAAACGCCGAGCAGAAAAACCATTTACTGTCACGCACCTTCTCGTTCTTCGTCTTTTTCCTTATCCTTCAGCATGATTACCTGCCATTCCTTTTGCTGTTTTATTACAGGGGCTTATGTTGATGAAATGTTTCAGCTGCTGCCAAATGTGACGTCAAATGCGCGTTCATGTTACACAATGGCTGCGAAACTCGAACATACAAGAGCAGTTCCACTCGCATCCGAGCCCAACACAGGTCGGCATTTTTATGTCGAACCAACACAACTTGGCAAGAACCATCATCAAACGAAACAATAATATTTCTCCATCTAGCACTCCAGAACAAATGAAAAAGAATAAACGCAACGCGTCTCAATTGATGCTCGAACACAAACCGAACCGAGCATCATACACATCAAAAGTGGGCTCATGCTTCATGGACGCACCATTCGTTTCCTTTCCTTCAACAAACAACACTCGAAGTGAACCGTGAAGTGAATCGTGGAGCTCGTTCCATTACATCGCTTCACGCAGGGTGGAAAAGAAGGAAGACATCGTCTGCTGATCGCTTCGTCAATTTCAAGCACACCTTCGCCACAGAGAATACTTCCGCTATCACCTTCACAACTCGTAATCATAAAAGTGAACGATAAACGTGGCTCGCAGAAACTGCCGGCATTCGATTGCACTGTGGCCAATAAGAAAGCTCGCGTGCAACGTACACGTTGAATGAAATTGATGATCAATGCTCCCCCGGGCGGGGTAAGGGTGTGGGGGAGGGAATGATTATGGCTTTGTTATCATGAACTCTTCGGAGTCAAAGGCAATGTCGATGTGATGATAATGGACGAGTGCACCTGGTTGCCTTGAACCATGGAGGCGTCTGGAACCTTTAAAAAATGGAGGCGCTTGGTCGCTTTCAATGATGAATGCCCCTGGTGTGTCTTTTAAACGTTCACGATACTCAAATCAGATCGGCTTCGTTTATTGCTTTTACGAACGGCTTTTACGGTTCTATAGCCAATTGAATTATCCAGCTCCAGATTACCAGCACATTTATTTTCAAACCAGCCACTATGTGTTCGTTCATATCGTAAAACTGACCCACATAACCTACACGATGGTAAGGTATCCAGCGAGCATTATAAGTTCAAAAACCATTCTATCTTCTCAACTGTTCATCCAATGTATCACCATCGAGTGTTCATCAAATCGGAATTACCCGGAATTCCTAAATACCCTATCAAAAAGCACCAGTCTTTATTATTATGAGACTATTACTTGTGCTTCATAAAAGAAATAAAATCATCAAATTTATAATGCCGGTATCATCCACTGAAGCATTAGGGTACTTTAGAGAAGATAGTTAGTCCATCATTATTGCATTTGAAACGGAATTCCTAACCCATGGAAGACAAATTTTTAACAGTCCAGTATCGTAACGACGGCATATTCCAGTTCGCGACTCTGCGAAACATTAATCCTGATTTTATGACTCCATCCCGTACCGATCGGTAAGTCTATTTCATGCACACGCCCTTGCGCCGTTCTAAGCGTTGGATCTAAATTGCCAATAAATATTTATGATCCTTTCGTTCGAGGGTAGCTGTTTCGTTGTTCACACTCTCTCCAGTACGCTTCTCATCATCTTCGCTGTGGTCCGATAAGTATGTGATCCGTAAAATCCATTGCGGAAAGCCAATAGCTTGAGTAATTTCCATCCGGATTATTTAAAAAAGGGAGCAGCAGAGAATGAAGAAAATAGTCATGCAGAGTATAAAACCAAAATCGGAATCACCAGCATCAGTTCAGCAGCGTGGGTCATGTACGAAACCTGAAGCAGTCATTAAGCTGGTTCCAGCCCTTCATTCCGCTGCCTTCACTACGGTTTCGTAAATTATTCATACGACCAATTAAAACAATGAAACTACGTTCCACCACTCCCCATACACCGCGCGTTTTGAGTAGTACCACTGTGTATTTCAATTCCCGGCAGCGTTTCATAGAACGAGTACAATTTCCGTTAGTGCGAGGGTAATTAAGGCAATTAAAATGGTTATTGGTATAACTGCTGGCAATTCAAATTTCAGGATAATTTTCTGTTAAATCTAGAATGTCTTATCGTTATTACATGAACCCTTTTGTGCATTTATTAATCTTGGCCGTGCAATTCAATTACTGAGGTAATTTGCATAGAGTTTGTGTCCAGTTTTAATTTTGTGATTTTAATTTTGGATTAATAAAATAAGATAGGAAGTTACATGTTAAGGTTTCTGCCATTTGTTCTTTAGTGTTGTTACTTTTTCTTTTTTCTTCAATTTACTTTTGAAAATAATAAAAAAGCTTAAAAAGAAGATTTTTTATATGTGGGGCGGGAAACCTTCATATGTACCCTAGGGAGAGCGAAAGCCTCTAGCCGGTAGTAACAGATTTCCTGTCTGTGAGAAGGCAGGACCTATTTCCTCGAAAAAAGAAAACTTGTAGACAAGATGACAAGTTCAAATAATTTTAAGAAGAAAAAATAAACAACAAATTTTCAAATATGAGCTATCCACCTTTGACCCCTGCTGGAATGCGCTGTATGCAAGCCACCTGTCTTGAGAAAGACAACATTGCTTTATTTATTCTCGAATTCATACTTACATATTAAATATTATAGATTGCTACAATCATTTTCTAGATTGCTTTTACCTACCTAATGCTTTCTTCTCGTAGAGGTTATGATAATCTTTTCTGTCAGCTCTTTGTAGCTTTCAATATCCATTCCACGCCAACCGGAAGTCAAGGCTTTCAATGTGCGTATCGTACTGCCTTACCTTGGTCGCCCGGGGCTCCGGTCCATTGACCACAACGCCGATTGTCAATTACCGGAGCAGATATGGTGGTAGACCAACGAACCACGAACAATCGCCCACCGAGAACCACTCACTCGTGTCGCAGATTAACGTTGACAGCATCGGCGTCGGCAATCCAATGCTTTGTGGAAGTGCCAGGTACTTCTCTCGGCATGACACCTACACCATCACTCGTACACGGTTTACGCTAGGGTGGATATTCCTTTGCAAATAACCATTTTTTTGTACTTAAATTTCACTTTTGAATTCACATCAAACTATTTTTCCTTCTTTTCGTCACCTTTCCTCCTGCATCTGACAGTAACGGTGGCTTAAATTGGATCCAATTGGATTAACGTGGGCACTACTACCACACCAACTCACCAGGGCGTCACTTCACCAGGGAATATCATATCCCTCTTCAAAAGCACTGAAGAGCCTCATCTGGAATGGAGTACACGAAACACAGACACATTTGCACACATTCCTACAGCGTCGCACACACGAGTCACTCCACCAACTGCAAGAATATACAAAAAAGAAAAGAAACGAATGAAAATAAGTGAAACGAGGATTTCACAAATCCTACACAACAGCTGAGACCAAACCGGATGCACCAACATGTATGCTGCAAATACAAACACTTCAACCATACAAGCATGAGAAGTGAGCAACGATGCTCTGCATTTCCGCTTCAACATAACTCACTTTCCCTTCCTCTGTATCTTCAATTCGCAGCATCACCAGACTTCTGCTGAACATTTAGGCATTGGAAGAGATATTCTAATGGTCGGATGCGATGACATCGTTGCTTGGGTGCCGCCTTAATGACATTCACATGGCGACAATGCGGTCGTTGGTATCCTTATTCCGTGACAGTTGGTCACACTGCGGTGCTATGAATTTCTGATCGGCATCTCTGTAGGTCATACCATATACCCACTTGGTTCGGAACGGATTAAAACCAAATACGAACACACCTGCATCAACACCACAAACGGTTTCCATTTCCAAAACAAAATAATCATCTCAAACCGCGACAGACTATTACCGTCTTCCCTTCGATTAATCGCCTCCCGAACAGAATGCTAAATGATTCTGATCACTTTCCCGTCGATTAAAACGGTTGCTTGTGTTACGAAAGGCACCAATTAGTTTCAGATTTGCTCGTTGGTTCACTCATAAACGCCTTTAAAATTATTTTGAGCCAAGCTTAAGAATCACAACGACGAATATGTTAAAGTGAAGAAGGTGGCAAGACGTTTCTGCACGATATGGTTTACTTTTCATTTACCATTCGGAGGCTGACACACACTACTGTACCACTCATCTTCTTTTCATTCTTTCATACTTAATAACAAAACTAACGATAGGGTAATTAGCGAAAATTTGTTTGCCAGACTGTGAGGCTTTCCCTAACACAGATGTTGAGTCGACAAAAGCTCACCACCTAGAGTACACTAATTTCTTTTGGATTGAGTTGTCACGTCACAAGAAGCACTCTTTCGGGAAATCACTTTAAACGGAACCTCTGCAAATGGTTGACACTGGTCAACTGAGCTGCTCCATGATCCTGTCGACACACAGACCACATTGGGGCATGCTCTCGTGACACTACAGCTGATTGAGAGAGGACGCGAAGAGAGAACCTCCAGAGTACTCATTTTCATCGCTCTTCCTTTGGATAGAAATGTGATAAGTCTCGTCAGTGAGCGGCAGCGAGTTACACTCAGTACGAAGCTTCATCTCACGATCTTCCTGCGAGATCCCGAATCGTTTGAACGAAGTGTTTGTTTACGTTTGAGGATGGTTTCGTCTTGGGTGAATCTTATTCCCGCTCTATCATCATCCAAAAGGAAGGCATTCATCCTGAATGCAGAGAACTGTCCTATGTCAAACCAATAACAACAACAGAAATGAGGGCCAGATTCATGCCAAGGCCTTCTAGTTATTTGTTTTTCATTCTCACGCCTGACGCTTTAAACTAAAGCGTACTCAAAACTAGTGGAATGACCGCCTCAAGCAAACAATGTGATCCGGGAAAGCGTTTTGTAACGTAGGACGCATACATAGACAACATCCTTTCATTTTGCACGTGGCATAACTTTCCTTTATTTTCCGGGCTCTGAGACAGACCTGGGGCTTCCCCTGAACAATAGCTCTTATCAGATTTTCATCACTGACAAGTCGATCGTCGTAGCAACCATGCTGGTGTTTATGTTTATCAGCGGAAACCAATAAGGTATGAAAAGCGCCTTTGCATAAAATTATCGCTACCTTATCATGTCGGCGTAGATTATGTATCCAGCATCTAAAATTAGTCCATGAATTTGACGCACAACGGCTGCTTCGGTTATCTTTTTATAACAACATGTTTATACCTTTGGATAGCGTTTTCGTTATCCTCGCTTCGTGGATGTAGATGTAATGGCCAGCACGGTTCATGCTTCCACATGCATCGCGAATAACGTCGTAACATTACCGATGGTGTCGCGAAAACCAACAATATCATTAGGTCACGCGAATAATGTTGCGCCATCATTGCACAACATGGAGGTCCTTCTAAGGGAACAGTCCACCCGGATAAATGATCTAGATTGTTGAACCCAGCATAGTGTCACGCTGTTCGAGCGTAATCATGGCACCCATTCGCTCCCAGACCACTGCTTTGAACGCAACTTCTATGACGACGCCGACGGTCAGCATGTTACGAGCAGTTAGAGGAAAATGCCACATAGAAACAGAGTGAGATGGCAAAACATGCATTCCAGGACCTCGTTCCTCGTTTCCTCATGATATCCGAGGGCGAGAATGGGCGTACCATTGGCCTTAGTTACCCCAGAGACCTCCAACTGGACAGAACAACCAGTTAGAAGCAGTTTTATAGCAAAGCGTTTACCCTCTCACTGTCATGACCGGGCCACCATCAACCTTGCCTTACTCCTTCACCACACCCTGCCTTAAACATTCCAAAAACTGCCCGAAACTATGCAACTCAAGCAGGACACGCTGTTGCTGTTGTCACTGTGGGTGGTCTTCGCTCGCCAATAACAAAACACATAAAAAGACAATCTCATGAATGGATCATGAAAACGAAGCGAAAGAATTATAAACGAACGCATACTTCTTCCAATAATTGTTGGGTCCAGTGCGTTTCATTGCGAATGAGATTTATGCGAAAAGTTTAGCAGCCAAGGTGGCTTTGTAGGTGGCCGAAGAAGACCTTAAGAAACACAATCGGTCTTCTCCTTTTCGCCTTTGCGGTCAATGGAATCAGTAGGGTCCACGAAACGAAACAGAGCTCTCGAAAGCAAAACCCTTATTACGGTAGATCCAGTCGAGACTCCGCCATTCTTGATGCTCTTTGAAGGTTAACTAGTAGCGAGTTCCTTAGGCTTTTGGAGAAAACTTTATTTTTTCAAGGTATTCCGTACCTATGCTGTAACACTAATGGCAACTATTGCAAATATTTGATTCAGGTGACCATCTGTGACCGATCAATGGAAGAAAGGAAGGAACATAATGTGAATTTTTCATTTGTTTTATAATTATTTATTTTCAACGCTTCGCGAGTTTATCATATTTTCTAACGATATGTAAGCATGAATAAAATCAACGAAAGATCCTGGTGTCGTTATAAAAGAAAACACGTAACATGTTTGTAATTGCTTTCGTAAAGCCCGCAATGTAAACGCTTTCTTTGCGAAGTTTATAGATTTCTACATCATATTTGTGATCATTTGTGAACTTTCATCGAACATCTGATACATTGCACTACTGTTGAGAACTCCTTCAGATGAGTTTGTTGTCACTCGATCGTAAACCCGAAGTTATGTTGCACTGTTCACATACTTCCTTTTATGACTTCCGGAAACGAGCTGACGCAACATAGATACATGATAGAAAAGACGAAACTTGCGATAAGCAAGATGATGATAGCAAGACCTCGTCCGATGATGATAGCAAGATGATAAATTCATCGTCAGCATCGCTCGGACGTTTTCCTCCCACTTAAACCCAACGATCCACTTCGCATCGAAGGGATTGGTATTTGTTGCAAGTGCTTCAGCGACCTATTCGCCCCTTTTAATGTTGGTCACTTTGAGGGGTTCAACATCTTGGACTGCTTGCGTTTGATGGCGTTCTCGTTGCGCTGACAAATAGATGAAGTATCAACTTCAGTGATAACTGAACCAACAAATCGTAAAGATGTTGGTACACTTCACTCCAGTACTCCAGAACCAACGTTTCAATCACAATGCTACAACGGATGTTAGCTCATCTAAAGAAGAAGAAACCAATTGTGATTTGATATTCCTTTCACAGAGGAGGACATCGTCAAACTCGTGACCTTTCCCTTTCAAGGAATAACTGTTAGTGAACAACGTTACTGGTTTAACAGTAACAATAATGACATACCATCAACCCTTCCTCGATTGGCCACACCAGGAAAAGAGAAGAGGGGAGATGACAAGTGGTACAGAAGTAGACGGTATCTGTGATATTCTGAAATTAACCACCGGCTTGAAAGAAAAAAAAAATGACACATCGTTGCACTTTCATTTGAAATCAATAGTCATTTCTCCACGGTCTCATGTTGATTCGTAACTTTGACCGATGGAGTAAGTGAAAAATTTAGTGAATGGTCTACGAGAATTAGTCGAATGTGCTAATCTTGTGTGGGATAGTTCCATAAACTTCGGTATTTCTTTTCACAACACATATGATCAACTACTCAACATTTTCATAATTAATTTAAATAAAAGTAGACGTAAAACGAAACTGGATTGTACATTGAAGTAGCTTGTGTGATTAACGTAGCGGTAAATAAAAAAGGAACCGATAATGAGGGAACATCGGCTGAAACAGATGGGCAGCAATTTCACGAAACATCATCCAATAGCTTGTGATGACGAAATTTAACGCACACACCGCAAAAATAATCCGCTTTCGCTCGATTGATGGTGGCATTCGTGTTTTACGGGTTTTCAAAGGCGAATTTTCAACCACAACGATATTACAAGCTACAATTTCAGGCCGCTGAGGTAGGATGGTTTCAAAATGAGGCCGATTCAGCATGAAATGCGATAGTTGCTGGAAAAGGTTTTTGTTGTTGTAAAAAATAAACCAGACTTCAGTCATACCCGGTTATGAAAGAGATTTAATCCTCGTTACACGGAAACAATTACTCGCACGTGTCGGTTGTCTCCCTTTGGGGTGTATGTGTATTTCCACTGAAGAGGAACGTTGTTGTCTGGTACCTACAGGGCACCTTCGCAGAAACTTTTCTGATTTCACAGTTTATGAAATGAGTGAAAAATGTTTGTGGTAAAGTGGTGAGTATTTCTAAATATAGACATCCATGTAAGGAATGGGGTCCACGTAAAGATAAAGAGAAAAGGTAAAAGCTGTGTGGCAAGTAGGAGCGTAGGATGCAACAATCAGTTGGTCGGAAATTGTATTATCACGGTAATTTTCGACATGCGCTCGACTTCGCTCCCAGTGCGAGACACGCTTACTCACCACAGGCCGCCACCAACCCTTTAGAAACCGTTGAGACTCAAGCAGCAGCAATGACGTGTCATTGTCAAGTGGCTATACGAGGACAGCCTCCTGTCTGATATAGCTTATGCAAATTACGCAAACTCTAGAAAGTGAGACAAGTGTCGCTAGGTTCTTCTCTTGCTTTCCCCAAAACGGCTCGCTGTACATGGTTGTGGCCGTAAGACAATTACGTTGCCACGGACCAAGTCGCAGCAAATTGACGGAAGATTGTTGTTTTATCTCATTTTCACCCAGTGGCAAGCAGCAGCCCATGATCGTAGGATCGGATGCTTGCTCTGCGTAACTATCGAGCATCCCGAATAGCTGGCATCTTGGTGCCCCCACGGCCAAGAAAACCTACAAAGCAACTAACAGGAACCAGCCGTTTAACTTCGGCTGATATGCCGGCATTAATTTCCGTTCGCGCTCTATGAATACCATTAAACAAACATGGAATGCTGCTGGCTGGAATCAGTGGTGGCGTTAGTCAACTGGCAGTATTGCGGACCGAAGACGACAAAATAAACGACCCAAGGATGACGACAACGTTTAGTTGGGCGACCACGTGTGCGTGTCAGCAGGGCAAGTCCATGGAGGAGCAGATAGACTTTGTTTGAATTCTTAGAACCATCATCTCATTCCATCGCTACCTGGAATGACGTCGTTCATGGCCGCCGCAATCGTAGTTCAACCAAAATCCCTGATGCGTAGATGATGTCGAATCATTATTAAACGCATCGAATCAGAGGGAGCTAAACGACCATACATCCGGGCAGGAACACGTACAAGCATGTAGCACTTGAAGAGGAGTTCAATAAAACAAGCTAAGTATAATGCCAGCAAATTGAGCAAACAACCGGCGGCCATAGAGCGGAATATTGATAACACGTGCTGGGATGGTAATTTGGGCATCCATTATCATCCATTGGCATCCACTGGCCAGAGCCATTGCCTATTAATGCTTCGCACAATCAAGTGAATCCTTACAGCCAGCTGCAATCTGTGAACGATCCAGCAGAGAATCTGCAATTAAACTCATCGTCAGTAACGGAATGGCGCAAACAGCAGCGGGCACGATACGCGCTGGCTCCTTACATTAATTGCACAGATTATCCGATTAATTGGACTATACGATTTGGTGCCGCATTCTATTGGTTTGTTTTTAATTAAATCAGTTACGACCTTGTGGTTTTGCACGACGATATATTTCCGCGATTAATTGTATCGCCCGGACTTTTGCTACTTCCTGTGTCTTGGAATCTGTTCCAGATAATCAGCAGATCCAGGACGCATGTAAAAGAGAGAGAACACCAGAAATCAATTGGCCAACCATTAAATCTCTGAATGTAGAAAGCAGCAGGAAGGGAATAGAGATGAACGTTGAGATGCGTGGTTATCGTGATAATCGAGAACGATTAGCAAATTCTTTCTTCGACCTTCCCTATGCGGACCATACGCATAAAGATAGCCAATTGTTATCAGCTCTGTTGTGTTTTTTACTGATATAAATTCACTTGATGATGAGCAGCTGTACCACGACTTCTTTCGAATAGACATTTGCCTGCTTAAACAGAAATAACGAAATTAGCAGAATACTTATCGAATACGACGACCATGAGCATTCATGCCGACTTCTGTTTCAAGATGAGAAACGGAGTTTCGGACCCTGCTTAAACCTATGCTAAATGCAATAAACAAATATAACAGAGACGACTCAACATGCTGAACGTTAGATAAACAACAATAGAGTTACAACCATACAAAAAACCACTGTTAAAAGAGTAATAGAATAACGTTTCCTGTGTCATTTCCTCGATAAACATGCCTCCGTGAGACGATGCGCGATGATACCAAACGCAAGTCAGCAGCTGACGCAGAACAAGCCAGATGTGTCTCCGGAAACGCAAAACGGAAGGATATCCGCCACTTCCGGCTATGCATCCGTACGAAAACTCTGTAACAAAACGCAATAAGCAGCAAAACAGCGAGCGTTTGTGCGAAACGACAGTTACAACCAACATATGTGTTTTGGCTTACCATATACTAAACTATGATTATCCATCGCTTAAAGCTGCTCACTCTACGTGGTTTTCTTCCATCGAGGGGTTTATTAGAAGAGAAAACTCGTATCCAGTGAGTCCGGATTAACATTACGTAACGTTGGTAACGTTTAGAGCACACTCTTGATCCAGTCGACGTACGACTCAATCCGTGTGTGCACCGTCATCATCGGAAACACGTAGCTAACAAATCCCACCAAGTACTGCACCACATAACCGGCCGCATCGTCCAGCTCTTTCTGCCAAAACGCGGGTTCGCCAGGTCTAATGGGATTGTGCGCGCTTTCGAGACTCAGGCAGAGCTGCGTCGGTTCAACACTTCGATTACCGTAGTGTTTGTAGCTCTCGCAATCCTTGTTGTACATTGGATAGCTGTTCAGATACTGCGTCTCTATTGTAGGTTCAAATAAATAAACCGAAAACATTCACATAAAGAACGGGATACTTAAAGACATTAACACTTACCCGTATGCATGAACTGTTTCAACCGGAACGGTGTATGTGTTTGATTCTGCCATACACATGCCGGTACTTTACCCGTAGTTGGCTCAACCTTACCGCGAATCTTCACCAACCCGATATCGTTGCGCATCATAGAGGCATCGTACTGAGGGTGTATGACGACCTCTTGCACCGGAAGCGTCGCTGATGTGCTGTTGAAGCCCAGCACCACAATGGCCTGCTTGGTGCGAATCAGTGAGAGACATTCGGCCGTCGACAGGACAGCGCTTTGCGTGATCAGTGTACCGACACACTCGTAGAAAAAATCATCATCGCCCTGCCACATGACGATCACCTACAATAAGATTGCAACGAACGGGCTAACAACTAAGTACTGCTATGATGCCGAAGCAACTGAAGCTTGCTTACCACGTGAGGGTACTGATCCCGTTCTGTCTCGTCCTTGTCCCTGTCATCGCGTTCTTCATAGAAAAGATAAGTCTTACGATGAACTGACTTATATCGCGATTCACAGTCGTCGAGTTCGTTCTGGGCGGCACTAGGTGACAGCTTGTGGGTAACATTCCTTATATGATGCAATGGACAGCAAACGATCGACGCATTACCACAGAACGAGACTTGTCGCTCTATTTCTATATCATAGCGGATCTTTGGACAATGGTTCACCTCAGTACACTGTCCAGAACCGGCACCATACGGCAGTTGACAATGATCTCCCGGTGTCAAGTCGCTGTTATAGAACCTAACTGCGCTTGCCGCTTCGTGAGGCCGATTGGTAAGCAACATCTTGCTCAACCACTCCATGTGGCTGGCTATCCGTACGGCAATGGCCGACTGTCCGTACCCACAGTCACGCCCCAGCAGGTTAAGACCAAACAGATGCTTGAAGTACTTCTGCAAACGGAACACATTCCGCTGCACCGCACCACCATACATCAGCTCACAGGTTTCAGGCACCAGAAAGGGTGCGTTTCCAAAGCACAGATGTTCCTCGCTCAGACCCATCGCTAAACGAGCCAAATACATAGACGGTAGTGAACAATTGATCCCTTGATGTAGATCCGCTCGCGAAAGTAAACTCTTTGACACGCCGTCTGTAAGGATATCGGGAATATAGGAGCTGTAGATCACCTGCTTCGCAGCACTTAGATCGCCACGTCTTACCTGTAGTTGGTGTTTGATACAAGTAAAGCTCATTGAGATCCCGGCGACCGCGACCTAGAACCTCGAATCGATCGTCCGGAAGCGCAGAATGAGGCCACAAACATGCCGGTAATAGGTACTTATGGAAATTCAATGATCCGTTCAGCTTAACGATGGCGATGTTATTGTATAATGATCCCTTCCGATACTCCGGATGGTTATAAATGTTCGATATTTCGTATCGATCATATCCGCTATCCGTCACTGTCACGTGCGTCGGAGGTTTCCTGTGAATGAAGGTGCGATGAAGGTGAAGGTCGCTTAAATCTATTGCCAGTGTTCAGTCCTACCCTTTGAACGAAGTGCATTGTGCCAATGTGACAACGGTTTCATCATCAATCAGCACGCCGTGACAATTGTCGGCACCTTCCGTCCCTTCGTCCCAACCAAGGACTACGGTTGACGTAGGTTCGCCCAGTTGTAGATGCACGTCCTGTAGATCTACAGATTCCGTCAACTCGGTCTTGCTTGCTACTACATCTGGTTCGTACTCGCGTAACGTCACATATCGAAGGGCACAGGAATACGGTCTGAACTTCCACTCTGAAAAATGCAACAAGATGTTGGTGATCTATACAGACAAGTTGCTTAACCACTATACCCCACAATACCGGGGGCTTCCTCGCCGTGCGCCTCCAATACGGATCGTATCCACGGTATGTAACTCGCTATCTTTGTGTAGACTCCGGGCAATGATTGACCACAAGCGCTACCAAACGAGGTTATGGCCACAATGAACGGGGTCACTTTGGTGTTGTGAAGTAGCTTCACCTCAAGCGGACCTCCCGAGTCACCCTGCATATACGATGAATAATGTCCGATACAATCGCTGGATGGTAGATATGGGTACCAGATTCCTGCAAACCGCTCGGTGTACTTACGGGACAGGTATCCATCTTAATATCGCCAGCGCACATTTGTTCCGCTTTGAGACCCTCCTTCAAGCCACGATCACCTACTTGATAGTGCCGATTGCATAGCTCCTTCTCAACTGGCCGTAGTGACACCTTCAATAAGCTCGGCGTTTGAGCTTGTCCTGTTCGATGACAACAATATTTCAAACAATATCAACAGTATGCCTACCGTGTGCCTAAATCCCTACCGAAACCAGTAGCTCCCCAGCCTGCAGCCTGTAGCACCGGGAACCTGATTTCCTCCTCGTTCCACAAGCATGCCGGCACAACGGTCTCGTTCAATCTGGACCAGAATACACAAAGAAAAGAAATGGTAAACACACTGAGCGAAACCTAAAATATCACAAACAACTTACGTCACATGTTGGTCAAGCTTCAGCAACGCCACATCATGATACTTGGCTATAAACCGATGATCAGGATGGCGAATGATCTCTACTATTTTGTACTGCTGGGCAAATGCATCATCCGTATCGTTGTACAGATCGATGTCTCCGAGACGCACTACATCGGGTGCTATATTGCTGGAATTTATGAGTAACACTATAACTTTCCTAAACAGGTTATTCCAGATTGCGTTTCCTCATTTCTTACTCTTGATCTGCGGCACAGTGAGCAGCCGTTAGCACAAAATTTTCCCAAATCAATGAACCACCACAACTCCACCGAATACGTCCATCCTTTTGCGACCATCCAATGGCTGCCATATGCGCAAATTCCCGGAGATACGCGGGGCTACCGAAAGCGGGAGCCACTGCACCTCCTCCACCCAAGTTATAGTAGCGAAAGTGACAATCTGGTAAACAGAGGGGGATACGGAATCAACTAAAGGAATCCTGAACACAGAACACCAACTACATCTTACCGTCCAGCGATTCGCGTTCATTTGGCATAAGAGCATCTTGAAGACGCTCCTTCAGCTGTGTTCGGGATGCCGGTAGATCAGACCAAACTTGAAACAAAACAAGACCATTGACTCATGGCTTACAACGCTCACCAAATGAACACCCCACACTACCTTGCTTGGCCAGCAACATCACACTCACGATAGTTACCAGAGGACTCATCTCAGCGAACAGCTAAGAAGCAACTAAAACGTTATCTCATACGAGTAACCTATAAACCTGCAGATCAGCGTCTTCGGTTACCCCAAAACGGCATAACCGGTTTTAACAGCAGAACATGTTGTAAACAACAAAAGCAAAGACGAAAACAATATGCGCCTCGGCTCTCAAATTCTCTAGACGACCTCTAGACCCGTTTGGCTTGTTAGGTTTCGGAATGATTGTAAATCAAAATGCAACTTCTTGTTTGGCTATTTTTAGCAGCGACAGATCAGATTTTTTTTACGCTACTTTCCATGTCTTCAGTTTCGATTTGATCCAATTGAAGTGGGATGAGATGCGGGTTTATAGAACGATTGAACGATCGGGGACTAAATTACTAGGGTTTAGTTAGTCAACTAAGTCGATAAACATAACCAACATACCATGAATAAATCTTTATAAAGGTAATTTTAAACTGCTAATCATTTATTTAAATTCAACTGACGAATAAATCACGCAAAATAAACGTATAAATGAATTTAAAAATAAGAAGTCAATTGATGGAGTGATTATCAAAGAATGATTATCAATTGAATTGATTATTATTCACTGAACTGTTCTTATTTACTACTCTTAAACAGCCTTACGGCTGTTAGCCGATCATATCCGATCATCCTAAAGTGCTTCATTTGTAACCTTATCCTAGTGCATAGCAGCATTGTTCAGAGACACTTTCAGATTTTATTATTGCTACAGAAGTACTCTCGAATATCACTTCCTATCATTGATATGCGCTTTCTATCATGGATTTGTTGTATTATGTCAAGTATGGTTGTAAATGTTTAATTTAACTTTAAATTTCCTAATTCTTTCTGCAATCTTTCATGTTGGTGCTCTGGTTTCTCATAACTTTGTCTACCTTCTAGAGAATAGTCTTGATCCAGCTGGCAAACCACGACATGCGACTATGCACATGGATTGATTTATCTTTCGACGCTGAATAGCTCATCAAACCCACCAGATACTCTACCCGCTCCCTGTCACTATCACGCCGGTCACTCGACCAAAACAGTGGATCACCACTGGAAACGATTGTGTTTTGCGGCTCGATCGCTACGCACAGCTGACTCTGGCTGATAGCGTTTCCAACCGACCAAGCACAATCCGAATTGTACTTTCCCGTCACATAGGTGTAGTCATCGGCCGTTTCGTCTGCAATGATAACCAAATCCAGATCAATTATATCACTTCGATCAAAGATCTTTCACCTCCACTTACTGATCACAGTTTGAATCATCTTGAACGGTGTGTGCGTTTGATTAGTCCAGAGACAGGCCGGAAACTTGCCCGATGCTGCAGTATCAATTGGGCTCTTCAACCGAACCAACGCCACATCATACTGCTTGGTGGAATTTGAGTAATCGGGATGATAGATAACTTCGTTCACCTCCACAATTGATGCCATCTCCGACATTCCTAACCGGACGACCGTTGGCTTATTGCCCTGGTTCAGCAAACACTGGCACCCGGTTACGACAGTCGTGCGGCTGATAATTGTACCGCGACAGTTCCAACGCATCTGACCGTCCGAAGTTTCTGTACCTAGTTGTACCTGAGTGTGAAAAGTACGGAGCATTCATGTAAGTTTGCAAGAAGCTAGGTAAGTTGAACGTACAACTGAATAACTGTTTCATACCATGTGTGGATTATCATCCTGGACAGGGCCGTTACTGTACATCATTGTCGCTGTACGCTCGCGTTCCTCGCGATACATTCCAGCGCAGTCGTCCAGCTCTCTCCCAGCTGCAGATGTTTCATTCACGATGTTCTCATACGGACAGCATACGATCGATGGTCCACTACAAAACACTACCTGGCGGTTAACAGAGAAACCGTAACGAATGGCTGGACACCGGCTAGCGTCTACGCAGGTGCCACCAGCACCATCGACATGCCGACACGTATCTCCTTCCAGCAACTCAGAATTGATAAAATAAACCGATCCAGTATCCTTCCGATATTCTGGCAGCATGATCGATTTGATCCAATGAGCATGATGTGCCAACCGTACGCCAACAGCCGGTGAACCGAAACCACAGTCCCTTCCGAACAATGTTAACGCGTATGTGTAGCGAAAGGTTTTATCCAATCGATCGACGAACCCACCGATTGGACGTCCAAAGTCTTGACTGCATGTTTCCGGCACTAGGTACTGTTCGTTACCATAGCACAGATGTTCGTCGGAAAGCCCTCCCGGAAGTCCAACCTTAACGTCGGCCCGGTAGGAACAGTTGGCTTGCGATAGTATCTCAGCACGAGGCAACAGAGGAGCCATCATGGATTCTGTAGAAGAATGTTATCGTTATTTCGTTTGCACCAAATACTCTTAATACTGACACGTACGGAACACATCTACCGACTTATCATGCTCGCTAAAGAAATTCAAATCCCAGCGACCCTGTCCAGCAACCTTCACTTCATCCAGCGGCAGTTCCGCCTCATGGCCAATGCAGAATGGGACGAGTGTGTCACGAAAATCAAACCGATCACGCAGCTTCAAAAGGCCTATGTTATTACGATGCTCGCCCTCTCTATAGCCAGGATGGTTGTAATGATCTACAACGGGCATACCGGCATACCCAAGTCGATCATGTCGCACATTTTGAGCGCGTCTCCTGTATAACATTGCGAGACACAGCCTCGATTATATCAGTGTTATCTCAAAAAGCAAACGACGATCGCTTACCCATGTTGGGTGGTACACTGAGCTAACGTCAGTACGGTCTGCTCATCGATGATAACACCAAAGCAGACACTAATGAAGCTATAGAAACGAATCTCGACGACCGACGCTGAGTATAATATCTGCATCCTCGCGAGAGAAGGATCTACCGTTTCTTGGGTTCCTGTCCGAGCAATGATGACGTTGGGTTCGTACTGACGAAGGTGGACGTAGCGAAGAGCACATTCGGCTGGCTTAAACTTCCAACCTGCCGGAAGTTAGTGAAGTCAGTTTAACAAATTGCGCTAGTCAATAAGCGTTTTGGGACAGACAAAACTCACTCCATGCCGATTCTCCACGAGACTCAATGGTCCTCTGAATCCAGTCCACGTACGCAGAAATCTTCGTGTAAGATGATGGTTCGTCCCGAACGCAGGAACCATTTGGTGAGGAACTAATGCCTACTATGAATGGAGTCATCTTTGCGTTGTGATGCAGATCAACCTGCAGCAGTTTTCCATCGATGCTCTATGCAAACGATTGCCAGTGCTGTAATTGACTATTCGTATCGTACCGGGGTTAACTTACCGAGCAAGTTTGTGACTCACTGCCTTCAACACACACGTACTGGAGGGAGCTGTTAGCTCCAATGCAGCCCCCAGTAGCCGGTCGAACTTCTGCCTTCAACAACTTGGACAATCCCACTGAAATCAGTCATCGTTAACATGTGCAAGGGATGCTGTAAGCGAATGAAGTCAAACCTGATCGGTCGGTGGTTTGCCAGCCCGTAACATGCATCGCTCGGTAGTGCACAGCATCTTGATTCCACAGGCAAGCAGGTACAACAGTCGAGTCCAATCTGAGCACGTGTATTATACATCCTGAACCAGTTTCTCTTTTCCTGTTTAGACTCTCGACGAGTCCGGCCTTCACTCTCATACTCACGTCACATTCGACTCTAGGCGTAGCAGCGCAATATCGTGATCGCGTTCTCCTTCCCGAAACTCTGGATGCCGAATAACCTCTACGATCTTCAACTCCTGGACGAACTGATTGTCTTCCTCGCTACCGAGATCGACATCTCCCATTCGTACCACATCGGGTGCCGCGTTACTGGAAGGATTTGAAGGAAGCTTAAGGTTACTTCAAACTTTGCAACCCTATTCCCTGCACACCTTACCTCTCATCAACCGTACAACGCGCTGAAGTCAATATGAAGCTTTCCCACACGAGAGTTCCTGCACAGCGCCACTTCGTTGATGTGTTACCCACGCCGTTCCATCCGATGGCAGCCAGATGAGGAACCTCACGGGCTGTTTGTCTGGGTCGTACCAAAGGCGTTCTTACTGGTTCATACTGATCGTACTTGTAGTACCGCATCTCACAGTCTAGTTGAGGGACAAATTCAATCGCATTCTCAACATCCCCCGTGCACACTCTGTTTTCAATCACTTACCATCAAGTGATTCACGAATGTTTGGCATCATAGCGTTGTCAATGCTTTGCAAGCGTTCCAAGGCCGCCGTAAGACTTCGATCGCCATGACCTGGGCGTGGAGATCATCGCTTAGCGTTAGTGGTCGCGCGATAGTAACAGTCACATCAATCTACTTACTAGGAGTATTAAATAGCAGGGCTGCTATCACTAGAACAGACTCGCTGAAATGCATCTTGCACTTACGGGGTTCACACGGAGACTGATAATCTCTGCTAAATGCTGATGCCGCTTGGTGCACCCAACATCGATCAGTGAGAGTGTAACCGGTTTATGGACTGGCTTGAACTTGGCCTTGACACGATCGCTGCTATTCGCTGAGAAAACTGCGTGATAACGGTTCTGATGCGTTTCCCCACCTTACCCCACCCCCTCACCCTTCCCTACGGGGGAAGCCCTTTCCTACGGGGAGTTTAGTAACGTGTTACATTAACGATTGCATTATAAGATATAAGCGGTACGACGTAACGACTGGTCCAGGTGATTACCCTCGATCGCACGACGGGGATCTGTTTTGTTGAAAAATTGATGCAAAGATGAGAATGGAGAAATCATATTATTTCATATAAAATATACGGGATTGAAAAAAGAAGTGTTTTTCTTAATTGTATTTTAAATTTTCTGTAAACTGACCAACTTATTCCAGCCTACTTTTGAAACTGATCATCATGTTTCATTGTTTGTTAATGGAATCAATGCATGAGTGTCAGCGAAAAGTTCAGCTTGGAATGCGACAAAGTTTTAAATAGTTGTGACATAACACACATTTCTATTCAATCTTTTTTTAGATTTTTTGGCAAAAACAAACGGAAATCACAACATGATCTATTGTTGCAAAAGACAGTAATGATCCGCTTCCATTCGTCATTTGCATAATATAAATTGGATGTAAAGAAACGTCATATAACATTTAGCTCACTTGTACAGAACACCATTTTGTAGACAATATCATTGCCATTGGCTAGCTAAGCAAAATCGGTACGGACCAACAAATACTGTGTAACACCTTCCGATTCGGACGCCCTCGCTTCAAACCAACCGGAAGTGTTGTACAATTAGCATTTGTGCTGCTGCGACTATTGGAATTAGTCGGAATGCGGAACGACTAGAACTAATAGCACTTGTGCAGTCGATGAAATGTAAAACGTTCACAGTTGACATACAATCTGCAGATGAAACAACCGGACAGCACTGCTCTTCATCATACCACTAAGCAATTCTCTTCGAGCTTACTACAACCGTTCCGGCTGCGGTCCGGTGACGGAAGCGTTGGTTGAACATCTGACGAAGATCGACAACCAGCAAGCGCTACGGACTCGCAGAAGACGACGAAACAACAGTCCGGAGAGTGAGATGTCATTCCCCTGCCAAGCCGACCATTGCGTAACCATTACGCTTCATGAGCATTAAGTGAAAGCTCTAAGCTTTGAGCGGACTACTACCACTGTCACTGGCTCCCGAACCTTGTTCCTTGAAGTACGCTACGCGTTCCAATTAAAAGCTGCCCTATTCGACCAGATGGCTAGCCCAAGTTGCGTTTTGCTATAAATTGGCGGCTTCAGAACGCAGCAGCAGCAGCAGCTAGTTGAACCAAAAGTCACTTTTGTCCGGAAAACTCATTAGAAAGGAAGAATGAAATAATGCCATGGAGTTTGTTTCGTGAGTCCTTTTGAGCATAATTTTAAGGCTAGGTTTATGAGTCCCCAAGGGGAAAAACTGCTCTGCCAATGGATAGTGACTAATTATGTAGAATTCGCATCCGAGAAAATCGTCGTCCGTAATTTGTAGCAACGATTTTCTCGCTAAAACTACTTATTACTAGACGGTTAGATAATAAGTCAGGCGCATCCATGGGGATCCATTGCCGGGGTAAGTTGCATTTATTTAAAGAATGAAAACCAAAAGTATAATGATTAACAATATTAGATTCTGTTCTGATTATTAGCTTAAACGAAATAAAACTATTGGTAGCTAATTGAAGTAAAGTTTCTCCGATTTATTCTTTAATGAACATTTCAACGCGAAATACAAGGATAACTGCAGGATATTCTCATATTTACAAACAATCAGCTATGTTTCAGAGAATCATAATCAGCGATTAGTAATTGTTCAATCATGTAATATTTATTAATTTTTACATTCGGTTGGAAAACCCGGAACTCATCAAACAATGAAAGATGTTAATTAAAGCATCGGCTACAACCGAATCAACATTTCGAAGTTGTCCAATACTCGTTCATAGCGGCGCCACTGCCTGAGGTAGCTATTATTGAGACATCAGCAAACAAATTGAGAAGATCGTACTATTTTCTTGCGAATCAAAGTTCCTTTCTGCTCTGGAAACAAATTGGTCCAATTTCCCAGTTACCGTGAAGCCCACAGCTCCAGATCATCCTCCAGTCTTTCTGCAGACGCGCCATCTAATGCACTGGTCAAAGGCGCAGATTGCGCGCCATTCGGGACCAACAGAGCTACAAAAGCGAAAACAAATTGATCTCATCCTTGAACGTGACATTCAGCATCGAGTCAGTGAGCAAAAGGTAGGCACACTAATGTCGGAAGCATAAGATGGAACGAAAAATAAATTGTCTTGCTACCGGTCTTCCGAGCACCAGCTGCTGGCTGTATGCTGTTGCTACCATTTTGTGGCCTTTTTCCCGATTTTTTATTTCCTGCTCTTTGCAAACCAACAGGCATCAGGAAACGGGCCATTAGCTTTGTTTTCATTTCAACCGGCCTCCAGTTGCGAACTTCATCTTCGTCCTCGTCGTTTGTTCCCGCTCTGGTTAAAGGTTCGGGCACAAAGTTCGCCAACCTAGTTTTGATTTCCCAAACCAATAAAAACAATATTGGTGATTGATTTCTGCATTAAATTTCCATCGATAACCAGAAAGGCCCCGAAGCCCCGAAGTGATCCCCGAGTTTGTGAAGGTTCAAACACACCACTTTGCGCCATTTGCATACGCGGTACTCCTAGTTGGACAGCGAGAGCTTTCGGGTGATTGCGTCATTTGTACATTCGGATTGCGTTGCTAAGATTGAACCACGGCGATCCGGTGTTACCTTAGCAACGCCCGAGACACTAAAGAGGAAATGAAAGTTCTCCATCAACAATACCGTCCCGGCATTCAGCTTGCTAAGATGGTTGTTGGCCACCGCAAGCACCAACAATCCATCCAGGAAGCACAACCGCAGAGAGCAATGGAAATGACTTTGTTAAAACAATTCAATACCTTGATGGAATGGCAAAGTTTGTGGCAGGGATGGGGATGACAAATATGATCGTAAGTTCTGCTATTGATTTCACAAACGATTTTCTCGAGTGGTTCTAATGGCGGAGCAATGAAGTCCGTTCCATTTCTTTATTCATGGTTCACTCGAATGAAGAGAAATAAATATTTTATGCACTGAAAGGTTTTTTGGCCAACATTTGATTAAAACAAAAATGACAGAAAAAGCAGGATTTGCCTTGGACCAAAGTCAGCGACAGGCCAACAACCATTCTACGACCGTATACGATCCGTATGTGCTTAAGTACTTCAAAATCTGGAACAATCCGAAAACGTAAAATCCGGAAACGTGAAAGCCTCAAGACGCATCGTCTTAGACAAATCATTTCGCAAGCATGCTCCATACATTACGGATGGCATTGGATCCGTTGTGATTGATGTTGAACGACGGATGAATTATGAAAATTTATTTCATAAATTTCCATAACATAATTAATCACATGGAGAGGTGGTGTACAGGACCTGCGCCTGCTCGCAAAAACAAGTGAATCTCATTTTTCTCTGCACCATACCGTACACACCATAGGGCTCGGAAAAAGGGTTCTTGACTGAAAACATTAGCTATCGGGGAGCTTCCCCGGTTGAGTTGGCGACTGAATTTAGTGCGGTTAGAATTGTCCTCTTCAGGCCAACGAAGCAGTACGATCACTCATCCGAAGTAATATCATCCGGGTGTTGTTTCCATGCTAGTGGCAGGTCTCAAGTATTCAAGTACTTCACGAAATTTCCGGTATGGAAAGATGGTATGAGTTATGTTGGATGTCGTGTCATTTATATGAAAATTTATAGCATTCATTTACTTTCTCCAGAACCATTTTCCTATTTTAATACAGGGACAGAAGTTGAGGTTAGAGATTCCGTTTCGATAGCTCATCAAAGGCATTTATCATACGGAGGTAGGTTTACCAACTTCAACCATAGTGTCGTTACTGGTTCCGAGAAGTGGGTTATTGCGTTGAAGAAAAGCTGTTTCAGGCACCATTTTGCTGACAGCCAAATGAATCAGATACCTGTCAGGTAATGCGACCGACGAGTGATTATTATCATCCAATATAGACGAAGAATAGACGCTTTGAACGTCCTACAAAACTCCAAAACCGTAGTTCCTTTATCACTGTCTCTGTGAAAGTTCGGCAATGGTAGGTTTGGTATCGCCATTAATTTCATGAAATTGAGAGTCCCGATGTAGTTTCACCGACGCAGACTTTATAGGATACTGTTTTATGAGACGTCAAAGGACGGGCTGTTCATTTTCAAATAGATTCAAGAGAGAGAGAGATAGAAGATTTCATTATCGTCCCTTTATTGTTCCGATACGAATTTCATTAAATTCTTAACCTTCCGGCAGAGAATTCAGGCTGAGTATCAAGAAACGGATCGAAAATTTTATACAAGATCGTAAAACAATCGCAATAAAGACTAATGCAATGCTTTCTTCAGTCATTTGTGGTTCCCAAATGCCGACGCTAAGGTCACTTTGTTACATAAAGACGATTGCATGATATCACTTTCGCAGTGACTATCGATACGGGAACATCTATTTTCTCATGTAATGGTCAGATAAAACTATCAAGATCGTCACTTCATTTGTAGTCGTTTATATGAAACTTAATTCCCTCCTCTTGGTATCCTTAATTGCATGAATTCATTTAGCAACCTTTTTGAATCTTTGTTTCATTCCTACCTTGAACATCTTTTGGCAGGTTTTGTTATCTGAAGCTACCGTTAAGAAGAACAAGACTTTCGGTTTAAAACTTTGGCGATAACCAAATCGAGTGGATAAAATGGTATAGTAACTCAAGGCTGGGGTGTTAGTATACCGTTCAACTTTATTGTTCAAACTATATTTTATTTTTAAAAAAAACCATATTTTCAAGGATATCCGGTCGTATTTTGCGGTCGTATTTGTTAAAAAGTACGGTCGTGGCATCCAATCCCGAAAGGCGAGTCTGTAAAAATGCACCTTTATTGGGCACCAATACCTATAGGTCATAGCTTTCAGCTGGGGCATGGGGAATATACAAATCACTATTCTTTTGTTCGATTGTAAGTTTACAAAAGCTTAAAAAGTCATACTGTTTACGATTTTGGATCAAAACGCAGATTTTGGAAAACTTAAAAAAAAAATCAACAAGTTTTGTGACCACTCAACAGGCCTACCAGGCAATTATTGTACAGATTAAGTGCGAGCACCTAGTGCAGTTTAAGGTTGCTAGTGATTGGAATATAAATGAAAGGCACGCCGAAGTATCGTTACCTGTAGCTGATTGGATTGCTTCGTCAGAAAATTGATCTCAAATTAGGACTCTGGAAGCCGTTGAATGAAACATATTTCCACACGTGTTCAAATTGCATTTGTTGGGACCGATGAATTGGGCCACATGATTACTCATCCTAGACTTATCGCTTCGGAGAGAGTTGGCACTCAATGCACGGCTCGTTAACGTTATTGGTAGAGATAATGGATATGAAGAGAGAAATCAGGGTGCGTCAATACAATTTTTCCCTTAATCACATCGCAATTTCTCCTTTCCTGATTTTCTTTATCCGTCGACCCTAATCAAAGGTAAACAACCAAGAGAAGAAAATTGAATCATTTCAAACTTCGCTACTGGCGTCCCTTTAGCTTCTGATTAAATGAATTGCTATGGTTGTTGTTTTAAGAATCGAACATACATACATGGTTAGAAAGGGTATCTCGAACACACTTTCCGGTCGGCATTGATTTCGAGAATGATTCGGATCGTTCATGGATGATGAAACTTGTGTACTTACTAGTACAGCCCACGAGAGTCTTAGAGGCTGAGTGGAGCATTAATCGAATCACTTTATAAGGGGAATAGATTAACTTTAATTGATTAACGGCTCGTGCACGTACGTGTCCACTATAATTGTTGATCTTTGGCCGCACCACTTCGCTGCCTGTAATCGATCGCACTAATCAAACTCCGAGTTTTATGCCTCGAAGTCATTCCTCACGAAAAACTCAAATACGAAATCGTGTTTAATGTTCCTAATGTTCCGTTAGTGCATTTCCCACCCTCTCTATCACACACAAGCGTTAGCGAATTCCGTATTTCAAGCCATGTTCGTGCCGGGAATAATATCGCAGGCTCCACACAGAAAATGGCCGTACAGAAGGCAAAAAGTTTGTTTTTACATAGTTTGGGCAAATCCTGTTTTGTCCTCGTCCCGAATTCAAAATGCTGGGGCACTATAGGAATCCAAAAAACTTTGATCGGATGAAGCATTTGCGCATCGCTGCTCAACCAACTGAAGTCATCAACGATTGTTGATGCTGGTGAGATTAGACTGCCCGAGACTGAAAAAAGATGTTTAGGGATCTGCCGAGAAAAAAAAACATCGTTTAGGGTTTGCCCTTTTAAAAGCCTTCGCTACGTGGAGTTCTTCATTCTAGACAGATTAATAACATGCTGGGTCGTGCTGGCTGGAAAATGCTCTGCGAAAGCAACACCCAAATGGATAAGGGCTATTCAAAGAGTCCTACATCTCCGATCTAGAGTGTGCTCAAAAATAGCACCATACCGAATAGCCATTTCAAGAGTATAGTTTTGTTTTGCTCTTGTAGCACAAATAGCCCTGAGGGGTTTTTCATCGGAAAGTCAAGTATAAAACTTACTCTCGAATGAGAAAAAGAAACTCGGCGTTGGATTAGCTGAAACGAGATGGTTTAAAATATGCTAAGGGTGCGAACAATACACCCCAGTGCAGTGCCGTTACTTAGAAATTTGCTTTTGAAAATTCATGTGAGTTGTTGGCTTATTAATTCGATTCATTCGATAGAAGGATGGTATTATATGATGAAATGTTATAACCGTGAGTTCCTTAACCATTATCTTCGATCACGCAGCATTTTTTCACAGCAGCGTTACTACCATTGATGTTGGGAAATTCAAAGACTTCAGATCGATAACAGAGTTTAGATTGCTCAAAAGGAATGTTTGTCTGCAAATGAACTGCAATAAACGTAATTAATCGATTAAAGTGTGATAACCAGCATTAACCCTTTATATTCTCAAAAGACTATCATTTCCAAACGCACTGATTGGTAGGAGCAATGCTTAATTAAACCAAGTACGGAAGCACCTGCAATGAGCTTGCTTAAGAAGGGCTTCAAAAGGTTTATGCAACGATAAACCGATTAAGTTGTCACTTGCCTTGGAGCATTGAATGGTTCGATGGTGTGTTATTCCGTCTTAATTGTTTCTTGCCAATAGGAACGCCACACGACTACCGACTCTCAATTTAATACGCAAGTCGGGCTCCAAAGGATTCAAACATCATCCACCTACGTACGAGCCTTTTCTCTATCCCATCATACCTGTAGTATAATGAGCCCAGAAGACGTGTGTGCACAGTTCGAACACAATCAAATCACAATTGACGCCTCTGGCAAAGCATCCGGAGCCGGAGTTCACCATGTGACAAACACAATAAACAACACATTTAATTTCGCAAAACACCTTGAGAGCAAGATTGCCCATAGCAAGGCAAGATTGAACCAGCTACACATCCTTTTCTGTTGCCGAATAATGGCGGAACCGATAGAACACCTGGACACCTGGAACAAAAAGTATGAGAAGTTCGCAGATCCCTTTGGATACGAAGGACACTCGTGGTTCAGAGGACGTTTGGCAATTGATCGGCAAGAAGGACTGAAGAAGAACGAAAGGTGGCAATGGCGGTTTGGTGTCGAATTAGTTTTCCGCAAGGACAAAGCACCTCGCAACCCTTTTTGTTCCGAATGTTGCATTCGCTTTTCCTAAAACCGTTACGAACGGAACACACTGTTGCTTGATTGCTCTTTCTCTTTCCAGCATTTTCCTACCAACATAACATTGTGCATGCATGTGTCGGAGTAGTACGTGTGACTTCCTTCCTGAGAAAGGACTTCTTGGAATTTAAAATAAATTGGATTTTTGAACGGCACGAATGTGGAGACCAGTGCCATCGCACCATTTGCTTCCCGAGGGACTCGTGTCGCTTGGAATGTTTGGAAACATTCGGTGGTCCGCAGGGGTTTTGGTTTAATTAAGATGGAACGATTGCTTCTATAACCGACTCTCTACACGGGCGCGAGAAAGCTGAAAATGAGATGAGAATGAAAAAGGCGAGAATGTCAAATCCCATACATTTGTGACAGCCTACTTGTATCTTTACATTTCCATTTGTATGGGATTTGACATTCTCAACTTTTTCATTCTCATCTCATTTTCAGCTTTCTCGCGCCCGTGTAGATGAAGTGTAACATTCGTGCTAACAATCGAAACAACTGATTCGGTGAACTTTTCATACAAGTCATAGACCTCGAAGCGAACCAGAGCGTCATCGATGGTAATATTGTTTTAAATGTTAAATTAACAGCCTAGCAAGTGCGATATTGACGATGATGGAATTTACTTCCTCCAACTTTCTTGCAGACGAACCACAATTTCGTGAGATGTGTTTCTCTCACGAAATTCAAGGAACAAGATTCTAAAGATACATACAACTACGATAAAACTATGATACATACGATACAACTTGAATTCAAACATAGTCATTATCATATTCGCTTTGTAGCTATAACGTTATAACCCAAGGCTGCAATGAGTAGGGTCCTAAAATTGTTCACCGACAGACACGTATGGCTAATTCAGCAAAAACATTAACATCATGCCAACGCCAGCCAGAAACTAATTTGCATATGACAACCATTTCACATAACATCGTCTCGAACACTCGCTCCAACCAGACACTTGTGGTTCAAACACAATGTCCCTGTACAAGCGGCAAAGTACGTAGAAGCATACAAGATGGGCAAAATTGAAATACTAATTAGAAAACCAACCCTAACACGAACAACATCCCAACCTCCAGCATCGCCATGCGGTCAGTGCGTCGGTGAACAATGGGTATTATTAAAGTTGAATGAAAATTAAATATTTTCATAAAGACCTCGACAGCCAGAATGGTTGAAAGGGGTACTATGAGTCGACGACAAGGGTATTGTCAACACATGAGTCACAACGAAAAGCTCTAATTCAGGATCTCGCTAAACATGGAGGGAGAAGCATCGGGCCACCATGGTATTCCGGGCACTGGCCACCCATTGCAAGTGACATGAAATGGACAGATCATTTCGGAATATAAAATAAAACAATCAACATCAGCAATCATCTCGCTGGCCCTTATCACTCTGTACATGTCGTGTTCCGAAGCTTCATGTGCCAAAACAAATATAGAAGCGCTGGATGATGTTCACCAAGCAATGAAATCCATTTACGTTGACATCATCGCTTAAAGGTACTGCATCACTAAAACGTCCTGTACTAGAATTACGAGAAATCATAATTCCATTTCATCTCAAAACCAGGAATCCTGTAGCTCAGCGAATGTAGATAGGCTGTCGGAAGTGCTCTTTTCAAATTTCCAAACCGGAAGCTGGAGCATCACTGTCATCCACTTTGTTGTCAGTAGTTCAGTTTGCGCTGGGTTCGAAGTCTGGGTTCTGCTCAACATCACAATGGTGATGGATCTGAAACTAAACCTCACTCAACAAAAGGACCCACAATTTTCAAAACACCCCCAGTGCCGGATGGTCTAGTCATCGTTTTTGCATGGCCAGCGAATGATTACGAGAGAAGACTGAGAGAGAAAAAGAAGGAGACCGACATTGAATATGAAGGAAAGACATTGCACTTTCTACCAAAGTGTTTGCATTCGCCATCCAGTCCTTCACCCTTGTTCAGCTACAGTCACGGTCCGGTGCCCTCTAGGAATACTTTGTGTTTTTTTATAATAGTTGCTAATTTTATTTCCTGTTATTATGATAATAGACTTACAATTCCAACGAGTAATATATTAAACTATAGTCATCATTTTGATAAGCACACTTTAAAACTGAAATTCATGCTCCGCAAAAGGTTCCGTCCAAGGTTTAAGAGTCGCATTACGGGAACCGTCCTGTAACAAAAAGGTCTTTGTAGGATGAAGCGTGAACATCGGTGTCTCGCACAGGCAGGAAATGTGCGTTCGATCCCCCAACGGGCCACGATGAAGGTGTCTTTCGCCACAGAAAATGATGATTTAGTAACATTTAAACTATTAATGAGGATGAGGAAAGGGTCTTGTGTGCTACGAGTGTGCTACCAGGCTCTGCGGATCTTATCCTTGGCTGCCCACGGTCTAGTCAACCCACAGTGAACGGGTTGCCAAAACGATGAAGAACCGCTTGAATGCTGATCTTTTTGCTTCTTCTTCTTGTCTCATATAAATGTAGAAGCCACTGGCTCCTTATGTCGTTGACCGTTGGGCCACGGCCGGTTTCGGTTTACGTGTTGTCCTGCTTCCGCTTCATCGCTTGCCAGCTTCCTCTTCCAACGTACGAATCTTCTGGTCCCATCTTCGCGCTCGAAGCCTCCATTCATCCAGAAAGGGCCAAATCGTCCGTTTAGTAGTGATTACAGTGGCAAACCTTAACGACGGAAGACATTAATTCCTATTTCGCCGGGTCAGGCATTAAGCTGGCCGTTGGGACAGTCGCTGGAAGAGAGTCGGTCGACGATGCCTCCACTGCCATCTCATCCTTTTTCTGCTGCTCCAGCTGATTGTAGTAATCGAGCGTTGCCTGTTTGTAGAGCGTCGCTATCACTTTGGCGGCCGCCAGTATCATCTCCGGTCGGGATACCGAGGTATACGTACGATGCCACTCGGTGTGCGGTGTCTGTAATGAAGCAGCAAAAGCAAAAAATAAATTTCGAATTTCGAAGAAATATGAACGAGAATGAAACCAATGCGCCTTTCGAAAGGCAATCGTAGCGGCGAAAACAAAAGAAAATCAAAAGAGAAAAGAGGGAAGCATTTGGTCACAAAGGGGCTATAAATTACAAATTGAATGCCGGAAAACCGGAAAACAGTCTTAAACTTTGAATGCGCTTGCCATAGACGCTTCGCCGATAAGAAATTTGAAATGAACTTTCATTTAAGTCGCCAAGCGAGTTCCAAGACGATACCGCTTGGATTTGCCACCGTTGATTCTGTAAACCATTACTTAATTAAACATGTTTTGATCCCAGTTGGTCTCAGGTTTTGATTTTAAAGACCGATCAAGGACAGCAATCAGCTACATATTCGTGGATTTAAGAACACACGAATGGCGACAATGATGTTCGTTAAACGACTCTAAATAATTAATGTGCTCACAAAGAATAAATTCTTTTCAACATCAGATCACTAGTTAGCAACAATTTTCGATGCAAATCGAATTCAAAGCAATAACTAAAACATTGAAGACAACTTGCTACGGAACAAATAACATCGGATTTCCATGAAATGCCCGTGGTTGGAACAATCAGGCAAATCATCTTTTATTTTCTCATCATTTAAATGTCTAAAAAAATGTAATAGAAAGACCCAACAAAACACAAAAAGAGTTCAACCCTGAAGCTAATTTAACCCACGATTTTGAATGCGAGAAGTTAAATTCCTCTGCCTCAGCGATGCCAGGTCCTGGCACTACCATGGTACATGCTACAGACAACATAAGATAGTGTTATTCCGGAAGGTTTTGTGGTTCTTAGCGTTTAACCAAATTTTGTGGATGCCGGAACCGGCACAATGCGCTCGTTTGCTGCTAGTAAGCGGTGCGGTTCCCAAGTTATGTATAGGGGCGGCCAGCAAGTGTGGTTTTGCGGTGAATTCGTTCAATAAGTTTCAATTTTCGTCTGCAGTAATGTTGCACCACATAAACCTGCATGCTGCTTTGGTTGAAGCCGTTGAACAAAGGTCCTGTTACCCTAAGGCCCGTCTACAAACTAGTTTATAATCCAATTTCCCATCTCCTCAGTGACCTCAACAAATCCTCTAATGACTCAAGCTACGCCAAGAATAGGTATGGTTAGGGTGGAGTTGCTCGTCTCGCTTGATTCCAAACTCCGGATGTGTTCTGTAATCTTTGAATGGTCCCTTGTCCAGGAAAGCCAATGCTGCTTCCCTAGATACGATCTAGCGGCTGCTGCTGCTGCTGCAAGACTGATCCATGTTGGTTCTCGCATAGAATAAAATCAGCAAACGGATCGTGACCCAGCAAGCACAACGAAAACCTCTGAATACAAATTGGGAAAAGCGATTTGAAATGTTAGTCTGGTGGCAACGGGATAAGTCCTTCACCTAACCATCTGTGTAAACCCCTTTAGTCTGTGCGAGGTTTATCCAGGAGAGCTGTTACAATGTTTACACTCCGCACCATCAGCAAAGAGCCCTAATCTAGCTAAATATTTGTCCTGACTGTGGGAAATCGAACAAACGGTGGCAGTAGAAAAACAGATCCTTGAGCTTAACTTTCCTGATTTTATAATCGGTCTAATCCACATTGTCGATGGTCGTATCAGAAATGTCGATGGTCGTATCAGAGCGCACCGATTCTAATCCATACTGCTAATCGTTGATCAAAAATTAAGAGAAAAGCTAAGCTATAGTTAAAGTGAAAGTCGAATGATTCGACTTGTTATGATTTTGTAGCCACTGAAAAACATTCAACAACAATGATGAAAGCATTCTTAGCACGAAGCATCATCACAGTTGCAAACACTTTAAATGCTGATAACATAGTACTACTTTGCCTGTACTAAAAATATACGAATCCAATCCATTATGTAATGTATGTTTAGCAATGTAGAACCTCACATTGGTTTGTGATTATCCGGAGTGGTCATAAAGGATATACGAGTACTGTCCACAATCCTTCAGAAAATCGAGATCGCTTTTTGAAACGGATCTTGCAGACACTAAACAAGCGACTCTCATCAAAGCAGCTGGCATCTCGAATCCACCGCAGCACATGCCAGTGTTGTCTAACTTGCAATCCCTAGCTTAACCAAGGTGTTGTTTTTCCATCTTCGATTAACCTTTCATGATTTTCCAATTCAATGTGGTACGTGGAGCTTTTACAATCGGCCATCTACATTTCCACTCCCGCATTGCATTGTCTAGAGTTGTTCTGTCCTGTCCAAGCAATGTTTTTCCACGAAGCGACGAACGATAAATACTGAAGGGAACTAATGCGGTTGAAGGTGGAAAATTGATGAAAAACAAACCGTCCTTTGAGACGACCGGCGCCAAATACCCAACAGTGTGGATGCAAGCTAAAAAAAGGTTGATAAAAGACAGAGGAGAGACAGGCTTTGTAGCAAGATGGAAGTTTGTTTTTGTTATTCCAGGACCCAAGTGGATCGAAGAAAGCAGACCAGGGTATGGGAGTCCTATGCAGAGGATCTACGTCGAAACACTTCTGGTGTTTTAGGCAATCCAGTTACATCAACCCCTCCCTCCCTCGACAAGTTACTGGGAACGTATTAGAAGGGGATGCACAACCTCACGTGGGATCAGGGAAAGATTCGAGGTTGGCAGGTTAACCTGAACCCAAGTGTGCCCCCTGGGACCCGTTTCCGTCGGATATAGCGTAAGATGAGCAAATCAAAGAGAATATACAATTTGTTCCTTGTCCTTCACATCCACAATCTAAGTACCGCTCAGCGGTCTCGGTCCATGAAAGGTGACATCAGAGATATATCCATACATAATAAGGAATATTCGGGTTCATGCCAATCGCTCTCGTAGTCCCTTTTCAACGTGGGCGATCGATAGTGTGCTTAGAAACTTGCTAATCTATTTAGACCGACCTTAATGGGATATGAATTTTCTTTCGTTTTCAGAATATGTACCGTACGGGCGCCCTAAGATGTCTGGCGAATAAGAAGACAGGGAAAGAGAGTTAAAAAACGTTTAGAAAGGGTAATTTTGGCAAATTTGAAAAACCATGCCAATTTCATGCTTTCTATCCTCGACAGCAACACGAACACACACGCCAGGAGGATACGGACCTTCATCAAACGGTAATCAACGCTTTCTAATATTGTCCTTTGACAGAACCATGAACATGAGATCCACCACATCGTCACACCTCAAGAGATCCTAAGAAATGATCCTGCTTGAAATCAATAAAAAATAACACCTCAAGAGATGATGTTTCACAAGAAAGGTATCTACGCTTTGGGATTTAGGTTATGCTACGGCAACATAACCGGCAACCTATGTATAAACCTCTTTGTAACGCTTCGCCAATCCTGTTTCTCACTGGGACCTGAGCATCATTCAATGTTTGTTTATTTGCCCCATCACCAGATCCAGGGATTATAGGCCGGCCCCAGGAGACGAGGGAAAATGACGGGGATCGATTCCTTCATCTCGCCCGATTTCATCGATCAACAACTTTCAAGATGAACTACCGGAGTCAAGGGACAGCAATTTTACAAGTTTTAGCAAAATAGCAGTATTAGGCCGAGCCTCTCTTCTTAGCATCCCCAATTCCCGTTGTCACCCAGCGGGTCCTTACGGTATCTTTGAAGGATGGTGAACCTTTTCTGGTAGGGCAGTAAACCGGTATCGTGTCGCCATATGCCGTGTTATTGGGTGATTCTAGCGAGCGTGTTAATGGTTGACTTCAAACGCACAATTTATGCTATGCCCCAGATGTCAGAAGTTTTCCTCCAACACCTTTGACACCCTCTGGGGTTGCTGGGTTCCTTGATCACTTAGCAAAGCTGCCAAACATGTAAACTCAAAATTTGCATACGAAATGAAAATAGCAATACATATACACCCTTCAATAGAATATACAATTTTGTCTTCAAATGTTTCCGTGGCAAATCAATGCCCTGAAAAGACGCTAGATTTAGATGATATCACCTCCTTTGTACTCCTCTCATCGTCACGCTTGCGACTTGACCTCGAGTATCTTTACTCCAGAAATAAACTACACGAAGAAAGAAGCCGGTTAGTAACCGATTAGAAAACAAGCGATCCTAATTCTGACGAAAAGGTCATGTAGTCTCTCCCTCTAGTAGTGTCGGTGACATGAACGATCTGTCGGATACGAATGAGGTCTATGGTGTTGATGATGAGAAAGGATAGGTATATGCCTTTACAAGCAGAATGAGCATCGTCGGTGGAGACACAGATTGGGAAAGACAACAAATAGTAATCGAATGACACTTGACGGTTGAAAAGGGACATCCAATTTGGGACCACTTTGCACGATGGTGGCTTTGAAAGGTAATAAGAGTTTAGAATCTTAACGCAACTTTTAGGTCATTAATGTAATCAACATTGTCAATTATGTGGCTGGTATACATTTTTTCGGTACGCAACATCATTCATAGTTTGTTTAAAGTGTACCATCTCTGTCAATTGCTTTTGAAGAAGAAAATGCAGAAATAAGTTGTTAATTGAGTCAATAGACCAAAAAAGTATTTTTTTTTTTCGCATCGATATATAAGGATTCTCGTAAAAATCGCAAATATCTAAAACATCCAGATCTCTTTAAAATAGAGACATGGAAAACAGCAAATTGGTAAAACATAGCCATCAATCTTTACTCTACTCTGCTTTAATGGAAATTTGTTCGTACAAAGTTTATAAAAACAAACAATCACCAGTTGGCAAATAATAGCAATAACTTAAACTGTGCAGTCCTGCCGAGCCCAGTTTGATGAAGTTTCGCAAGCATATAAACTAACTTTGCCGTCAAACTAGTTTCAAAATACTCCAACCTGAGGATGAAAGCAGAAAACATCCACGATGAAAACACTCTCCCTCCGATTCGCGACAGGAATTTAGATTGGATGCAGAACGCTGGACACACTGGAAGCCGCCGGACAAACTTTACCTGACAGTATTTCGCTCCTACCTCTCTCAAACGCGGAACAGCGAAAAGTAAAAGCCGAACGACCAACCATTGGGCTACGGCTACATGGTGTGGGACGCCACAAATGTCGAAAGCTGTTGAAGAAGGCTCCCCTAAGGACAGTGACGGAGTAGATGTAGATCCTTTTCCCGCGTCATGGTTCATCCAGCGACAACCGAGCACGGTAAAGTGTACCCGCAACGGAGAGCCAATTACGGTGTACCTTTTTTGGGACCACCTGCTTCTTCACAGAGGGCACATCCAATCCAGTACTCGCGTGCTGCGCATAGCAGCTACCGTACGGAAGCATCGGGGCGCTGTACGTCCCACGGTCTGCCCTCTGGAGCATGTAATTGATTGGAATTAGATGAAGTATACAGTGTAAAATGGGAAAACTTTCGAAGTTTCCGCTTCTAACGCCAGTTCCCATCGCGAGACTAGTGCCATGATGCACCCTAACTTGCAGCAAAATCTCGCGGCGGAACTCATCTTATCGACCAAGAGATTGCAAGTTTCATAGCTGCGGCGATGCACCAGACAATGCCCATTACAGTGGTCAACAAAATACTAGCTGAATGTAAGGTGCTCTGGGTAGATTTAAACAAAACGTTTAAATTGATAAAATAAACGAATAAAATATGATTTTGATTCATCTCGTCTCCGAAAAATAGTTTTATTAATGCAAACAATACTGTTGGTGGTATTATATTTACATTCAAAACAGTGAATCACTGTCGTACAGCAAGTTTTTTATATATTGAAAATTTTAAGAAGAAAAATGTAGATAAGCGATTTTTAGTTAGATAGCTATTTCAATCTTCATCGGTCAACCAAGAAACAACCAAAAGGCTTTGATGCTTTGAATCTAACATGCTTTTTATTAAAAACATTGCTTATGTCGCATGAGAGAAATATCAAGTGCAAAACATGTGACCATCACTACCTGCAACAACGCGCCATCAACTGGGCACGTTCCTGCCTCGCGTTTAAAGCATCCTGAGCATCCGGTGCTTTTCAGATGGAGCACGTGATGCTGCAATCATGCAGGAGACGCTACTGCTGCATAAGGTACCTTAACGACCTCGGCCACACTTCATCAGCTGCATCATCAGTTCCCCCACCTGGTTGCTCTGCTGCAACGTTACTTTTGGCAGTGGAACCGCGTTTTACGCCACTACACTGCCACTACGTCGCTTCGCACCCAACACCAGCAGCTTCAGTGGACCGCAACGAACAGAATAATGTGGAACATACATTATTTTAATAGGTAACTGGCACCGTGTGCACGTTTGCTCGCGACGCCGGTGGCGAAAAGGATGCCATTTTTCATTCGACCACCATTATCCAGCTCTTTGCAGCCACACTTCGGTGGTGTGTGATTGCGAGTTGTTGGTCGGAGCAAACGACAAACCGATACCGGAATTCGGGACAACTTCCTGCTATCTTCTCGCCAGAAATCCTCAATTTCGTGTTCCGCAAAAGAGGTGTAACAACGCATGAAACCTTTTACAAGATAGCACCTCAATGGCCACGATAAATCATGCACACACTGCAAGGACTTTGTGATAGTAGAAGCAGCTATCAGTAACACTAGTGACTTCCTTCTACCTTTTCTTTGTTATCTTTTTTACGCCTCACATTATTGCATTATTGCACGCTTCGCCCGCGGTTTGTCAAACTTAACGTGTCACTTAAGCACCGAGATACGAACTGATAAGATAAATAGTCGTTTGCCTACTACACGATTACATTAATCAATCCTCCCAGGAACCATTCCATTTCTTGGCATTCCAATTCCATTGATGTTCAAAACATGATAGTAGCATTTACAATCCGTTCACCCGAAAAGGCCAACGGCATTGACGATCGCGAATTTGATTCGAAAATTCCCGGTGCATTCCATCAATGCTATCGGTTTGATGTTTATTACATTGATGTAGTACTGATGACGGAATGCGCTATCAATGTAGTACTGATGTAGTACTGATGACGGAATGCACTATCAATATTTGAGCACTGGTACTGTAGAAGGAGCATGAGGAAAACGGGAGCAAAATTGTTTAATGGCAGTCTGCGAACATAAAAAACTACCGTAAACGAGACATGTTCGGTTGAATATGGCATTTCGTGGAACAATTCTTTCGCTGTCGCTTTGAAAATGTGAAAAAAGGAACATGTTTTCGCAGTACATGATGGTTTTCTATACATCAGTACTAAATGTACTCAATTCAAACGTAGTTCATATGATGGCACCAGTGCACCAAGAATCGAGGAGTATCATATAAAACGGTATAGGAAATGACAAAGAAAAGTTTACTCAGTACGTAAAGCTTATCGAATGCCATCTATTAGAAATCGAAATATTAAAGATCAATAAGCACTTTGATATCGCCTACCAGAGTCCCACTGTTCGAAAATAGCGGCGGTTTAAGCATTTCTGAGACTTGTTTTTGGACGTCAAAAAAATCCAAGAGGAATTGAAATAATGTGTTTAATGCATTCAAAATTTAAATGCAACATTTTTAATACAAATTCCATCTATAGGACACATGGAGAAGTGTCTGCCGCATAGATACATCAATTCAATTCGGTGGAGCCACGCAAATGGTCATTTCAAAACCATTTGCATTTACACAGATAGACATGTTCATAATTGTCATATCTGTAATAAATGTCCAATATTAACGAATGTTTAATTCTCAATGAAGAAAGAAGATTCAGCGTAGATAGAGAAAAGCTTACTCCTCAAGAAGAAATCAATGTAATTTGAATTGCACTGGAAATCAGTGTTGAATAATTTTTCATTATCTAATAGCCTCCCATTTAATGTTATTTCAATCAATAGAAATTAGTTTAATCCCATCGAAAATACTTAGGAGCATTTATGTAGCATAAATAGCGTCCACAGATATGTTTCATAATAGTTGAGCATTGCTGAAGTGCTTCATTATGGTGAGAATGAAAGTGGTAACGCTCCCCCTGCATGCTGATGACACATAAATGTGGTCACTATCATCACTTCTCATCCACACATGCTTCAATTTAAATATGCTTCTATTATCCTAGGCACTGTTTAAGAGCCTTAATCGCTTGAAAGATAATGGAGCAGCTGTACAAACTGCTATCCAAAGGGATTATGATGGCGTATGTTGGTGGCGTACTGTGGTTTGTGGTTTGCGTTTTCCCCGGCTATTCGCTTCAATCCCACCTATTATCACTGCTCTCGCTTGCCTCCGTTTTAATGTCACTTGTGAGTGTATCCGGGTGTTATAATCATTCAAAGTACCCTCGAACGAGATGAAGCCCCGTAAAGCTTGTTGTTTGTTTGTGCTCGAATGAATTGCAAGCGTCGGTATGAAATAAGCCTCTGAAAAACCGTATCGCGGATGCCACAAAACGAACAACATGAATACGCTTTAATGACTTTCAATTCCAACAAACACGATGGTCAGCTTATTGCTACCAAAGTACCAGCATATGCATTTTCGCCTTGTTCAAGGTAAGTGAGAAACTGAAACGCTACGAAATTCAACGAGTTTGCATTGTATAATGCAGCCCAGGGATAAGGCCATACTCAACTAGCCAAACAAATTATTGCACGGACAACAGACACAAGATTTAGCAAAATACATCATATTATAAAATGACAATATAAAGCGCTACTTACGTTCAGATTTCTTGCCATAATGCTGCCGACGGTGCTAGCAAACCCTGTATCTTTGAGCAGATAGTCGTCCGTGGTGTCGGCTTGCAGTGCCGCCACAACCGGCTGTGGAATCGGTGTCATCTGGGTCACGGTTTTCAGCAGAATGCTCTTCGCATAGTCAAATAGTAGTATCACGCCAGCGTCGAACCATCTGTTAAAATCACAAACAATAAAATGCAGTTAATATCAAGAAGATGTCATTCCTCACACCGGTTATGATTTTACTTACTGGTCTGGGAAGATTTCCACGAGAAAGTTCTCTACCGCCACAACCGGTAAGTGATCATCGACGCGAGGATTCTCTGCCCGTATGCTGTTGATACGATGTTCTGCTCCCTTGAGACCAGCGGCAAAACCAACCGGCTGCGCCGCAATACCTGGTGCCTGTGCTGGCAAACCGCTACAGAAACAATCCGTTTATCGTTAGTATGGGTAACATACGACGACCATTCGGATCAAGTAGCCACGACTTACATTACGGTAGCTTTGCCAAAAACGGTCTGAAATGCTTCGCGTATAGGGCGCACTTTATCGTCCTTGTCAGAGGCCACAATCACCTCGGTATCGCCACCGGAATCTGAAAAGAAGCGTAATAGCACACACGGCACGTTGGATAAAAGAGTGTCGAGGAATTTGAAGCAAACATACTAGGACATACTTATGTACTCCCTCATCTGTGGGTCAAGCGTGGTAACTATCGTGTCCACCGAATTCTTCGCCTTTTCTGCCACCTTCTGTAGGATGCCTCCGCTCGATACGGCCCCTTTCATCCATCCAAACAGTGCCGAACCACCTTGCGTGATCGGACTCAACGCTGCAGCCACCGGTTCCGGGTTCAGAATCATGCCCGCAAATTGGTGTGTTGGTTCCGGACACGAAGACTCCTCCTCAACGGGACCAGCTGTTGGTGGCCCGGCGGGTATCGACTGTGAGGTATCCTTGCTGGGTGGAATGGCCGGGCTGAACGTAGTCGGTATGAACGGTTCCGTTTCGTCTTTCTTTGTGTTGCCATCATCCGCGATCGGGGGCCTGATCGCTTGAGGAGTCACCGCGACTTCCGCTCCGCCAGCTGCCACGTTTCCCGTCACGAAGCTTGGTAGATCAGACGGCGGGCTAACGTTCGAAAGAATGTTTCCCGTCCGTTTTGGCTTCTCACTCATGTTGTTAAAAGTTATTAGAATGCAATTTCACCAGCAAATCTTTAATCGCAGCCAATAAAACCGCGTAGTTCCGCCAAGTTTCCACCTTCAATTTTGTTCCGTCCCGTTTGTTTACGATCTCTCAAGGTGTTTTAAAAAGGAAGGTGGCTTCTTGTAGAACAAAACCCCGATCGGATTTTAGAAAAAAAAAACTTCAGAGTTTGACAGTCAAGTCCGGATCGCGAAGTAAACGCATAAGGCCCTGCCACACGGAGCGTAAATTTACAAATTAATGCCAAAACCAAGGTACTTTAAAAAGACAGGTAGCTTCTTAACCGCTTTGACAGGTCACCATTTTGAATTTGTTTGACATTCATAGCAGGGCGCTTTTATCAACAAAACCACGTGAGTTTCAAGAAGAAGAAGAAGAAGATGTGGGCAAGTTTGGTGGTTTTATCAGGGAAAGTACTTGATTTCACTCTTTTTCGAATGTTTAAATGATTCATCTCTCTATTTAAGATCATTCGAGCGACCGAGTTATGTTTTACAGCGAGTGAGCACGGTCCAGGAACGCTAGCAAGCTCTTGTTCTAGGGCGGGTGGCAAGACCTACGGACCGATACCATATTAGCCGTGGCCACACGGGGCGAAAACTCTAGCGCAAACGAAAAAATTAATGCCAAAACGTTTACGCTTGCCGTTTACATGCTGTCAAACGATTATTGGTCCGTGGAGCGTAAAACCTAGCGTAAAAGCTTTTTGCAAACGGTAGGGCTCACAATATGTTCTTTTTGTGGTTTACATCGACAGTGAGTGATCATTGCTAGTGTATTCAATCCTTTTCTTCAAAAAAACGATTTTAATTTCCTCAACCCGGCCATGTAAACATATCGAAGCGCAAAAGTTTTGGCATTAATTTTTTCGTTTGCGCTAGAGTTTTCGCCCCGTGTGGCCACGGCTATTGAAACACTAGGAAGAATTTTGAGAATATTTGCATAAACTTCAACTTTCGTGCCACTTTTCGTGAATTTGAACTGTCGTAATACCACAGAAAAGCGAAAACAGCTCCGAAAAGAGCGTTCCCGAAGTAAACATCCCACCATCCCGTGAATGTCAAACTCTGAAGTTTTTTCTAAAATACGATCGGGGATTTGTTCTGGATAAAGCTACCTGTCTTTTTAAAGTACCTTGGTAGCAGGGCGCTTTTTATCAACAAAACCACGTGAGTTTCAAGAAGAAGAAAAAGAAGACGTGGGCAAGTTTGGTGGTTTTATCAGCGAAAGTACCTGATTTCACTCTTTTTCGAATGTTTAAATGATTAATCTCTCTATTTAAGATCAATCGAGCGACCGAGTTGTGGTTTACAGCGAGTGAGCACGGTCCAGGAACGCTAGCTAGCTCTTGTTCTAGGCCGGGTGGCAAGACCTACGGACCGATACCATATTGAAACACTAGGAAGAATTTTGAGAATATTTGCATAAACTTCAACTTTCGTGCCACTTTTCGTGAATTTGAACTGTCGTAATACCACAGAAAAGCGAAAACAGCTCCGAAAAGAGCGTTCCCGAAGTAAACATCCCACCATCCCATGAATGTCAAACTCTGAAGTTTTTTCTAAAATACGATCGAGGATTTGTTCTGGATAAAGCTACCTGTCTTTTTAAAGTACCTTGGCCAAAACGCTTACGCTTCGATATGTTTACGTGTCTTCCTTTGTGGAAGAAAAGGACTGAACACACTAGCAATGATCACTCACTATCGATGTAAACCACAAAAAGAACATATTGCGAGCCCTCATGTTTGCGTACAGCTTTTACGCTAGGTTTCATGCTCCACGGACCTATAATCGTTTGACAGCACGTAGAAGGCAAACGTACACTTTTTGGCATTATTTTTTACGTTTACGCTGGAGTTTACGCTCCGTGTAGCAGGGCCTATATACTTCGGGAACGCTCTTTTCGAAGATGTTTTCCCGTTTTTGTGGTATTACGAAAGTTTAGGTATCGCCTCACCGGAATAATCACCTAAAACACCTTGGGAATCTCCATACTGAGTCGTTGGGTGGGGCAGTGCACTCAACTGTCAAATTCTCATCATTTTTCTAAATTTCGTGGGTTGAGTTGTTCTACATGACTCTCTCTATTTAAAACAAACGTTAACGGCATCTTGACAGGAAAAATCCTGAAAATTCGTGGAAATCTTCCGGAGCGGTCGGAAGCTTTTTTTGTGTTCCCAGTAAAAACTTTGCCTAGTAAAAACCTAGTAAAAGTCCTAGGTGAACGTAAAACTCTGCGAAAAATGTCGTCGGAACGTAAAATACTCAAAGCTACACGCAGTAAGAAGAAAGATTTCGTCAATTCCCTGCCAGATGAGGTAAGCAAGCAAAAATCGCGATTGGAACAGTTCGATTTCATTTGTTGTCTTCGATACAGGTTCTCTTTATTGTTTTCGATCTCCTGGATCTTAAAAGTGTAAAAAACGCAGCCGTAACATGCCAGAGATGGAATAGCCTCATTTTTTTGAGCGGATATGTGAACAGATTTGTCTTCAAAGTTGATATGGCATCGTATGCCCATCGATGGACGTGGGAAGCCAAACTAAATTCCACGGGAAGATCTGCGCTGATAAAAAAGTTTAAGGATATGGTTGCAACATCTCACCGTTGCTATCGAAACTTACATTACCGTGGAAGACTATCCAAAAAAAGCGGATTTTCTTGGGTTTGGAAAACTACTCACCCAAAACTAGCGAACCATCTCCATTCTTTGGAGTTTTCCCTTTTAAAACCCACCATTTTGCTTCCTTTGCTAGCTGATGCGTTACCG
>NC_064874.1:61291056-61336056 GCF_943734745.1 Anopheles darlingi
AAGCAAACCAACGACGGACAGGTTAGTTTCCACACGAAAGTGCATATAAAGGATTTCGAAAAAGTGATACAACTGCCATATCATGGCACGTAAGCATGATTCAGAATATCAGATACAGAGGTGTAACAATCGAAAGAGCCTGTCGATTGGCGATTACCTGGTAGATGATAAAAGTCATACAGAGAAAGCTGCTCGACAGTAGCATCCTTTCGTAGAAACCGTGAACCTTGCCACAGCATTTCGCAATGCGGCATCGTGCCAAACAGAGATAGTCTAACTTACTGCGAAGATAGACCGTACGCTGGGTGCGAGCATACCCGCGCAAAGATATGTTCCTGCTATCCTCCTCATGCTCACGCACGATCACCTTGAGCCGTTCGTTCAGCGCATAGTGCAAGTTTTGCAGAAACATGAGCGCACCGAAGTACAACGAGATCGAGAATTGGATCGCTATCTTAGGATAGTAGAACACTGCCAATAGACCGATCTCCTCGTAAACACTGTCGTCACCATTCCTCTGCAAGAGCTCTGTAACACCGAGCATGAAGCCGACGATCAGGATCAGTTGGCTGGTGCCCATCTTGCACATAAGAAGCTTGTTCCAATGCTGATTCAGCTCATTTGCATTGAACAGCTCGTGCTGCAGTTGCAGTAGCTCCTTGATCAGCAGCGCAACATCGAACCGATTACGATAGCGGCGAGCCGCCGATGTTATGAAGGTGTGCATCACGACCTGGCCCTGTACAGCAGTGATACTTATATGCACCAACGTCAGCTTATAGCCTGACCGAAACCTGGCCTGTGATAGTAGAAACAGTGTGCTCTGGTAGGTAATGGCAAAGCCAATCGTTAGGCAAATGCTATAGACGACCAGTAGCTTGGAGACACAAAGTTCTCGCTTGCGACGATCGTACGTGAGCGTCAACATGCCAAACACGGTGGCCTGTACTACCACGAAGATTAGCAAATAATGTAACACTTTTTCACTGATCATGTTAAGCTGCAACACGGAATGCAAGCTGCTCGCTATAACGCTGCGTATACTTAACTAACGCAAGATCGAGGCGAATGCTTGATATAAGGCATCATAATATGGCAGAACTGGATGCCATGTAATTAATGAAAAACATGTGATCGCCGGACACTATAGTTCTGCGCAGCTAATCACATCAAAAAACCGATTCAACTGGGACCTCATAATAACAAATACAACTCCTCGTGATTGTCAATAAATATTGTTACAAACTGTTCCGAGCTTCCGAGTGATTCGCCGCACAGAAAGTAATTTCATTATCCCATCCCTTGGTCACCACATTATCTATTAACGAGATAACGAGCAACAAGTTAGGTGAAAGGAATGGTGGCTCGTTTGATGCGTCAAGCAGAAAACAAAATCTGAAAACGGGTGTTCACCACAAATCTCACCTCATTCTGTATCTGGCTGCAGATCCATATCACCTGCATCAAGTACATTAGCTGGAAGATAGTCCAAAATGCTTCCGCGATCGTTATGACTTGACTTTCAACGGAAGATTTATCCATCCCCATCAGCACTCCGGTCGTTATGGTGTAGAACATCGTCGTGATACTGAGAAACACCGTGAAGAGATAGCATAGTATCGGAACGCCAAACAGATCGTTGAAGAGGAGAGTGCACCTCCCCATTCGTTCATAATACGCCATCAACCCCCACTGTTCGCGATAAATTCGTTGATCGTTGGACCAGCAATCGTCGTGCAACTGGTTGACTTTCACGGTCAGCGCACGAACGGCTTGCAACAGAAATTGTCCGATTCCGTACATGATCAGCATGACAGCCGCCTTTATGAGCTTGGTCACAAAAACCGCGGGCACAGCTGGCAAAACTTCGAGCAGCAATGTTCCGTTAGGTAAGCTAAGGTAAAGCATAATCACCGCGCTAAAGAGACCCTCGTAACACACGTTGTAGGCAAAGCAACGATAGAGCCATTGATGCCAACGTATTCGCTGAATAAGCAGCCGGCTGCGGTGGAGCTGTTTAAGTTGATCGAACAGTTGAAGCATCGCTTCGTGATGCAGTAACAGAAAGCAGGATGGGACGGCCAGCAGACAGATTTCGATACTTTCCATAGCATATGTGGCAACTGCCATCACACTGGAGCTCTCCAGGTTAAGTTCCTTGTACCACACACCATTCGTCACCAAGCGATACGTGATCATGGAGATGGTAAAGAGATAACAGTATGCCAATAACTCCCACCGTAGCTCAAGCTTCTTCCGATGGAGATAGTATTTGAAAGGCATCACGCCAACCAACACAACCTTCGCATACAACAACTTAAACAGCAACCATGCGAGAGCCATGCTTAGACCGATAGAAGCAATTCGTGACACTGAGCTAACATACTAGCCAGGAGCCCGCGAAACGGTTCTCGCTCTCAAGAACAAGCACACACGAGTAGCAAAGCGCGAACCATCTATTTATTATTTAATTACAGCTTCATTTCCGATACCCGTTTGGCAGAATGACGCGAAGGACGAGTCTTCTGTCGCATCGTCGATCGCTTCGGTTGAGCGAAGGTGACAGAAAGTCCTCAATAATGCAAGCGCAAGCAATTGATTAGGTAAACAATTTATGAGCGTCGATGCGGCCATATTATGGTTTTCATCCCTAAATTGGGGGTCGTGTGGCGTCGTTATTCAACTCGGTATTCCAGTCATTCTTACTAGCCTGATCAGTTTCGATGGTATCGGAAAAGCTTTCGTGCCAACATACAATTTTACCTTCGCTAAGCTATTAAAGAAATTCTTAAAAACGATAAAAATAGTTCGTGTTCCTCTTCAACTCTTTCATTATTCCAAGCGTTATCTAAAAAACGAAAAATCTATTCAGAGGCGGAGCTCCCTTTACTTATTCATTGTTGATATTTCCCAACTATCTCTACTGCCTATGGATGCAATACGATACAAATTTATCTTACCTCACCCTGTATCTGGCTGCAGATCCCTATCACCTGCATCAAGTACATTAGCTCGCAAATTGTCCAAAACACTTCCGCGATGGTTATGACTTGACTTTCAATGGAAGATTTATCCATCCCGATCAGTACTCCGGTCGTTATGGTGTAGAACATCGACGTGGTACTAAGAAACAGCGCGAAGAGATAGCATAGTATCGGAACGCCAAACAAATCGTTGAACAGGACAGTGCACCTCCACATTCGTTCATAATACGCTATCAACCCCCACTGTTCGCTATAAATTCGTTGATCGCTGGACCAGCAATCGTCGTGCAACTGTTTGACTTTCACGGTCAGCGCACGAACGGCTTGCAACAGAAACTGTCCGATTCCGTACATGATCAGTATTACAGCCGCCTTGATGAACATGGTCACAAATACCGCGGGCACAGATGGCAAAACCTCGAGCAGCAATGTTCCGTTAGGTAAGCTAAGGTAAAGAATCATCACCACGACAAAGAGACCCTCGTAACACGCGTTGTAGGCAAAGCAACGATAGAACCATTGATGCCAACGTATTCGCTCAATGAGCAGCCGGCTGCGGTGGAGCTGTTTAAGTTGATCGAACAGTCTAAGCATCGCCTCGTGGTGCACTAACAGAAAGCAGGATGGGACGCCTAGCAGACAGATTTCGATACCTTCCATTAAATACGTGGCAACTGCCATCACACTGGAGCTCTCAAGGTTAAGTTCCTTGAACCACACACCATTCGTCACCAAGCGATACGCGATCATGGAAATGGAAAAGAGGTAGCAGTAGACCAATAACTCCCACCGTAGCTCAAGCTTCTTCCGATGGAGATAGTATTTGAAAGGCATCACGCCAACCAACACAACCTTCGCATACAACAACTTAAACAGCAACCATGCGAGAGCCATGCTTAGACCGATAGAAGCAATTCGTGACACTGAGCTAACATACTAGCCAGGAGCCCGCGAGATGGTTCTCGCTCTCAAGAACAAGCACACACGTGTAGCAAAGCGTGAACCGTCTATTTATTATTTAATTACAGCTTCATTTCCGATACCCGTTTGGCAGAATGACGCGAAGGACGATTCTTCTGTCGCATCGTCGATCGCTTCGGTTGAGCGAAGGTGACAGAAAGTCCTCAATAATGCAAGCGCAAGCAATTGATTAGGTAAACAATTTATGAGCGTCGATGCGGCCATATTATGGTTTTCATCCCTAAATTGGGGGTCGTGTGGCGTCGTTATTCAACTCGGTATTCCAGTCATTCTTACTAGCCTGATCAGTTTCGATGGTATCGGAAAAGCTGTCGTGGCAACATACATTTTTCTTCGCTAAGCTATTAAAGAAATTCTTAAAAACGATAAAAATAGTTCGTGTTCCTCTTCAACTCCTTCATTATTCCAAGCGTTATCTAAAACCGAAGATTTGATTCATCGTTGATATTTCCCAACTCTCTCTTCTCCCTATAGGTGCAATACAATACAAATTTATCTTACCTCATCCTGTATCCGGTTGCAGGTTCCTATCACCTGCATCAAGTACATTAGCTCGCAAATTGTCCAGCACAGTTCCCCTATTGTTATCACCTGACTTGCAACGGAAGATTTATCCATCCCGATCAACACTCCGGTCGTTATGGTGTAGAACATCGTCGTGGTACTGAGGAACACCGTGAAGAGATAGCATAGTATCGGAACGCCAAACAGATCGTTGAACAGCACAGTGCATCTCCACATTCGTTCATAATACGCCATCAACCCCCACTGTTCGCTATAAATTCGTTGATCGTTGGACCAGCAATCGTCGTGCAACTGTTTGACTTTCACGGTCAGCGCACGAACGGCTTGCAACAGAAATTGTCCGATTCCGTACATGATCAGTATGATGGACGCCTTAATGAACTTGGTCATAACGATTGCTGGCATAAGTGGTAAGAAGTGGTTCAACAGAGCGTCGTATGGTAAGCTAAAGTAGCACATCATTATCACCACAAAGATGCCTTCGTAACTCGCATTAAAAGCAAAGCATCGGTAGAACCACTGATGCCAACGTATTCGCTCAATGAGCAGCCGGCTGCGGTGGAGCTGATTAAGTTGATCGAACAGTTGAACCATCGCCTCGTGGTGCACTAACAGAAAGCAGGATGGGACGCCTAGCATACCGATATCGGTACATTCCATAGCATAGGTGGCAACTGCCATCACACTAAAGCTCTTAATTTCAAATCCTGTGAACCAGCCACCATTTGTCAATAAGCGAAAGGTTAACAAGGAGATGGTAAAGAGATAACAGTATGCCAATAACTCCCATCGTAGCTCAAGCTTCTTCCTATGGAGATAGTATTTGAAAGGCATCACGCCAACCAAGACAAATTTCACATACAACAGCTTAAACAGCGACCATGCGAGAGCCATGCTTAGACCGATAGAAGCAATTCGTGACACTGAGCTAACATACTAGCCAGGAGCCCGCGAAACGGTTCTCGCTCTCAAGAACAAGCACACACGAGTAGCAACGCGCGAACTGTCTATTTATTATTTAATTACATCGTCATTACCGATACCTGCTTGGCAGAATGACGCGAAGGACGATTCTTCTGTCGCATCGTCGATCGCTTCGGTTGAGCGAAGGTGACAGAAAGTCTTCAATAATGCAAGCGCAAGCAATTGATTAGGTAAACAATTTATGAGCGTCTATGCGGCCATATTAATGCTTTCAACTCCCCTTAGGGGTGATAATAATAGACAGAGATAACTAGAGCGCCGAAGCGGCGAAAGGGTACGATATGATTGTTATGTTATTTAGATTCAAGGTAAACGCCATCCTGGTATCAGTCCTACGACTCGTAAGGAATACCAATGATTGAAAAACATTCAACCGTTGATGTACTGTGCATGATTCACGCAACGTAACGTTGTCGATTACTTTGTGAAGTTTAACCTTAGCGCTTCTGTAAACAAGTTGAGCGATTAAATTATCGTTTGCCTCTCACAATTCGTTGTAATGCCTAGGCCTTACTATGGGATGATTTGGAGCAAAATTCTGTGAAAATATCTTTCCAGCCAGTGCAAGCTACATTTGCTATGATTCGGTTGAAGTGATATGTTTTGAAGAAATCACAGTAATAGTCAATGAGCTGAGACAAGTCGAAAGAATAACCATTCTGTAAAGTAAGGCATCATAGTTCCTATTGCGTTGGATTTAATATATTGAATATTATAAACACTCATATATTTATAAATACTATGTCTTGGATTGTCCATCCTTTTCGTATTATGTAATATACAATTCATATTAACGATTTGCGAGTGACACTTTTTTCTGAACACTATTCAATGACTTTACCTTCAAAAATGTGTATATACTGTGAACAATTCCCTTGTTACTATGAAGATCCTTAGATGTTTTCGTTTTAGTATTACACCACCACATCTCGCTAATGTTTTTGATCCCTTAGAATCCAAATCGTAAAACATAACACCATTGGTCCACAAAAAACTAAACTTTAATATGAAGCTTACTATGAACGACTACTTTCTACTGCAATCTTCGCCTAGCCAACATTGTGTAATGGTACAGATGGGCAAATGATGTATAGTTTGTAATGAAGGACTACCATCCAGAAGAGACAGGCTCTCGGGAGTACATTAACTTCACTCACAACACAAAATATCGACCCTTATCCATTTTAACCATTATTTACTGTCCGTTTCTGATTAACTTTCCCATTCAATCATGCTTTCTTTCCATACAGTTTTCCTGTGCGGTCTGCCGATGACAACTATCATAGTTACAGTTGCAGCGCGCACGACGAAGCAACTCGGTGAGCGAAAAACTTTCCGCGAACTTTACGAACCAGCTACGGTCGGCATTACTAATTAGCCCTCCAAAAACCCAACCCCTTTTCGGAATGGGCTGGCTGGTCGGGAACAGATGAATTAATATTTCTGAAAACCCCCGCAACACCTCAAAGCGCTACAGTCAGCACATTTTATCCATTTGCGCGCGTTTGCGAGCTTAAAACGTGCAAAACGAAACCGCAATCGGATCGATTTCATTTACGGCCGACCGCGCCACGTGGCGCTAAGTAAAAGCAGTACCAGAAAGGTTATGAATACCGTCGGCAGGTCGGCAGGTAAACTTTTTAAGCCACATTTCCCACAAGGAATTCATGGTGGGTTACCAAATCATTCCCCCGGGATTTCGTGTGTTTTGCTCGAGCTCAGGGTGAGAAAACAAAAAAAAGAAGGTAATCCCATTAACAGAACGACTCCATCCCAGCGACGCGTTACAACTCCCTGCGAATGGCGTCCCAATATCTTTCGTTTTATGTAGCGACAAAGAAACGGGCCGCCACCGAGATGGAGCCGAGTTGCTTCAGCGTACCACACGATGGCAGCAGTGTAATGAAAACGGAAAGTCGTCCAAATCGGCCACCGCTTCGCGCCCTTTTCCTACCTTGTGAACACACACAGCACAGTCGACAGCAGCGTTCAGCATCGCCACTCGAGCGCCATCATTCATCACAAATGTCGCCGCGATGGAAGCGCAGGGAAGAGAGAACGGTACCGGTGTGCTAAATCAGTGCGGCCATAGGTAGGAGAAAAGCAACGGCAACCGGGGCCATCATCGCAGAGTCGCACTTCGCCACCAAGCACACAGCAACAAGCAACAGACTCTTGACTGTTCCGTTAGCAGCGCCACGTCACCGGCGCGACACTCTGTTTTTATTCAACCCAACCATTTGTGGTATTTAGTGTAACTCACTCTGGTTACACTCTGGTGCTTTCCTGCTTCTGGCTTTGTCTAGCTGCCTTGTCTGTTTTGTAGACGCAAATCAAAAGGATCGCTTTAGGGTGCCTGTTGGCATGGCAAGTGGAGCAACGATATCCCACTGACGAACGAACGAACGAACGAACACAAGCCTGCGAACCCGAACTAACACGAACTGATCGACGACGACGACGACAACAGTAGCAGTGTAGTGCTTATTTCCACGTGAAACGTCATCCTTTTCCACTACACAAGTACCGTGGTATTGGTGCACGTGACTTGTATAGCACAGTGCCCGACAAAAGAACATCGACTACGCTCGAATGGAGACGCACGATGGAGGCGCACGATGGAGGCGCATGGTGAAAAAATAAAAATTCCCAAATTTTCCTCCTTTCCATGCACAAATTAATCGTTCTTGTACTTTTCGAAGCTTTGTTCTGGAAAGGAGATGGTGTTGGTAGTACAAACTCATGAATGAAATCAAGCCTAACGAGCCAAACCGACGGCGAACCGAAGAAGACACGACCGACCGACTGGTTCGATGCTTACACGCGGCGATACGAAACCGCCGAACGGCTCAGTCGACATCCAGCGTGGAAACGGTACGGTCCGATCGGTTGCCTTGTAAAAGACGGTGTCCCCTCGAGGCACCACCCGTAACGGTGCCCGTAATCATAAAAACGCAAAGTGTTTTTCATCGCTGTGTTTTGATTTTCCGGTTTTTTTTTTCGTTCCTGTTTGTCACCAACCAAGGGGTACCCGGTTTTAGTGTGTAATGTGTGGCCACACACACACACACACACACACACATGCGTGTGGTGAATTGTTAATGGGAGCTTAATTGTGGAAAGCACCATCCTCGCTCATCGAACCCCCCGCAACTGGAAATAATCCCGCACAGTGGAAAGAGTTGTTGTGGTTTGTGGCTTTGTGTGTATGTGTGTTGTAGCTGTGTGTCCAACGCGTGGATTTGAGTCTGTGCGTGTGTGTATGTGTGTATACACGCAGGTGTGTTTATTTTGAGATTTTCGTGTTCCCTCACTGGATTTTACGATCATCGCATCTCATCATCTGGTAAGAACTTTTCCAAAAGTCCACAGGCCTACAGAACGGATGAAGCGTAAAGGAAGACAACAGGACAGAGAGGGCCGGGGAGGGTGTTGTTGAGGTGGTGTTTCACCGACTGTCACTCAAAGCTCGACTGGGGAATTTGAGGTTTAGCCGAATTTTCTCATTCCGCCGTTTTTTTTTTTCCTGTAGCTTACTTCTGTTTTTATTGTAGAATCGCACGAGAAAAAAAAACCGAGATAAAAATAATCATTTTTCTTACGTTCGCCACGGTATTACTGGCCACCTTTCCATCTATCCCCCTCGTCCGCGGTAGACCTCACCGTTCGGTCCAGTTCGGGGATAAGGTCGTTAATTAAAAATTTGTCTACCGATAAGCTTCAGCGACGTCCGTAATTCGCTGCAAATGTTATCATCCCTCCACCATCGGCGCCGCTGTTGATGTTGATCCAACCATTCAAGCCACAGCCTGCAGAGGCAACGAGGGGGGGAAGGGAGGGGCTATCTCTTGCTGCCGTTCCACCGTTACGATTTACTCTGTAAGGCCAATTTACATAATTGAGAATTGACAGCACGACTGCAGACGGCGCTCTGCCACGTCATGATGCCGCTTCGCGCTTTGGCTTCCGTATTTCCGTAGGGGACACCCGGAGAAGCCAAGATGTCCTGTCGAGCTGCTAGGCGTGAGTGGTTTCCGCTCTTTAGTCCCAACCCCCAAAACTCCACAGCATTCGCGATGTGATTGAAATTTTATGAAAAATCATGTTTTCCTTCTGTGCGACGTGTGCTAAACATAATCAGCGACCGGGCTTCCAAGGACCAAACCATCCCCCGTTGTTTGCGTCACCATCCGTTATCAATGGCTTTATACATTCCAATCTTCTGGTTTCAGTTTTTTTTTTAAGAATGAAGCAGGGCTCGTCAACGAAGCCATGTTTACTACATCGGGCCAGCGAACAACCATGATGCTGGGGATTTCCAGCAAAAAAAAAAAACACCGGTCGAGATATAAAAGGGATGCCATCAAAATGGCGCTTTACTCCGCTCGGTTGCGGCCACATTGTGCGGTGAAGCCTTTATTCTTATTTCTCGTTTCTTTTTTTTTTTCGTTGCTAACAGACTAAACGGCGTTCAGTAGGCTGCGGATTCAGGCAGAAGTGTTTGCCAATCCGGCTGCCATTTGGCCTGACAGTCGCCATCGCCCTGGGTCTTTCGCATCGCGATTGATTCGAGCATATTCTAGAGGCTAAACATTGCATTGCATTGTTATGGTGTGTGTATGTTTTCCGTAAAACATGGAAAGCAAATAAAACATCATTTTGAAAAGCGTATTTTGTGTACTGTGCGCCGCTTCATGTGCAACAAGTATGCGAGCTCGCGTTTTAGTATGTGTGGAGCGGCAAACGTTGCCTTATTCGGTTGCATTTTCCGTTTTTCAATTGCTCTTTCTGCCTTACACTGCCCCGCGGGTTTACCATAGGTCTTCGTGAAAGGAATTTTCCGATTAACGCCAACAACTGGCGACGTCGCGACTACGACATACACGCGCACACACATGAAGTGACGTCAGCGAGGCGGTGCAGCACAACGGGAGAAAGCGGAGTTATTTGCATTTGTGAGTGAAGTGCCCCGTTCGCTTGCAACGCTGCAGCATAATTGCATTTGTCGCGTTTTAACTGGAAACGCACCCGGCGCTACACAACGTTCCGAGTTTCCATTAAGCGTATTTGCGAATGTCATAGATAATCCCGGGGTTTTTCTTTTTTTCCCCCTTTTTGCCAACAACACCAGCTTTTCTCCTAAACTATCAGCCATGCATTACATTCATGTATTCATTATGGCCAGCATCGCTGTGGAATTCATTTTTCCCCCCACCGGAGTGGCTTTCGCAAGCAAGAAAATTCCAAGAAGGACACCAGCAAAGGGCTCTTAGGGACGACGAACCTAACGTTCCATTTCACAGCACCGACATAACCGAAAACCCCGGGTAGGAATTGCAAAAATCCAAGTTGGCTCCGCAATTCTAGATACCGGCACCGGTGAGGTAATGAGCCGATTGAGCAGATCATAAGATGCATAAAATATGATGCCTTCCCTGCCCCGCGCAATGTACGCCACCATTTTCAACATTGGCACGTCCGTCCGCGTGTTTGGCAATAAAAGTGAATGTCTCGAGGTGGGCGCGTACCGGAGAACGCAATCGAATGTATTCTCCAAGAGCACATCGATTGCCGAGCACAGCATAAACATAAACCTCCCTTCGTGTTGCACGTCGGAGGGCTGGATTATTTCCATTCCGTCGCGTGATTGCATCACGTCGGCCACCACTCCGCTCCCATCCCCGGTTTACCATGTAACCAGTTGGCGTTGGCAGCGTGTTAGAAATTGGAAATACCATTCCAGCCTCTGCTTCTTACCCTCTTCTCATCCCATCAGGCCCTTTTGGCAACCCGCCAAGGCAGTCCGGCAACCCGGGAGTGGTATTGAAAAATAAAATAATTTCGATCCTCTTAACCGCTTTTCGCATGCGTTTCCCACACTGCCCCATTCGTAACGCCTGAACGGCGACTGCAATGAAGCAAAGCAAGACCCAAACCACCCTGGCCCCCCTTGGTTTCGATGGCCAACGTTCTTTTCTTGTTGGGTTTGCTGGCACAAGTGGAAAACAAAGTAAGTAAAAATCGAAAACCCACTTGATGCGGTCGGTTTCCGGGCCCCCAATGGGTTGCCCAAACAGTGGAGGGGACTGTGGCGCCGGTCGGTAGCCCGCGAAGTCTTAATCCGGTCCCGGTACGTTTCCCAAGGCCCCAAGTGCCTTGATTGCTGCGTACTTGATGAAACGAAAAGGAAGGGACTACCAGCAGCAGCAGCAACAAACCACTTCCAGTCAAAGCTAGTTGCGGGAAAATGTTTGTTCGTTCCTTTTTCTTTTTTCTCGCCGCTCGAAAGCCTCGGTACGGAGATGGAATCGAGCAAAAAGAAAAGGCTCCAGGAGGTCCACGAATTGGGGGATTTTTGGGATCGGGACGACGACGAGGTTCGATCGCTGTCGGAATTTCTGGAAACAGGGAGTATCAAGAAACAGAAGGAAACGCGTGATATAAAAAGCAGTGGCGTACTTTTAACGGATTGCTTTCTTTCATACACACACATACACACACTCCGCACCCTAGACCGTGCCTTGAGCCTCGTCCAAAATCGGACGAAATCGGACGTCTCAAAAAAAAAATCGGCGTGAAGAACCACTTGCTCAACTGGCCCCATTCTTTCCCATTTCGTGGTGCGAGGAAGCCACTACTTAGCAAAACATGTACACATTAGTAAACAAAGCAATAAATCACTTGATTAGAAATTCAATTTGCCTCCATTGCGTTCGCCTATTCGGTAGGACGGGCGCTCGGTCCCTGGGAACGCCAGCAAACGCCGGAATTCACCGGAAACCGGTCCAGACGGTCCATTGCTCGTAGAAAGAAATTGACAGCTATTCCTCTTTGCCTCTTGGAACGATCCCCTGTTCGTTAGGTGGTGCCCAGCCGTGTTACGAGGAAGAATGGACCAAGCGCGCGCGGTCCCGATTTGACATCTGAGATTGGTCGCCGTTTACGGATTGGCGTAGCATGAAAGCTGATCACCGAATGGACGACGAACATAATGTTTTCGCAGAGTTCGAGAAAAGTGGTAGACGTCTGGTGTTTGTGCCTGATGGTGTTTTCGAGTTCTGGGATAATTGTGCCAGCATGACTTTCAACATTCTTCTGCCCAGCTTCCAATGAGAGTAATAGGTACCTTTTGAAGCAGTACGAACAATCGAACATCTACTTTTCTATTGAAAATCTAATATAATGGCAGATCCGCTAAGGCGTTTCATCACAATTATTAAACATTTCTTTCAATTCGCAATAGTGAGCTTGCAAAACGCTTATTTCTTAACTTTCAAAACACTGCCATTGGACTATTTACTATTATTTCAATTATTTTAATTCAGCATTTGACTGAATCGAGCTAAAAGACAATAGGTATTGAGTAAATAATGAAAGCGGATAAAATATATGGGTAGTTCTGATGGCATGACGATAAAAGGTTCTAAAACCTGTTTGTAGATTTATATCATGACCGTACTCGAGCAAATGGATCAAGATTCGATGCTGCACAATGCAATGACGAATTGTACGCGCTGGTTGATATTTTAAAAATAATCTAAAAGCACTTAAATAATACAAGATAAGCCTTATTTTCTGCCGGAGTTACAGTAAAAATCATAATATCAAATCAAAAGAATTACCAAAAACATTGTTAGAAATCTGTTTTGCTTAACTAATCGAGATTTTATGGTTGAGGAGCGATGAAAGCTACGCCCAATCATCATAAGTTTTCTGATTGTCTGTTTCATTCCATTGCCTGAGTACCCCAATCTTAGATGGAATCAACAGGGAACTATTCCGGGAATTAATCTAAAATTCAAGCAGAACCATACCAGCTGAAATCGAAATGTTTTTTTTACAAAATCTCATTTCAGCACGACCATACCCGACACCCCTATAAATTCTTGTCACTGTCGTCGCGTTGCTTACGATAGACAAAATTCTGCTACCACAGTGTCCTTGTCGCTGGTAGCCCCCATATCCTGCCAGTTGCAATAATAAAATGAATTTTATTTATTTCCTGACGACATCCAGTGATTTGGGGTCAGCCCTACAGACAGCGCTGGGTTTGACAGTTTTCGTTTTTTTTTTGTTATCGTTAAACTGTACGAGCATGACAAGGATATTGTGAGTAACAAAAGCACATTAGCACATTGACGTTGAAATACGGCCGATACCAGCATCATTACGATCCATGGTATACGATGCAATCACGTTTTCATCCTCGTCAACCGTGTTGTCTATGAAAACACTTACGTTTACTCAATAAGTGATGTGTTTGTGATATTCTATTATTCGAAGACTAGGCATAATTTGTTCATAAATTTATCTGATGCGTGGCCTTTATGATGAGGTCTGATCAAAAAGGCTTGTATTTGAAGATTGTTCGTATCGAAACTATCAGACTTTTTTTAACCGTGAATGTCATATTGGAGCACATTTATACAAACATAGCAGGTCGTTTAATTATCGGGAAAGATATTAACAAAATACAACCATGTCATCAATGTCCCTAATAGCGTCAATATGAAAAGTATTAACAAATTTCTCGAATCGAAGAAGATATCTCGTAAATGAAATATAGATTCAGTGTTGAAGAGATCAAAAAGATCGTTCCAGTAGTTTTGATGCTGCTGAACGATGGACACGTGCTTCAATGTTATAAAAATGCACTACTCTTTTTGACGAAGACGAATTAAATCACGGAAATTGTGTCAATGTTACCCTACATTGAAACTGCTTTGTACCGAACGAGAGGACCAGCTATAACATCCAATATAAGCCCAATCATATTCCAGTTTACCGTCAACGTTATGAATGTTTACGATTGCTGCTCGGGATGCCCTTGTTTTGATAATCGAACTCATCTCGAACAGGCGCTGCGCTGCTGCTGATGACGTAACGCGAATCGGAATCAATCATTAGTATCAAAAGCAGATTAGCTAGATGAACTCTCCCGTGGTGAGCACTCATGCGGTGCCCCGAGATCAGCACGTACCGGAACGCCACAAAAAGGAATAGTAGCAGCAGCAGCAAAAGCAACAATGACCTAGTTCAATGATAGCCAGCATCATTTTTCTAGCCGATAAAAAGCTCTTCTTTTTGCCGCCGCTACCACGCTCGCTGCTCAGTGCGCTGCCCTCTGACACTCTGACACATTTCGCCTTCTCCACCACACCACCATCATCGGCAGCAGCAGCAGCAGCGGAAGTGGCTCAATGAGAGCCCATCACACAATGGATCTAACCAGCGGTAGCATCAACCTCATGGCAACATAATAATGAGATCTCACGAATGTGATTGCACGCACAAAAAGAGAAAAAGCGAGAGAGAGAGAGAGAGAGCATGGCACAAATTATGCGCATCATTTCATCGTCCTTCCGCACGCCAACCGGATAGACCGGAGACCTGAGGAGACGTGCCCTTGCTCGAACAGATGCAGCAGTAGCCGTAGCCACGGTAAGCCGAGCATCAGGCGCCGGTCATGGAATAGATGAAAGTATCCTTTCCGTATCGTCACCATCGAGCCAACGATGGACCATGAACGGACAGACGGATAGACGGGCGGAAATAAACAACCGAAACCGGGACTGTGGGCCCAGGCCAAAAACCCAGGCCCACTCCCTGGGCCAGGCTGTCTTGTGGCTAGTGTCTTTCACTTTCTAGCCCCATGATATCGATCCCCAGCATCCCATGGAGCTGTATGTGTCCGCAGCCAGCACCAGTTCCTTCGCTATCTTCGAATCTTCGATCCGCCTTGGAAGGCAGCACCCGAAAAGACCGTTGGCAAGTGACGGTATCGTTGTCGAGAGGACCTGGAGCTCGTTTCGAAGCATTATTTCCATGACGCTCGCTCGCTTGCTCGCTCGCTTGGCTCGTTTACGTCCCGCCACCGGTGCGTGTCGATGGCGACCTTTTCTCCATTCATGGCCCAAGTCCTTTGGTCTTCCGATGGTTTTGGGTACGGCTCAAGGCAGCCACCGTGTCCCATTTCTGCGTCACTTTCTGGCGCAAAGTTTGTTTGCGAAGAAGAGATCGTGAGTCCCGGTCGTGAGTTTGGTGTTTAAGGCTGGAGGACTTTAATAGCGTGTTGTCGTACCCGTCGCTAGAGCGGAATGCACCTTTTATCGTCCGGTCGCTCGCACCGATTCCCAGTCACTTCAAAAGATGTGATACGGCCAAGTAGTTGGTCTTGACCCACGAGAGCGAACAACGCCGAAATCCGAGGTCGAAAACGACGTTCCATTAGGGAGGGATATGTTGTTTGTAACCATGCACCAGGCGTATCAACTACCAGGCCATGCTCTCAGTAGATGAGATCTTGTTGGTTAAAATTAATTCCGGATCGAAAGGTTCTTCGGACGCTTTAAGGTGCCTGTCCACGATAGCAACTTTCAGAGGTTCAGAAATTTGCTTTGGCTGTCATTCGGTGACTACCCAAAACTTTATCTCAGCTGCACGGCCACGCCAGTTTGCCGTTGTGCAACTCTTAAACAAATACCAACAACGTACCAAATCTGGAGCGTAAATGAACGATGAGAATGTGGTGCATTTGGACTGTTCTTTCCGAGGGAATTCCCGAGCGAGCTCGACAAGGGCAACTTGGATCTGAAATTACAGTTTCTTTCATTTTATCAGAAAGATGCTATCGTGGCCAAATCCCTTTAGGTACAGTTCGATAAGACCAAGTGCCGTACCTGAATATTTTACATATATACCACTATAATCTGTCTTCACGATTTCATTTACAGAGGTGAGCCACAGGAGGAAACCTTTACCTGTCGCACTCTATCCTAATCCTGCGTACAGATTAGCAGGTTATCTGGCATAATGTATGGAAAGCACTTGAGATTATCTGGTGAATGCGAGATACGCGTGAACTACTTTGAACGTGAGCCTTTGAGCTTGGCGACATTATTGCAATGGTTGCGTGAATGTTAAATTTTGGAGCATATAATAATTTTTGGAAACTTTAGAAGAAAAAACAGCAGTTTAGCAAGTGGCAGAGTTGACTGCAAAAAACCAAATGAAATGCTCTCCATTTCTCTCTGCAAATAACACTCTGACAACTCCAGAAAATCGCATTGCGTGGAGGCTAAAATGGCGCAGAATCTGCTCCAGATAATTTGCCAGTCGGGACGTAGGGTGTTATATGGCCGTGTATGGGCTCCCGGACAATGTGATTATCACCATCACCCACAAACGGCGATACGAAAGGTGATTTCATGTTACGGATCATTACGAAAAGGAAAGGAGCAAAGGAGGAGATTAGTGCGAACCGTCCGTACGAGGGAGCGGCGCATAATGACGTCCGCTACATTTGCCTAATTCGATGCGATCGCACAAATGCCCTCGATTAGAATGGACGGTTCCACCCATTTAGGGGCTCTTAACCGATTGCAAACGATCGTCCAACACGCTGACCAGCGCAGTGTGCTGAATGGTTTCGGGATACGCAAACACACATACAAGCGTGCGACCAGCTCGTGGAGGAAATTTGCTGATCCGATAACTAATTTATCCATCCCATCCCCATCGTCGACATCAGCAGCATCAGCAGCAACAGCAGAACATACTTCATCCTGGTCCAAGGTTCGTCAAAAAGCCATCATCTAGAGGGCGCTGGCAAATCAATCTCGACGCGAAGTGTTGAGGACAAGCTTTTGCCGACGTCGTCGTCGTCGTCGGTCCCTTCGTTGTTTTCCCTGAAAAGAGGATAAAGAGAGGCACGAAGAAGGTGATTGGTTTAGCAGCTGGTAAAGAGGCTTGGTATGGGTATGGGTGTGTGTGTGTGTGTGCCCATCATCATCACTTCTCGAGAACTGGAACTCGTTCTGCTGCTGCCGTCAGCAGAGTGCTTGAGCAAAGAGCCGACGCCGACCGCCAAACCATCACTTCGCTGCGACGAACCACAAAACCGCTCCGGTTGGCGTGGCCCCTTGAAAGCCAACCTGGCCCCGGTGTCGCTGAAACTTTCCGCTGATCAATATTCATAAGCCACCTCATCTTGATGCTCTCATCGATGGGTTTCCGCGATGGTGCTCGGATGACGTGAGAAAACCCACGGCCATGGTTTCGGTGGAGTGGGGGGGGGGGGTCCGTGGAACGGAAGGTCGGTCGGACGGACGGACGGACGGACGGGTACCTTTCGAGCCCGTTGATGTCGCGAAAAATTAACACTTACCGGTGGCGTCGCTCAACGATCGCACAGCTGGTGATATCGGTTAAGGGAGCGGGAATGCTTATCGCGCATGAATATTTAATGGCCGCGGCCGCGCATCGTTGATAGCGTGTAATAAGCTTTTAATTCACCCTCGGTATCCGCATCCGGATCCGCTTACCAGGTGGACTTGAGAGTGCAGGAATGTAGGACCCGGCACCGGTGAGGGAAATTTGGTCTCGAATGTAACAATTAATAACGCAAGTCTTAAGGCTAACAATGGGAGTTGGGACAGATTATACTAATTTACATAAAATATAAATGAAACCGATAAACTCACAGTGTGATTCTCGTGTCAGAATGCTGCTACGTATGTTACATGTTGTCAAATTATCTAACTTTATAAGATTGAATTGTTTTAAAAAAGATGACAATAGAAGATGCAACCATTAATTGAATCCAATCGGTGCATGTTTAGCAAACATTAAATGTGAATTTATAATTGCAATAAGTAACTCCCTTGTTTATGTCACCGTTCTGATTATCAGATTAAATTTATTGAAAAAGGGATTCGAAATTATCTATAAATTTCCATTTTTTTAGATTCATACATATATTACATTTCAAAAATGTTATCGTCAGAATCCAAACACCAACATAATGGAATAATTTATACTTTATGTAACTTCGCTACACTGGTATTGATGTACGATGTACAATAAAAATTCATTTAAATCGGCACTTTGTTTAGAAAATACCCCCATCAATAATCGCATTGTTCATTATAAAATAAGAAATTATCAATTTTGTTTTTGTTAACGAATCAGTTGAAATCATGAGAAACGTTTCGATTGGTTATCATTTTATGCTTTTTATCACTTGTGAACTCCTCTCTACAGCTAAACGTCACTCGAAACCACGTCTCTAGTAATTTACGAACGTTTATATCAAATTCTGCATTAACAAGAGGGAAAACTTTGTGTTCATAATTCAAAATCAAACCAGGACCGGAGATCCGCATAGAGACAAGAGCTATATAACCAGAGTTTCACTTAAAACCAAGAGTTTGAATTCAAAGTCAAAATTAAAAGTCAAAGATATGTTGGGATTGTCCTTATATGTACGCATGTGATATTTTTAGTCCGCAAAAAAGCAGAGAAAAAATGCGAGTAACCCAGGCTTTATGTTGGTATTTAGCATTAAAGGATTAGGCGATGTGTGATAATACAAGCGGTAATTTTGAGCTGAATGTGAAAGTATTGTTTTTCTAGGGCAAAGACCCGTAAAGTTTTATTTCAGAAGACTTTAATGACCACTTCACTTCTATTTTGACATTTAACTTTTAATAAGAATGAATAATGCGGTGATTATTTTACCTTTACCATTAAATAAACTTCAATCTCTTCGAGACTATCTAAGTGTAACAGAAAAAGTTTCACTGCTCCGTACTCTCTAATTAACTATACGTTTGCTGCAAATGCTCGCCCCGCTAGTCTTATGCTTCTATCAATGTTAAAATTTTACCTAAACCGGAAAATCCCAGGAAGTGCGTTCTCCACTCATCCGTGACAGGCGAGACTTGATGCTCGGTAAGATGCGACGACGATGTGGCGTTACCCATCCACCGGTGGTAATGCACTTGGTTTAGCCTTGGCTGTGACTGTGTACTCTGTGTGCTAAACATACCAACCTACCATGCCACCACCAGAAAAGCAATGTCCTGTAAGGACATCCATCCCTGAGGCGAATCTGGCGAGCTTGGAAACACTCCATCCTACATTCGCCAGCTGACAAGCAATGGCACGAGCACGGCAATTTGGTTGCAAGGAATTCCAAACTTCCCCTTTCGTTACGTTACGTCGCACCTTCCCCGGGCACCGTCTGTATATGTGTGTGTGTGTGTGTGTATGAGCCCATCATGATGCTAGCTCCCGACGCGCCCCCGGGGGGAAAAGGGGAAGAGAAAAACATTAAAACGGTCACGTCGCCACCATCATCACCAACTGGGATCGAGGGTTGAGAAGACCTCCCTTATCAGAGACACGTTCACACTGGTCTCGGGCCCCAGATGCACCAGACGCCATTCGTTGGGCTTTGGCTGCGAAAGCCAGCCCATCACCGACCGACCGACCTGTGATGGTGGTTGTGCATCATTACCATTTTGGGTATGGGAGGAAATGGGAAAATGGTTTCATACATCAACCATTCCCGCCAGGAATTGCCTGTATGTTGTTGATGCTGCTGCTGCTGTTGCTACTTCTTCGCCTTTCCTCATTTTGTTCCGCTACATTGTATCCAAAGCTCGATTGAGTCGTCGACCGAGTTACCGAATTTGATGCTGACCAACACATCCTTCCTTGCTGAGAAACATTAGGAGAAGTGAGGAAGGTAGGAAGATGTTAGCGGATGGTTTGAGTTTTTGGGAAATTTAATTGAACTCTGCAATGACGCTCCGGTTCCGTGTCCGCACACGGGTCATCACGGCCATACTGAACCGTAATGCAGCTCTATGACCTACCAAAAGCTGGCCGATCCGAATAACAGGATAACTTTGTCATCCCAGTATCGACGCGGGTTCAGGACGATAGAACAGTGAATCTAATTTAATCAACCTTCGTCGCTCCAGCTTCGTCATAGCAGATAGCCGATGTGCTGGGTTTGATCACAAACAGGAACACCAAAGCCCACCAGGGACAGCACAGCTGCCCACCAAAACTCGGCGAGCGAGAGAAAGAGAGAGAGTTGACAAAAAAAACATATGAGACAGCAACGTCGAATAAATTCTCGGACCGGAACTGACGGTCACTAAAATGGCGAGAAACGCACACCACATTTACGCTGCCTAGTGTGCGAACCGAAGCGAACCGTTTCCGTGAAGCTTTTACGATATCTACACGTGAAGCTAGTTGGTTTAGTATCGTTTTGATTTTCACGATCTGCGCTTCCTGTTATGCACAGTTGTTAACATTCGTTTAGCCGCAGATAGTTTCCTCTAGTTTTTTTTTTCTAACTTATCACCTTTTTTTAAGTTCGAAAAATATCAATATTGTCCTCTTGTTGTACGTCACCCTCATTTCAGTTGGTTTTTATACATTTCTGATATACTTTTTAAGTTTCCTTATGATAATTGTCAAATAGAAATCGATGGAAAAAAATCCAGACATTTTTGTGTATTGATAGTTTTCCCTGTGAAATCGATCTATTTGAATACCAAAAATTACGGCATACCTTCGGCAAGAACAGCTACCTAAATCTTACCAAACTTACACAGGATTGTTGGTGGACAAATGAAGGACAAAATCTTTTTCCATAGACACTCTTTTCTTGCACAAATTTCGAATGAACGTTGCCCCCATGGTGAACACATTTAATTTGTCGCAACAGTTTCAGATCCCATGCCAAATCATCATCTTACGGGCAAATTTATCTCCGTAAATAAACCAAACCCTTCCTAAATCATTCTCTCTATAATTGGCAAAGTCCATTTTTTTCTTTACACCTTTTTACGTGTGTTCCATCGTCAATTAAAAACCATCCAAATCGACTTTTATTAGTGAATGTGCAGACTTTTTTTCTGCCTTTCACGATCCATCGGCGATAACTTTTGAAGGCGTGGATCAATTTTGATAAAAATTTTACCACTAAATAAACAGACTACAATGATTAAAACGCTGTGAACGGAATGGCAAAGTGACCACTAGGCGCCCTGCAATGATAAAAAATTGGCCAAATATTAACTGTTCCATGCTTTATTACTATGAAAATAATATTACTATGTCAAATTAATAATATTAATAGACGTATTTTTGAAAAATCATATTTGTAATCGTATTTTTCGAAGCATTGAGTCGGTTGCTATTTTTATGTGACCATCAACTAACAACCATTTATGTAACCATCATTATAGTTTTTTCTTATTTTCCTAAAAAATAATACATTATGCTGTTCTTTCAAGTACTTTATGATAAATATTTAGTTTCATTTCTCCCCATTTTATGATTTTTATGTTTCGTAAGGCATAAAATGTGGTGATTACTACACCACTCATATTTTCTTTAATTTGAGTAAAAGATTTCTGATTGTTTTATGATCAAATTGACCGATTGTTTGATTAAATTTCTTAATAGATCGGTACGAAACGAGTCACCGTTTTTCTCCAAAGCTTTTAGCTGCTAAACGAATGTCTATCACTGTATTGGCAAAATGTGTATGCGTATCAACGCAACGACTTCATCGTGTTCATCGTTTGCGTCATAGTTTGAACCATTTTTTAGTAGAAAAGATTACGTTGTCACGTTTGTTCGCCGGTGACTGCCAATGCCGCCCCGAAAAGAACGGTGAGCCAGACCGTCCTTTCTCAATCCGTATCCGTTCGCGTCGGTTTTTCGTGAAGCTGCCACATCGACACAAAACAATGTAAGCTAAAATTGGAACGTCTGGAGACCCTTATCCTTAGCAGAAATGGTTCCGACGATCACGGATTCTGATTGATGCTTCCGTTAAAGCCAGCATACCACGCACCCGGTTTCGAGAAAGTTATAATTTGCACACCACCACCAGCACCACCACACTGGCGGTCGGGCATAATTGGGATTTATTTTTGGAAAGCTTCATCTATAGTTGGATCACCACCGAAGGCAGTAAATTTGGTGGAAATGCTTCTTCCTTCTTGCACCTTGCACGAAAAAATCGGAATCGACGCGAAACGAAACTTTCTCGTAATCGTCGCTGTCGCAAGGGGGGGGGTCCACCGAGGAGCACGTCGCCCAATTATCGCACCTAAAAGGCAACCTTTCACGTTCGTTCGTTGTTGTTGCTGACACCTTCATGTTTCCTCGATTCGACTTCCATTCGACACGCTCGACAGACTCACTCATCATCGAGAAGCCAGACCCCCCGGGAGGAGGCGTTGGTGCGTTATTGTGTGAAATGAAATTTAATTTTCCTCGTACAAAGCGAGAAAAAAAGAGAGATGAAAAAACAAATTCATACTTCAACCAACAAAACGCTCCACCCTTCCCTTCTTTTGATCCGCTTTCTCTGCTTTTCGTTAGCTCGTTCCCAAATCCTTCTCCGAACTCCGCGTTCGGTTGAACGTAATGAATGTGAGCTGCGCAGTAAGTCCTACGTTAGTACAGGTGGTCGATGTGCACGAACGGAACATGATTTTTCATGTTCATACCCACCCCTGTGAACACCCGGGGTAAAAAATCCAAAAGAAAACCACTCGAATGTGACAATAAATAACGGGTGGCCACTGCCGGCGGCTCTGGTCAGGTGTTATTGTTGCTGGGGCGCACGCCAGACCCAACTCAATCCGTGTTTTCTATAAATTATGTTCAATGTTCCTCTCTCTCTCTCTCTCTCTCTCTCTCTCTCGCTCTCTTCAATTTACTGTAAGTTGCTCTTCATTCACTTCCGTTACGAGTCCGTTATACGTTGACGCTTTCGCTTTCCCACGACAACCCATCACCGATCCCTTGTTTATGGGTCAGCTAGCACCACCGTAAGGAGTCAATCCGGTCAACCGTTCCAGAGCGCTGACCGGCCATTCCACAGTTCTTTCCTCTTTTCCTCCAGTGGATGGATTTTCAATTTTTGCGTGCTTCGGTTGCGTGCTTCGCTTTTCACTTCTTTTGCGCGCTGCGCAAAACAAAATTGTTTCTTCAGCTGGAAACTTTGAATCCTTCGAGCGGTCCTTTATGCTATGGGTGCTTCGCCCCCTGCTAGCTCCGCACACTGTGTCACCCGTTTGTTTCCCCTCTTCCTTCGTCTTGTTGTTTGCGCTACTGAATAAAGGATAATTGTTTTTTCAACTCAACTCGACCCGATGGTTTTTTTTTTTGGAACAGGAGATTTTCACTTCTTTCTCACCGCTTACGGCAGCTACTCACAACACGACCTTCGTGTCGCACAATATTCATCCCGCAGGGGATGTAGATGAGGAGGAGAAGGGGACAGGAGGAGCCACACAGTGGTACCGTGGGCCATGGGTTGGAGAGGCCGTATTATGTTTCGCTCCAACTTTTGCTTCAATTATTTCTAATATTCCAAAGTCCCGACCGCCCGCCTCCCCGCGGTCGCATGAAACCGGCCTCGGATGAAACGGAACCCTTCCCATTCGGGACCCGCCGTCGCTTGTTGTGCCCTGCTGGAGGAGAGCCTCGCGCTCTTGAGGTTTACTAATTTGTTATCGGGAGCAGCCCTGCTTGGTTGCTGGTTGCTAGCCCAGCACTTAGCGCCACATAATTATGTCACATTAATTTACAGAAAAAGCAAAAAAAAGGAAAGTAAAGAGCCTTTTGTTGAAGTATGCTTTCAACGCCCCGCCAACAACGACCGGGTGGTTGCGGTTGTGGAATTATGTTTTCTTTAATTGGATTTCGTTTAATGAAGATACGGCGCGTCGATGACGTCGTCGTGGTCTTGGTAGCCAACCAGGCGCCTCCATTGTTTTGCCCTCCAGCGACTTTCGAAAAGATGCTGTAACAAACTGACTGTTCGATCGTTTCGTTTATCCGTACGTTTATTTAGCAGCCACTGTTATCAGCAACACTTGAATGTAGCAAGAAATAACTACCTTTTTATAAAAAAAATCACCGGGAAATATTAAAATTCAATATCCTGATAAACAGAGGATTTCTGTGAACATTTACTTATTAAATTAATTGAGAGAAAAAAGCGTCATGTTTCAATGGCACTTCCATTGTAAGCGTAGTTTAACTTTGGTTTGTACTGTTTAACAGACAAGCTTTCGGCTTTAAAGAACAAGAGTGACTTGAATAATCGAACCATAAATGAAGAAAGAGCATAAACAGCATTGTTTAAACATGCTTCGTATCAAACGCAAAAAAAAAACAGACGGTATCTTAAGGATATGGTGCTAAACAATAGAATAATTCATCAAATCCATTGGTGTGTTGTTATAGAAAGAACTGAAAAATATCGAAGCTCAACATGCATCAACAACGATTAGTTCATTTGAAGCAAGCTTTGGTCTCAAAGCAACAATGCGATGACAGGTGTAATCGACTTAATTTGTAGCATCACGCTCGATTCCGCAGAATTATGCCAAAATATTTTGGAAAATGTTGGAGGCGATGTGTTCCTTCTGCGCACTATGCCCCCAGCAGACATTCATTCTTTTATTTTTTATGAATTTCATTCGAATTGTTTGACTGCATAACGATTCATTTCTAATGAAAGTATCAAAAGTAGAACTCAAACTATATCGATTGAATGGTTGAGGAATTCCAATGGCACGCTGGCCTTAAAATAATTGAGAGATAACATAGAGTAGCGGCTAGCAATGGACAATATTTTTATTTTTAAAGAATTATTCATTCGGCTGCTTATTCTACATTCGTTCATGAAATTTCCTCAAATTGATGATGCACCGACTATACACACCAATTCCACCAGTCCCATACCTTTCGTTTCTTTTTATTCAATTTAAATTAAATTCCATTATCTTCTTCGAACATTTACCACCCTGATTATGCGCCGCGCGATTGCATCGCGATAGCTAGCAGTCCAACCCTCATTTACCATTCGTTTGTCCATCCATTATCCACCGTGAGTAAGAAGCTTAATATCAATTACGGAACACCGGTAGCACCTGAAATGATACCAATTATTACGCTGCTGCACGCGGCGACGCCTCGGAGACGCATTCAAATTCGACATTAATTGCTTCCATTAGCTCCCTTTCAGCCTCGCCACCCATTGAACATCGAAGCTCGCGACGCTCATTTACCCGGGTTTTTCTCCATTTCTTTCCAGGAACGTTGTAAAGGACAGTCAGTCCTGTCCGGACAGTAACTGGCACCATCAAACCATCGCATAGAAAGCAAACAACAACGCGACAACAACTCGGTACGCTCGGTGAGACCAGTTTGCTGTTACTTTTTCTGCTTCTTTACACCAAAAAGACGATCGCTGGGCACGCTTGTACGTATTGCCGGTCGGAGTACTACTCCGCTGCCTTAGTCCGTAGTCCACAGTTGCCCGTCTACCAGCACCAGCGCGTCTCCCCCCCCTCGCAGCGATGGATTACATCAAAGAGCTCGACATTCGACTCGACAAGGAGTACTACTACGCTGGCGAAGTGCTCTCCGGGCGGGTAATAATGCACACGACGGAGAATTTCAAGCTGAAATGTAAGTATTCAACTAAGTGCAGGGGCATGTCCGTTGACGAGGCTGGCCGACAGTCACTGTCGGGCGTATCAATTAGGGTTGGCCCGGGAGAACGGCCCGGAAGGAACGTCGGAGTACCTTCGGTTCTCGGACGTGTTCGCCGACTCACTGTGGCACGGTGAAGGATCCCCCGGGACCATGTTCGGGACGTTCGGGAACGGAAACAATGAAACTCGTGACGAGAATCCGCGTCAACTAGAACGTCAAGACAAGGGGGGGATAGAGACACTTGAACAAAAAGGCGCTCCCAGGGAAATATCACGTCTGATGTCACTTCTTAACTTTTGCTCGAACTCCGCTTACCCGAAGTGCGATCGTGCTGCATGCATCAGGGAAATGATGCGGGAGTAATGGTAGTTTCCGTTCATGCATTTGATCCTTAGTTGATTTGATAAACCAATAAGTGGATTTGGTGGACGGCATCCATCCTGACGGAGGAGAATCATATAATTCTCGGTTGCACGATACAACAAAGTGGAAAATACAATAAATTTGAAATGAAACAAAAATGATTTCATTTCAACAAATCAAAATGGATTAGTATTGAATTAGAAAAACGAACTGAAAATGAAATATAACATTATTATTCAATACATCTCGTAAACCTATTCAAGTTAAACATAGCAAGAAGCTAGTACAACTATAGTTACCGCTGTACTGGCCATATGACATTTTTAATTTTCAATGTTACAGAATTTGATCAATTTTACACAAATTACGGTCGGGTTCATATTGTACACCAGGAAATCATTTAAAGCATCAAACATCAAACAACCCCATCTCCTGGACATTAGTTATCACCATAAAATTATTCAGTTGCACATTCAGAACACCTCCACCGTTTATCACATTAAAATTGTGCGCATTTTTTATGCAATGGAGGCGTTAATCAACAAAATTGCTGGTTTTATGTTTCTGGGAAAACCACAAATTACTCCAACAGCAGCTTTTTTACGACCTGAAAGTTACTGTTTGTGCTTGATCCACGTCCACGAAAGTGACCATTGGGTCATATACTTTTTTTAAGACGCTGATACAATAACCGTAATGATGAGCATTATCAAGTCTTAGTAACAGATGTTGTGATACCGATTGTTTGTGTAAATAGCAGGGATGATTATTGGTTGTAACTGGACGAAGCCTTATGCCTGAAATCTCGAACAACATGGCATTTATAGTTAGAAGAATGGCTACTACTGTAAAATGGCGACATTGACTGGTTACCGTAATCACCAGGATAGATGTCACCAGACTGTTATTTCCACAATGTGAATAATGTCATTTCAACGACTAATGCAAACCACAAATTCAAAATACCTGATAATACGACCATGTTGACCATTTGTCGAAATGTGCTTCCACTCAGGTATCTGAATCGTCCACCGGCAGCAGTCTCTGTCTCTTCGCAAGTAACATGTTTTACTATCTGGATCGTGTCAGATGGCAAAAAGTTCGCCCTTGAACACTACCATATCTGCAATCTTTCAAACTCACTCGGACCAAAGCCCTACTACAATCTCGTTTTCCTTTTAACTTCTACCACTCCATTCACCCTTCCAACCAAACAAGCAATCCAATGGCCTATCTGTGTTTCTTGATAATCGGCCAGCAATCTGCTACAGCCAACAAAACTTGGAATCGATTGGACTGGTCCGGACCGGGAGCATCTTGAGGCCCGAAATGGAACGAAACAAGATTACCATACTGCCACCCCACGTCAAGCTTGATCTAATCGAAAATTGGACCAAAAGTTTTCGGTAATTTTATTTGCGGACAAATGGTTAAACACGACGGTCGACCAGCCGCTGGTCGAGCTGGATCGCCGAAGCCCCGGGGTGTGCAAAAGGTTAGGCTCCATTCACTGTTCAACCTCTCTCACGCGCACATGCCCACATGCTTTGACTTTGTGGAATCCCCTTTCGCACCGCATAGAAGAAGGCATATTTGTCTGACGGAACCATGAATGTCACTCCGTTCGTACCGGCACACGGAAAGACTTCTGGTTAGTGGGGTTGTTCGTTGGCACGTTACCTTCGCTGCCTGGTAAAGGCGGAGAAAACGAGCTACCTGTCAGGCAAACAGATAGACACCTAGAATATGGTAGGAATTTGACCACGGCTTTGCTGGCACATTAGTGGCCACACGCGGTGGAGCAAAGGTGTACGATGATGCTATGTTACAACCCATGTTTCTACACCAATTTCAAAGCATTAGAGCATTGCTCCTGTTGCTGCTACCGTGGCGCGTAGTGTGTACCGGTGGAACAGGTGCGTTTCATGTTTATGTTCCAGAATCTAAGGGTAGTTTGGGTGGAAGCTAATACCTTACCAGTGTCACCAGGACGGAGATGTTAGTTCAGCTTGATTTACATTTTGCAATCATATCTTCCTGAACCATAGATTCATTATCATCAATATTTGTAGAAATTTGTTCCACTTTACAACGTCTACTGTCTGATTTGTAATCTGTACACATTAATTTACAAAGTATCGTAGCATAGAGTGTCTCTAAAGTAAAATGCAATTTTATCAAAACTATTCATTTAAATTTTACTATCAATGTATTTTATTTCAAAAATGTACTGTAGCAAATCGGTTAAAATCTGTTGACTTATATTGTGATAAATTTCTGCAAACGTATTATGACTCCTCCGAAACTTCGGCACTAATCATATCGGCAGGATTTTATTCGAATGTGTTCGCTCAAATTAAACTGTTTAGAGTCTTTCTGATTGTAACATATCACCTTATGAAAAGTTTGAAAATCGGATAAGATTCAGTAAAAGTCATTCGATATGGTCATTCTTCATCAAGGATGACATCGATTTTAGCTTTAGTAAGATTATGTTTTATGTGCAGCATCATCTCTAGGCGGTCTATGCACTCGGCTTTTTCTTTGATTTATTCAACCTTACTCAAGATACGATCAAATTATGCCAGATACTGTTGAATTTTCGACATTTAACATTCGAAACATTTAACATTCCTTTCTGCAGTTTCCTTTGAACATTAAGCTAAAGAGTCTGAACTGTTTGAACATTGTCAATGTAACCACACAATGAAAGGCAAATTTTATAACTGCACTAAGAAAAATCCCCATTACACCTTGCATATCTTCCACTCTTGCTGCTCAAAGAAATCAAATGATAACGATATTCCACCAGTTAAAAGTAAATAGGCAAAAGTATGCTTTTTAACTTTTGTAGTGAGCGTTTTTGTGTAAAAGTTACCATATTGATACTACAAACATATTAAAAAAATGCTGATACCCTGTACATGCAGAGCACCAAATGTGCAAGTTCAAATTCATTAAACTTCGAACGTTACTACCACGAATTAGCATCAGAAGACCTTAAGCACATTCAGGACAATGCGATCTTCGGCAAAGGAGTTTAATAGGAAAACGCGCTACGGTTGGCAATATCAAGATTGCACTAAAGAGGGATAAGGGATGCGTTGCCATAACTGTCAGACTGACTGCGTACCATGAGCAGGAAGAGGGAAGCGGGCATACATGACAGGCCACGTGTTTTCACGGTTTACTCCGTCCTAGTTCCGTTCCACCACTGATGGAACTACCCTTGCAAGATGTTTTCTATGCGTCCTGTCGTCTCCTTTGTAAAAACAGACCCACACTAACACACATTAACACACTGGGATACCTCGTTCTCACGACCGCATCCCTATTTTCTCTGTCTCTATCTCTCTCTCTCTCACTCTTTTTCTATTCCACAGCTATCCGGTTGCTGCTACGGGGTAAGGCGCACGTCGAGTGGAAGGTGTTCGTGTCCGGAGACAAAAGAACGGTAATTACGGCCCCTCCCAGAGCAATGTTTATCCCGCTTCGCCTTCCAACCCATGTCACGCGTAACCACCTTTGTGTCGACCATTTTTACAACCCCCTCACCCTGCCCCCAACTACCACTTCCCCCAAGGCTTACGCCATCGTTCGAAAAAGGTGGAGATGTAAAGTTTTGCGGTCAAAAGGTAAACAACTCCCACGCTGTTGTGGAGGTGGCGGTAATGGTGTTGATGTGGGAGTCACTACCTTAAGCCACCATGCCAGAGGAGAGTCCTGGGCAGTAGCTAGAGGGTTTCTTATCGAAACATAAATTGCGCTACGTGTGCAGCTGATAGGCGAATGCGATAGTCGGTGAGCTTCTTTTTCCTTCCAGTTTTCTCTCGCCGTCCATCAGTTGACTGGTACCGGAAGCGAATTCATCGTTCAACGCATTATTGTTTCGAGTGTTGCTTTGTACGCGTTGTTGTTTATTGGCGCTGGTCGGGATTACCAGCAGCTGGTGCCACCGATTCGGTTTGTCACCTTTCGTCCGGCGCGTTCGAGCATCTCCGAATCGAATCCGCAAACCGAAGCATAGCAATGAAGTGGAACCTTTTCGTGGAAATCCTTTGCGTGCCCTTCCGGAGACCGTCGTTAAGAGCCCGACGGCAACGAAAACCGCAAGGAATGGAAGAAAAAAACTTTTTACTCAGGAAAACCATGGGGCCCAGTACGGCCCATTGGCCATCATCCAGCATCATGGTTCGTTCCGTCCCCTTGTATAAGTGTTGCCGTGGTACCACGCCGCCGTCACACCGGGACCAAGTTGCTTCGGGGCTCAAGTTGTATGCAAAGTTTCCACTTCGAGGGTGTTCCGGTGTTCTTTTGGAATTGAAAAAGTTGCGCTCGGGTATTTCGGGAAATTAATGACCGGTGCAGGAGGATCGGAGGCGGATGCGGAGGCGAGGTCTTTAGTAGGTCCACACCCGTCCCCGGAACCGTTGTTTTGCCTGCCAGTGCACTTGTCGATTGGTGGTAGTGAGCGCTTTCGAACGAGACCATTTGCTATGCGATGGTTCGAGTGTTCCGGGAACTCCGTTTTCTCAATTTTATTTCTCATTTTCTTGTTGGTGTATGCGTTTATCCGTGCACGTGCACGTGTGTGTGTGTGTATGTGTATAGTATGCACATGAGCTGCAACTTACTGAAACGAGGCACGTACTAAGCTTGGCAAGCGATTACACCTGCCATACTGTGCTAATCCCCCGGGCCCGTCGCCAAAACCCGAAGTGGGGTTTTTTTCCCCGGAAAATGAAAAACTTTTCATAACGCACAATAAAATGTTCAAATTCCTTCATGCATCAGACTACTGCCCAGAGAGACCGGAGAAAGGTTTTTCGGTTTTTCTCGTCTGGAACCGCCTTGGTCATCGTTCGCTCGCAGTACAGCGATCGAGCGCTTCGAGCGCTTCGAGCGCTTGTTTTGGAGCAATCCTCTATAATCCTGTCACTGTCATCCACTGAGGCACTCCCCGCTGCTTCCGGTCCCTCTTCTTCCGGTTACTTTTAGCCAGCAGAGCGCGTGGGCTTTGGCCACAAAAAAGTTTCCGCACGGAGCGATCTTCCCCTTTCCGAAGAGAGGAACCGCGAATCCTATTGTGCAGCCAGTTTTTTTTATGGAGCGTGAAGCGAACCATCCATTTCTCGTTTCGGAATTAGGCGCTCCACGCGCAGATCCGGCAGATCCGTCAGATCCGGTGGTGCCCAAAATCGCATAGTTACGGCAAAAAAAATAACAAAATACACTGAGCGGAGCTGCAGCAGTAGCAGCTGGCCATGAGTCAGCACATTTCACATTGACATTGCGGCCGCTGGACGACTCGATTGTTTGCAACTTTATCCCGTCCCTATACACGCACCGAAGGGTGTGGATGCTGGCAGTAGGCAGCGGGAACTCTAGTGAACCGGGCACATCCTCAGCTATAATCCTTCCGCAGTCGTTGGCGGTTCCGGTCCCTATGACGTGGCTCATTATGCTAGCCAGACCATCACCGGGGCCATATGTTTCAAGCGCCATCACCACCATCTAACCATCATCATCATCATCATCATCATTGGAGAATCGTTTTTATTTGCATATTCTCTTCAACTTGGCCGCTGAGTGGAACATCCATGAAGGAATGTAGATTGGAGCAGTGTCCCTTGCTGGGTAAGTGGGTCATCAAGGGTCGTAATCAAAATCAAATCTTGGCATTTTAGAACCTCTGGTGATGGGGACGGGTTTCGATCGTTACCCTTCCTGGATGAAGTAATCGCCCAAGGATGAATGAGCTGTCCAAAGTTGAATAGTTTGGAAGAGCGGAACGCTGAGTGAGCTACAGAGCTACAGAGAACGTTTACGTCCCTGCTGGGAAGTTGGTTTTTCCAAAGGCACTTCTCATTGAATGACCATTGTTTAAGAATCCGAGCCATAGCCATTACCGTTGACCATTTATCCTGCGAATCCTGTGACCACTGAATAGCCATGTCCAAACCGCGATCCCCCCGAAAACCGTAATCCAGTCTCCAGTCAAATGCTCGCAACTTCCACTACAGCACATCCCGGTGCATCTGTTTAGACGCCTTTCGCTGCTGGGTTTTGTTGGAACCGAACGCGCTCATGTTCATGATGCTCTCTACTACTTTCGCTCTACTACTGCTGCTTTGCTTCTTTCTCCGCGTGAAATGTAGGTGAAGGACGACCAGGTTTACATCGACGAGCGGGCCGTCATCTGGGGTGAGCGGGCTGGTGAAGGGCTGGACGTGACCGTGCCGGTGCTGGTGCGCGGTCAGCATCAGTTTCCGTTTCGCTTCAACATCCCCGAAACCAACCTGCCCTGTAGCTTCGAGTCACGTGCCTGTTACATCCGTTACTTCGTCAAGGTAAGGACGTCATCCCACCCCACCTTACCCGCCCACATGTACATTCACATTCCTTTGACAAAGTGATCGAGCAACAAGGATACCAACGCCAAAGCACCCCCCCGCTTCCGATTAGCTTGGTTACAGCGTTTGTTGCTTGAGGAGGAAACGTTGGTATGTCTGCCGTGAGGACAAAGTAGGCGACGATAAACTCATTTCGAAGCAATAGACAGACAGAGAGAGAGAGAGAGAGAGAGAGAGAGAGAGAGAGAGAGAGAAAGAGCGAGAGCACGATGTTGATGGCGATGTTGATGATGTGGAGCCGCAGGACGGAAAGCGTTTTCTCTGCAATCGCGCCAGCAAAATGGCCATCCACCGCCAGCATCGTTTGTCGAGACGGGGGCAACAAGCACACACACGCGCGCGCGCGCTAAACATGTGATAGGAAAAGGTGAACACGACGCAGTGGCGCCAAGTCGAGCCACGGCTCCGGGTCTCCGGGGCATAGCAGTTCATATAAGTAGATGTAATATATAGTGGATTAGCATAAAACACACTCTCTATCTTTCTCCTTCTGTCATCTGGTGGTTCATCTCTCGCTCGTTCGGTAACACAATCATTCACGTTGATCAACACTTGCTCATCCTATCCCCCCTCCTTGTGAGACTGTGTCTGTCGCACGCACGCATGTAACGCGCGAGTAACAAAGCTAATAACACGTTCTCCCTCTCTTTGAACGTACACCAAAACACCCGCTTCTCACCCAAGCAAATACCACAGGGAACAGGTGGGACACGAAATTCGTGATTTACGCTGGTTTCGCTCTCCCAGACAATGGCAATTGGCTCGCAGGATTTGGCAATTCCCAGGGAGGGGCGCGAACTTTGTCATGATTTCCACCATTTGATAACGAGCAGGAGTAGCACCAGCAACAGCAGCAGCAGCAGCAACAGCAGCTTTTGGTTTGGCATTCAGTCTCATTTTATTGTCTTTTGCAATCCTGTCCGTGGACCACGGGCGCACCCTCGCCAGTTCTGCCATTCTCGAGCGTTCATCGGGGACCAGTTGTTGGAAATTGCTTCTGCTACGTCGTGGCTGAAGGACACAAGGGGAAAGGAAGAAACCGGAAGTAACAGTGTGGAGCATGTGGCCATCCCACCAGCCGCGGGACGTTCTGCCTCCGGATGCTGTTAAACTATGCTGCTCCGAGTCACATTCTGCTCGGGATTCTGCATCGGGAGACAAGCATAATCCCGGAGCATATGTGGGTGAGGCGACACACGTTGTCCCGGGGTCGGTGTTAAAAGCTCAATCAGGACCGCTTTTGTGTTGCTTCCAACTTTTATTTCCGTCGATTGATTTACAGAAAACCGTCCCGACACCACTCGATTGTTGTCTGGGTGGGAGCGGCGGAAGTCAAATCGTCTAACGAGCTAAGCTGGGCAAACAAGGAGAGGTTTTTGGAGTAAACGCTGCATGTCAACCATTGAGCATTGTGTGCGATGGGTCATGATTTGAACAATGTTTCGAATGCTAACGAACTGCTGAGCAATTCCAGCTTTTCCCGCTTTCTAGAACTCTAGTCCCCATCGCAATTGCCTCAACTTTCAAACCGTCGTTTGCTTTTAAGTTTTTAAGCTGTTTAAACAATCGTTTAAACTAATTTAACTAGTTTATGAACTGATGGTGTAGATTGTTATTAGAACTATTGAAGTCATAACATGCGCTATGGAATATGGAATATTGTATCTTTAATTAAACATGAATGCAAATGATTTTGCCAACAACATCGTCAAGCATTTTGCGAGCAATTTTCATTGATTATTGCACTTTAGCTTGCCAGAATCTCATGTAAGGTCCTGTGTGTGCTTAAAATTTTCCGCCCAATTCCTGGCATTCGTTGTCTAATGTTTTCGTTTTGGAGCAGCCTGAAAAGACTTCTTCAAAGCTCTGAGTTCGAGTGTAACCGGAATCAACTCGTAGTATCCAGATGATGTAACAGAACAGATCTCTACCCATTAGTCCAGGGAAAAAGGCATTCGAATACAACTGCTACGTTCTTATTATTGTTTGGATTAGCGTTGTTGACGTTGGAGATCAAATCCACATCAAAAAGATGAAGTTACTAAAACAAATATCCTCCTAATTTTTCCATAAATGATTATCATTTGGAGAATGCATCGTTTCTGTTCTTACGATGTATTTTGATGTTAGTGAATACTGGAATGAAAATAAAAGGAAAAGGATGTATCGCTCCGTACTTTAATTAGATCCTATTTTGCTTCAATACCATCTTGAAATTGGTGGTGTGCATAAGTACACAATAAAATCAGAAAAATCAGGAAAGTAAGATAGTAGAAGCGTGTTCCGCTGCCTATAATTGCAAACAAAATGTCCCTTTCGCAATGGTAGCATTGGCAAGACTGGAAAAGTGAAAAGCAATGTCCAGCAGCTGAACGCGCCAAGCTGGTAGAGAGGGACACTGTGAATTATTAAGCTTCGAACTCCGGTGACGATGACGACTGACACTCAATTCGCCGTCGATCTGCATCCGTATCATTGCAACACCTCACCTCACGAGCAGTACATCCTTCACAAATCAATTAAATGAGACACGTAATGGACACTTTTCGGTCGACCTTTGGGGGTTCTCGTATGCCAACTCGGAACCTCGGAATCACATCTGCCTGCGCTGGATCGTGCCGCTCATTGCAAAGTCATCTCATCCGTTCCGGTGCTATCCACCCCGGTACCATTGGCATCGGTTCCTGGGGAAGGGGACGAAAATAATCTCCAATCTCCAAACGCCAGCATGAAATACAATAATCGCATACCGAATGAGGCCCATCGACTGTCCAAGTGGCATTTGTTTTTACCGCACTCATCGTCTAGCCCAGCGTCCCAGCAATCGCCACTAACTTCCTACCAACACACTCCTCGGATATACCACTTTCTCTGCAGGTCACGATCGATATACCGTACGCGTCGCCACCGCAAGGTATCAAGTACTTCACTATCATCGGACCGCACATAGACTGCATGGACGAGCAATACCTGGTGAGTGGTGCGACCGGCGATAGCCTCCCATCGACATATCGGTGTCCAACCCAAAGCCCAACCAATGGCCCATTGATAAGCTGTCAGTGGCAGCGGGCAACCTTTACCGAAGTCATTCCCAAAACCCCCACTCCGATCCATCAACTTCCTCTCTTCCGTAATTCCTCGGTAGCTATCCGGAACCAATCTCGCTGAGATCTGATCTTACGTCACTCTTTGCAGAAACCTGTTTCGGGCCAGGATAAGAAGGTCCGATGCTGCCTTTGCTGTGCCAAGGGTCCCGTAACGCTCAGGTAAGCTCCCGTGTGTGTTTCCTACTGAGGCACTCCAGGAAGATTGATAGTCATTGTGCTTGTGATGCGGCCCGGCCCTCCCCTGTCCCTGAAGAGATGTTCCCAAGAAGAGTATTAGGACTAGGATGCTCTCCACGCCTTGACCTTTCCGCTAGCGGTTAGCCTAAATTATTATGAGCCCTCCGTGTCTCTCTGTAGCGTCCGCGTGGGGTTGACCTTTTTACTGACGCCTGGGAATCTGGGAAAAGAAAAACAAACCTTGGTCCCAGTACTTTCGGGCTTTTGGACCATTCTATGATCTGCTCTGTGGGTGTGGAGAGTCTTTTTGGAGTTTTGGGTCATTTGGGTTATAGAACCGTACCAATCGCTATGAATATGAAATAACAACTCGGAGGACGGACCATTCAGACTTTCCGGAGAACTCTGGTAGCTCTGGTTTACATCAGACGGTCACCATTGCCATCACTCGCAGGACTTTCCAAATAATCGAGGCGTCTTTCCCCGAAAAGGTAATCGTTCGCCAGAGATTGATTTGACATTTGATGATGATTCGGCCGACTTCTGAGTAATGTCCATAAAACAAAATTAGCATGCCAATAGCAACAGCAGCTGCAGCAGCAGCAACAGCAATCTTCCAAATTGCGAGAAAACCACAACCCTCCGTCAGAAACGCTCCACTCGTTAATGGAAGCATCGAGCAGACGTAGGGCAGCGAGAGAACCACACGACCACGATCGTCACGCCGGGATTGACTGGGAAACCGCCTTCATCGGGATGTCAGTGGGTTATGAGTGCTACACCAATTAATGCCGATTTCTTCCAATTTTCGACCTTCACACAAATCCGCGCCCGTTCGATACGGCCCAGCTGTTCGCTCGATCGGACGGCCTTCTGCTGTGGTGAGACGCTGAAGCTGAAATCAATTATCGACAACCAGGGTGAGGAGGCGGTTCGGCTGAAGGTGCGGCTGTTACAGTACTGCGAGTTCTTCGTCGAGCGAGGCGTCCTGGGCGTGACGAAGGAGGTGCAGCATCTGGTGGTCGAGTACAAGGGCGAAACGGTGGTACCGGCCGAGCGGCAGGATACCTGCGCCAACCTACGCATCCCGACCGTGCCCACCACCATGATGGGGGTGTGCCGATTGGCGCAGATCTACTACACACTTGTGGTAAGTACCGCCTGGCAGGCATCCGGACCAGATTCCTCGTGAAGCTGTGCAGTGCAGAAGCACCGACCTCTGACTAATGACCCCCGGTGTGGTAGCAGACAGCGGAGCGGTTTCAGTCTCGAGTGGGTCAAGTGACCTCGTTCAATGCAACACTCAGGTGTGCACGTGTGTCTTGGGATCCCGAGGGGGGGAATGTTGATGAGGCTTAGCAAACGAACGATCCATTGTACCAAGGGACTCCACACTAATACCACCACAGCTAGGATTGCGGTTTCAACGGGCATTAGGGGGCATTGCCGCTGTTTGTTGGCAGCTGTGCGGTTACATTACAGGCCGGGGGTAGATTCCAACTGTTACGGATGTTATAAATTAAGGATTTCAAACCAATTCGGACCATTATTGCTCCCTACTGTACCGCAACCAACACCGGATGCAAGAGATGTGTAATCATTTTGAAATATAGCTTTTTGATTTCCAAAGAAAATTCATGGAAAACCCCTTTCAAATGCATAATCATGTTACTGAATTGTGCTCATTGATCTCGATACAGCCCTTTGTTGCATTTCAATTTGTGTAAAGGAGTTTCGTTTGAAATTGAAGTAATCGTTTGTTAAATACCTTTATCATGAGTTTTATTATCGACAATTGGTTTCACAGAAAATTATTGAAATCATTACTATATTTTTAAACGATCGAAGTGAGTGTCAGCAGATGACCAATAATTTATGATTTAAAGTAGTATTTCGCATTTCGCACTCAATTAGTACAGTGTATAAATACACATTATTCCTTTAAAAAAAACTCTGATTTTGAATTGAGGAAGGATTGATATTATTTCCCCCTTCATAAGCTGTGATATTAAATTCACGGCAAGGTATTAAATAAACTCTGACACAGCTCTTATTATACATTATTAGGCATTTATTGGAAGTTTTACTTACAACTACCATACAAGTTTGACATTTACAAAAACCAAGTATTCTATAAGAATTTATAAATAAAATTTTCCGGATTGATCATTTGCATTTTACGCAATTCGACTTAAGTTTATTAATATTTCAAGCTCTATTCTTTTGCAACCATTGCTCTACCGAAGAACCTGATTCTAGAAATTTCTTAGCTGTTTCCAAATTGCTAATTAATGAAAAACATTGCTATAAAACTGAACATTTCTCGGATATAAACCAATTCGGACCGATAGGATAAAGCCCGTAGGGCACAGTGGCAAAGAAAATATCCAATATTTTTTTGGTTTTAATTTGGTAGAATCTCCGTACAAAGACACATGTTAATCGATTATTTCAAGTTTTGTTTACCACTAAAATTTACATTTGGTGTTAAGATATTATAACGATTAGAGTGAATATCCATTACATGGAAACGATCTAAATTATTCAAAGCAATATACAACCGTTAGAAGACGTTGTAGTTAAAAAAATAAAAAAGGTGTATGGCAAAATCCCTGGTACGTGGATATCCAAATTAAACCTCGCAACGTCCAAATTAACCTAATGAGCTTCATTCGACATTAAACTCCTGCCTATCCATCCTTTTTATCGCATTTATGCCAATCACTAAGAACATTCGTTTCCATTTAACGCTAATCGTTAACGTCATGCTGTCAGCGACGGATTATCATCACATTTTACCCAATCGAACACTGTCCATTTAAGTGCCTAATCTCAGGCTTCAGTCGCGATGGTTTGAAGGCTCAATTGATTTCCCCGCAATGCCCCTAAACGATAATGTTGTAACCGCATTGCAATCAGTTTAACAAACCTTCCGCTGTGTGTAATCAATGTGCTTCAGACACTTTGCCGAACCGCGGAAATGCGTCATTGGGGCTTGTTGTGACACAATCGGCCACCCGTGAAAAACCGCGATAACACCACGATTTTCCCTCAACGGCCTGCCACTAACACTAGCCGTCAGCAGGTGGGGGGGGGGGGGGGTTGAAGAGGTTTGGGAGTGAGGCAGGGTTATTGCATAAAAGCATGTCAACCGGAAGCCACGCAATTCCTGGAATCAATTAATTGCACAGAGAGTTAAGCGAAACCACTGCACTAACCAGACACACACACACGCACGCCTGGTACACACTTTAATCCATCCAGTTCATCAGCGTTGATTGGAACTCATTCTGTTGTGCCTGAAAGTTGCGTTAGCACTGATTCCTTCCGAAGTCCCGACTCCGACTCCTGACGCACACACATCATCTACCCGATAATATAGGAAAATGCTCTCTTTTCCAGTTCTTGGCACTTATGCTTTCAATGATTTGAATGGCTTCTCACCGACTTCGGTCCTGGGGGGAATGAGTTTCTTGGATCGATTTCTCTAACTTTGTCCCCTCCTTCTCTTTCTCTCTTCCGCTCTCCTGACCCCGACCGACGCACGGAAAGGCCTGCCTGGAGTTCGATAAATCGGGCGATGATTTGCAGATTAACTTCCCCATCACGATCGGCACGGTGCCGTTTCGAATACCGAACAGCAATCTGCAGCCGCACATAGGATACGGTAAGTATACCAATGGCACCAGCACCAGCAGCATCAGCAACTGGAATGGGAACAGCAGGAGACCAACCCACTGCAGCATCTCACGATCCGCTTGATGAGACGGGGAGCAACGTTGGGGTTTGTGCGAGACGTGCAGAAGCCGGCCATGGTGACAGGAGCACAGGGTCGATATACCGACGGCGACCTCCATCCTTTCGCCTTTGGCTTTTATGTACGTCAATGTTTGCCTGCATTGCTCCGGGCTGTCGACAGTTGGCTCGGCGTCGGCGAACGGTTCCGTGTTGCGCTTACCTTTCATTCGCATGTAATCCGCAATGGCTTTCCATTGCTCGACACACCGGGAACGTTGCTTCCAACTTACCGGCCAACCAGCTGCTTGCAAGTTCCGGATTGCAAATCCTTTCGAATGTCACGATCGAATGGAATCGAGAAGGAATTGAATGAGGTTGCTTAAGTTCATTTACTGATACTCGCTAATCTTGCCAGCTGTAGCTGTTTGCTAGATGAGAAGTAACCATCTGGGACAGGAGATGCTTCTCTAGTCAGGATGTTACTCCAGAATCGTCGCGAAAATGCTATTTCACATCCGACGAGTCAAGAGCAGATTCAAGGAGTTACCATTTTTATTTACCTAATTATCTACTAGTCTCGTTTTAAACTTTTGAGAATTCCAAAAGATCGGCTATCTTTTTGTAAAGACCCATAAAAGAAATAGCATTTTCTTGAAAAGCATTTTCCTGAGGTCGCCAAAGGCAGGGAGAATGTTCGGCCGTCCAGAGAATCCGATACAGATGAAACCTTCAGGCCTGGAAGCCTTATGTCGGTGATGGTCTGATAACACTTTTACTGCTTCGCGAGATAATCGTTTATCAAGATATAAGATTACTGCCACTACACAGAGCATACTCTACAACACTACAACAGTGTGGCTAATAAACTGCAAGAATTAATGTTCCTTCACTTCGGAGTATAATGCCAACGAATTTTAGTCGCCAGTTAAGTGACAAATTTAGAGCAAAATCTAACGTAACCAAGCGATATCCGATATCCCAACTGGCGCTGAATAAGCGCCGGACCAAGGGGCCATCCAGCTGAGGCCGTCCTGTCCTCAATACGTGATAGCATCGTTTGTCGAGAGGCGATGAATCACTGTTTGGCCGGGTGGAGGAACCCGTACGGGCGGCGCAATTTTTCGGATCCGATGGCTGCCAAGTGTCAGCTACACGGTGTTCAACCATTCAATCTTTGCAGCAGATTGAATCCTTTTGCTTCCCCTCGCCTTCAATCCGTTCGCTTATTGTTCCCTTTGCCCCCCCCTTTCGCCACTGAAACCGCCTACGGAAGGGATGGCTATTCGCCATGGTTTATGACGCCACCGTTCGCCGATTACTTTAAGAGACCTTAAATGTTGTTTCGCCTTCGCTTCACGAGTTCCGGGTGTGTCGTGCGCCAGAGCGGCACAGAGTGCTCTGAGCTTGGAGTTTATGACCCTTGCTGTTCCCCCAAAAGGCGACCAAAAAAGGAAATCCTTTTAAAAGCATGCCTCCTTCCCGGTAAACGGAGGACATTCCCATCAATAGGTTCTCCTCCTCTCGGTGCTCCTGTCGCTGGCTGTCCGCAATTGGGAACTTCGTCAAGGAGTAGACCATAAAAATGGAGATATTGGTCCAGCGCACCCGTAAAAGGGTCCAGTTAACTCGATTCGTGTCCTTTTTACTACTTTCTTTCCTTCTACTCGTTCTTCTTCGTTTTTTTTTCCAATCAACACTTGGACACACCCCACCCGATACCACCCAGATGTTGCCATTGATCACGTGGAAGGTGGCACCTACATCGGGCCCGAGTTTCTGCTTGGCGAGGTGTACGATGGTTGTAACGTGAGCGACAACGAGCATCGTGACCTAGCTCCGCTCTACCGGCCCGTCTACCTTACCGTGGTACGCAGCTCGCAACAGATATCGGCCAAAGCGGTCGAGCGCAACAATCGACGGCAATCGGCATCCGCGGCAGCCGGGACTGGGGCTGGGGCCAACTCGGACGGTGCTGGTGGACAAGCGAGTGGCAGCTCCGGTACTAACAACGGACCCAGCAGCAACAGTGACCAGCGCTACTATCGGAAGTAGAACGGAAGCTGAACTCATTCTTTCCATTCTCGCGATCCATCCAATCCATCGACACCATCCGTCATCGGGATGGGTAAGCAATCCTCTTTCCGGTCGTGTTACGAGGGAAATCTATTTCTCCGATTTGGAGGACGTACGTGCTTGAGGATCGTGCGGGGTGTTTGGAACTAGCGCAAGTTAAGGTCAAACCCCGTCTGTCGTGCACCTCATCGAAAGAGAGAAGCTAGAGCTTTAAAGTATGAGCATTAATAGCGCCATCGGACAGCGTGCAGAATAGTAACATGTTTTAGCCTTTCAGTCAGCCCCGTTAAATGATTCACGCACGTCTCTCGTATATGTTTAGCCAAGTGTCTTGACGAACAGTTCGGTCACAATGTTCGATGGCAACGCGGTTCACGGTTTCAAGGAAGAGTGCGAAACGATAGTTTTAAAAGGCTACAATTGCAACAGGAACACACGTGGAGACGGCCGTCACGCGAAGCAAATAAGGCGCCAAACAAATAAGTTGCCGCCACATAAATCTGGAAGATAAGCATGGCAGCATAAAATCATTCGTAAACACCCCACATTTAGTAAACTAAGGACACTTTTTCTCCTTCCGCGGAGTGTATAACAATGTAGTTAACGTCAAAACAACCAACCGATAGTAGAGTACAAAAGCGCACTAACGTGAGGCCACAGGAAGTGTTTTTGGAATCCACATTCTCCTAGTTCCGGCCGTCGACGGTATGCACAAAACAAGCGAAGTTGAAATCGTTCGTTGGATTTGTTTATTTTTTTAATGTATGTACCAAGGCCCAAATAGGTGGGAAGCCTCACAACCCATGCCACAAACGCACACCATCATCACACTCAAAAAGCGAAGATAATAAAGGTATAAATATGGAAAAAGAAGTACCGACTGCATTCACATTATTCGTTTTCTTTATTGACTCAAACGGTAGTAGAGTTTTCAGTTTTTATTTCTTGATTTACGTATGAACTCGGACGTCCTTCCATCTTCCGCCTTCCGACCCACCAAACTTCCAGCGCGCAGAATATACGCGGTATGCGCTACGGTTTCAATAATGGTTACGTGAAGTTTTAGCACATAATGCTACAGTAAATTCATTTCATCACGGTCACGGTTCAGCTGTCTGCTACCAGAACTGCACTCTGTCCCTTCCGGCCTGCAACACGGACACTATCCCTACGATTCCCGACCGCCGGCAACTGCCACGGGTTTAATTTAACGATTAGTCGGACGCTTTCTCCTCCGGCTCGTTAACTTCGTGTTAATCAAGCGCCGTGCGTAATTTTTCTCCGGCGGCTATCCGGTTCCTGCCCATCTGGCCTTTGCTTTCCGGGTTACTGTTTTCTTTATAAGTTAAACACTACGCTGTATTTTTTGCTATATTTGATTTTTTTTGTTATGATTAATATCGCTGACGATGCGACGGAGGAGTAGTAGTAGCTAGTAGTAACGCAACGCATTGCTTCGACCGTTCTTTCTGGTGAGAGTTCCCTGTTCCCTGCATGCACGGACCAATCATTCCTGCTACATGATGTTTTACTTTTCCTATTGATAGCCTACCGGCTTTATCAGACGGGCTGGTTCAATAACTTCCAGCAGCGGAGATTGAATTTTTGAGAATCAAGGATAACCTACAACTTTTTGTAGAACGAAATTTAGAATCTGCCGGTCATTTGACACTAGTGTCCCATCCGATAGTGGTCAAACAGAAAAAGGAGAGAACAATCTTCCTTCTAAAAGTTCCACCGTTATAAACACCCGGTTTGGCTTTATAACGGTGTGAATCGAAATGCTTGGAGAAAAAAAAGGAACATTAACACAGATGATGTCCATTCCTTCCGAGCATGTGTTTACATATCATACCGTTTATTTTGAATTCGCTCGTCTACTCCTATGCAGCCGACGACACATGCACGGCTTGCTTGAATCACATTCTCCACCGAGGACCAACTAGATTTACCACCTTATTTCGAGACTTACGAGTCCTTCCACTATGGCTGCATCTCTACTCTATGTAGCTTGGGGTTGTGTTAACGAAAATTGTTCTGCATCTTCGACCCCTAGCCTAACTTTCTTTTCTGCCATACTTTAGCCCCGCGCCATTACCGAAATGCAAAAATGGGAAAATGATGGGAAAAGTTTCTATCCTGTCATATTCTCTCTCCTCGGCCTTATTTTATCAAACCATTTTGTGCCATACTGTCGGTTCTGATTTTATTATCTCTTTAGCCTTCATGCTCCACGACAGTCCTCCCTTATCACGCATCGCGAGAACGGTTCATTTAAATTTATCACAAAAATACACTACTACACTAAAACCGTGTAACTAAAGCAACGGTGTGCACAGTGAAGGGTGTCGCGACTTTGCACCGGAATCGTTCGTGTACGGCTGTTGTGAGATGTGGAGAAAAACGGTACGACAAGCAATCGCTATATGTTACAGCAGAAATAGTCATTATTAGACGAAGCAAAAATGAACTGGAGGCAAACGGTACGAACGGAAACGGTTGACCGCTTGAGAAGCTTATTTCCACTGGATTAGCATTAAGAGCCTAACGCTGGCGGATAATAAGTGTACTACCTACTGGCTATACAGAACTGGCTACGGCTACACTCGAGGACAGACGTATGTACAAACACACATAGACACACGCGCACAAATACACACATACAAACGTAAGGACATTGGACAGCAGATCAAGTAACGTCTATAGTTGGTAAATATGAAGAAAGTGGACGTCGGTATTAAGGAATGGAATGACAGACGAGATGAAAGGAAATATTTACTATAAACCAGTTACAATTTGGAGATGTGTTGGAAAGAGTGGAGAAAGATAAGAGATTTTATACACTAGCAAAACAACAGGATTCAACAAAGAGATAATATTAGAGAAATAAAAACTGAACACAGCAGCTTCGATCCCATTCGACGACTACTACCTATATACTAGTTCTTCAACAACGTCAACACCTCGCCGATCGCGACACCGAGGATTTGGAATGAGCATACGCACGTACGCACGCACGCACATTGGAGCACTACATTGCTTTTACCATTTTCGCCAGTTCAGGATCGTAGTTTCACGCAATTTCTGAAATTCTTCCATCGATTACAAACCGCATTACTGACGATCGATCATGGATACTGAACTGGGCGGAAGGCAAGGCAAAGACGCGATACGGGTGGTTGCGACGAGTGCGACGTACGTGCTGGCAAATATTCTACGAGGATGTATTTAGATCCATTTAGAGCTTTGTCTGCAACAGCAGAATAGCCCACCGGAGAAAGCGGATTCAACTTTACTTGCCCATCCGGGTAGGGACAACACTTTCGG
>NC_064874.1:61341056-61368556 GCF_943734745.1 Anopheles darlingi
CCTCCCGCTTCGCGGCCGCTTTACGCTGCTTGGTAAGCAGCACACCGACACCAAACATCACCAACCACAGCACGTAGCCGAAGTGGTACACCGAGCTGTAGTAATGCCAGATTTTGTCTACCGTTAGCAGCAGAAACGCGATGCCCATGTACGAGAAAGCGAAAAACTTGGAAATCCAGCACAATACGTTGAACACCGTTCGGCGGGTACCGGTTGCATCGTTCACAAACAGCTTAACATAGATGTCCTCGATCGGCAGATAGAAAGGTGCGGCGCAGATGCAGAAGTAGTAACCACCGTAGACACCATGCCAGAGTGCGGAAATACCGAGCGTAGCTAGTGTGCGATATTTTTTGCTCGGGAAGCGCTTGTACACGTACATGGCCATCCAGTACTGAACGCACATGTTCCAGTATTTCATCGCTTCACGGAACGTCCAGCAGCGCTCCGTATTGATGACGTCGATGTTACGTACTGCTTCAAAGTTGTACTCCAACCCTTCCAGTGATGCCGGAACCGGGGTTTCCTTCGTCGGTCCGTGTCCTGGTTTGCTAGCGAAGGACACCGGATACGCCCCGAAACCGGCCATCGTGCAAACGCACTCACTCAACAGGATTCCCGTGTAGATGCGCATACGAAAGATGAAGAACGTGGGCCAAACATACCACAGCCGGTAGATAAACGAGTGCTCCAAGTAGAACTCGTCGCTGGTGGCGTACTGTAGAGGAGGGATTGGAAAGTACAAGCGGATTAGTAGTAAATGGAGCGGATAAATTGTACCGCGGGATTAGCATTGCCGGGTCTTCGTAGATTACCTGGAGGGGCCACACGTAGGATACGAGCAGAAATAGACTGGCGTAAAGAGGGATAACCTTTAGCCTTTCCAACGTAGCCGCAACGCAGTTGGCGCGCCCACTGTACGGTAAATAGATCGCATCGAGGTACGTTTTGTAGGTAATGTACGGTCCGGTTAGTACACCGACATAGTTGAAGCTGTAGTGGAAGATGTTTAGCATATCGAGCTGCAAGAGTGTCTGATCGATATCCTTCGGTGGCTCTCCTGTGCCAGCGGCGGCCAGTTGACGGCGGGTATGGGCAGCGTTGACCTCAAACGCCAGTCCCACTAGCTTCAGGGTGAGTATCATCTGGATCATGTTCGTGTGACCGGGAGGCGATTCATACCCTAGCAACGCTAGCGCACGGAAAAAGCAAAGGTAACCGAACATGAAACCAAAGCACGCTAGATGACAAACTCTACAAGGGGGGAAAGATAAGCGAGCAAGAAATAAGATAGACCAGCATTATCATCAATTCGTTATCGCTTTCCGAGCAAGAAAGGGTTGGTATCAAACGAACGAGACGACTTACTTGCGACTAGCATAGATTATCAGCAGTGCACTGACGAGATAACAGAAGAGCATGTGCAGCATGTGGAATCCGCTTACCGACAGCACCACCAGAAACCCGAAACCGGTTCCGATGAGTTTCTTTTCCTGCGGGTTGGTCAACTTTCGGTAGTACTGGCCGAATCCGATACACGTGCCCAGTAGCACCAGATAGATGATATCGTCCTTCATCTTTCGACCGCAGCAATTAACAAACCGACTGAAGGACTAGTGCAACAGTTAATTACTTTGTGCAAGAAATTACAACACACTTTTCACGTCGTGTCTCAGCGCAACAAATTGAACAACGAGCAACTTTTTTACGTGCATCTGCTCAGGGTCGTTAAACGAACTGAGCAAGGTAAACGACCGCTGCGAACACCGAACACCTGCCGAGTAACGATTAACGAGTTTTGGACTGGATCTGACCACCGTTTTCGACAGTTTGTAGGCCAGGAATGCCTACTTTTGCAATGAGAACGATGGCGAGAGTTGCATATGATTTGAAATTACGTCCGCCCAAATTTGTTAAGAATTTCACACTTTACTGCGGAAAACTCGTGTTCGACTCGCCTTCGTCGTTTCAAACTTCAACCACGAAAATGAAGAAGATGAAGAGGAAGAAGAGAGGAAACAAAACAAACGGAGGACCATTTTCCCAGTTAACACTCGAATCCCGGTCGAAAAAGTGACGGCTCACGTCGTCTCGTTTTCTCCGCCCAGTCATCGTTTTGTTATCTCTTTCGCGGGTTGGAAAAACCTTAATCAGTGGTTATTGTGGTCCCTGTGACGCCCGATGAGGTTCAGAGTTGGTGTTGCTACCCAACCCATTGCCAGAAAGATATGCAACCGGGTCTCTTAAGAGACCCGCCGGCAGAACAATTTCGGGTCTCATAAACATTAAGAGACCCGGTTGCATACATTTTACAATAGGGCATACCGCACGCGCTATCTCACTCACTCACGCACTGCTCATTGGGCTCTTTCGCGGGTTGGAAAAACCTCGATTAGTTGTTATTGTGGTCCTTGTGTCGCTCGAAGAGGCTCAGAGTTGGCGTTGCTAGCTTGATGGCGAAAACCATGGCAATACTTTTCTTGTACTCCCGAATCACTCCCATACTAAATATTTTCTTGCTCCCTTCCAGCACGCCCGCTGCTGTGTGCTTGTTTTTCGTGTTTTCCGTGTAGCAGGCGGCGGTGGACGGCACGCGAGAGGCAAGCAAACGGCGACCAGCTTCGTGGAGTCTTCGACCAGTGATTTTTGCTTCTTTTGTGGCAATTTTGCAACGTCTGCAAGCGTCGTGGCCGTCGCGAACAACGGTGTGTGGCTTTTTTGCAGTGTTTCTAACATTGTGATTCGTGTCTGTCCCGTGCAGTGAATGGGGTGAAAAGCCAGTGGAACGAACGAAAAGGTTTGTATTTCCTTCTTCATCTCATATTCGCGTGGGGTGGGCGACCGAGGCCAAATTTGCTTCAGCATCTGGCCGCGTTTATCGCAACCGGAAGGGCACCCCCAGCCAAGAAGAGAGTGTCGACAGCGCGGAATGTCGTGATCAAGCGATTATCTATCGCCAACCAGAATCTGTGTGCGACGCGTCTAGAATGCGAAATCCCGTGTACCCCTCGTTCGCGATTCGCCAGTGAGAAAGAAGTGAAGAATGCAAAAGACCCGCAGCGAAAATGGTGTGAAACAAGGCGGTCAGTACAGTTTGGTGAAAGGTGAGAAGTTTAGCGAAAGCCACCGAAAGAGAAATGAGCAAGAGCAGGCTGGAAAATGTTGATGATGCTAACCATCCAGCAGCCACCGCGCGAACGGAGAGCTTCAGAAATTAAACGTGGAAGAAAGCAGCAAAAGAAAGCAAGTGGAGTTGTGCGTGCGTGCGTGCGTTTGCGCCACGCGAGCACGAAAGATGAAGCTGGAGAAAATGCCGTGAAGTGTGCAGAAGAAGAGTCGCCAAACAACAATCCGGGATAACGGGACGGACGGGCGCCTTGTTCGCTGCTGCCGCTGCTGCTGCTGCGATTCAAGCGATATGGAAATGGAGGAGGCAAAGCAGGCGACGTTGTCGCTTACAACATCTAGCAACCGGTTGCCGCTGCAAACAGCGATTCCTTTCCTGGATCCTTCCTGGTTGGCAGTGGCATCACGGGGGCGCGTCCTCTGCCGCTGCACTGTGTGTTGGTGTACCTCAAAAGAACCATCCGCGCCACCCCTCCCCCCACCCGTTCGAAAATTTTATGTTTGATTTCGGTGGCCTCTGTTGCCGGGTTGCTGCTCCGACACGATCGCGATCTTTTGTAGGTCCCGTTTTGAGCACTTTTCGGCCAGTCATCATCATCAACGGAGAAGCATCGAACCTGAACGAAACCCACCAACACTCCATTGGCCGCCTACGGCATCATCATCATTATCATCTGTTTCTTCTGGCAATGCCCAGTTGGTACGCACCGTCCGAACCTCCGTTAGACCGTAATATGTTTTCCCCGAGGAACGAGAACTGTTAGCGATCGATCATCGGCCACTGGAGCGAAGCTGGCCCGACAAGGGATAGTAGGGGGGGAGGCATCATCAGCAGTCGCCATCACCGCCGCAGCATCAACATATGTCGAACCCGGATCCGGGTCCATGGGACCATGGGTCCGCTTACCGAGCCGGCGATTCCGAGAGGAAGCAACAGATTGCCGACGTTCGAGCGGTTTCCTCGGGAGTATTCAGAGTTCAGATATGGGATACAATGTGCTACTTGAGTCTAGAATCAGCTTAATGGGAATTGCAGTGTTCCAGAAGCACCGTACGCGACGACGAGGACACCTCTAATCTTTCCGTTTTTTTGCTGGCAAAAACCCGTCGTCGTCGTCGCGACAACGACGAGATGCTTCCAGTGTGGATTAACGCGCGCGCGCGCACGGGGACAAACAAAAAACATTCATTAAAGACAAACCCCCATGAGCCTCGACATCGTCGTCATTGGCGAATGTCCCCGGAACCACTACCATCAGCGTGTATAAAGTATGACGCAAAATGGTCACGATCCCAGCCAGGCGAGCCAGGGAGGGAGATTGTCTGGCACGAACAGCAAAAACACCCAGCCAAAGCAGGCGGTGGCAGCTGAGTGTGTGCATCGCCAGCTGAGTAGCACAACAAAATATGGGGGGCAGCGCACAAAATAAAATGGCCATCCCATGACGAGGGACGCCGATGATTGCGCGGTATGGCCTTCGCCTGATTATGAAATATGTGGGTTCCAAGTCGATTGATGGTGCGGGTGACTTCCTGATTAGTCGTCCCACGAATCCCTTATTGGGGAGAGGGAAGGTGGTGCTGGATTTGGACGTAGGATATTCAAATGTCATCCTGCAGCTGCGGTGTCAGTCCCGGACATGGATTGAATCTCATTTTGTTCGCCGAAATGAGAGAGGTGTTCTTGTTGGTTCTGGATCAATTTTGACTGGAGCCTTGTCGCTAATAGAATTCATCCAGGCGATGCCTTTCAGCAGATCCAAGCAAACTTCTTAGATTCGATTAATTCGACCAAAACCACCTAAATACCGGTATTATTTTAGATAATTGTAGTCATTGCTTTCCTTGAAGTCTACGACTAGTTTGTAGCGCATGCCGAGCCTTCCGCGAGGCTTTTCTATTGTGGGTTGGATCCGTTAGTAATCATCAATGCATTGGCTCTACGCCGGAAGACGCGATGCCGATTGTGGCGCAATTTCACGCCCAACACACACGCACAGACAAACAAAAAACGTAACCGATTTCCATCACGATCACATAATAACGCACCAGCCAACCCCCTCTTTTCGGTCGATCGTCGGTTTGGTACCGTGGATGATGATGATGATGATGCTGATGCTAATGATGATCGGTTAAGGGGCGTTGTGTGTGTGTAGCGGTAGTTTGTGCGGAGATAAGGCGAGAAAAAAGAGCAGACAGCCTCTCCACACGCGAAGAAAGCGAAGCCATCGGACTGAAAGCCAAGACCTCGGTGCGACAGACAGGCAGACAGGCGAACAACAACGGCAAGGGGCCTGCGTACGTTATAAAACATCTTTCGCTACTTTCTCCTGGCGTGCGCGTTGCCTGGCGGCGGCTGCAGCGAAGAGATGTGTGGCGCTCCGGTAGCGGCCGTAGTAGTCGAGCCGAGTGTCCCGGGACTTGAGAGATGTCGATTTCGAAGTTGGCGTTTCGTATGGGGGGAGATTCGTTGGATCTCGCCGTGGATGCGCTACGAATCATAACTTTTCGGGTGTTCATGTTCAGCTGCCCTGAAGGCCCCAGCGGTCCATTTTAAAGTCTTGGCGATGGCAAAGCCTACTGCTGTTGCTGCTGGTTGCGGTGGTTGCTGCAGGCTACGGGATTGGATGTTGATGTTATGTGAATACGAGAGCGAGCAGTGGTGGTGGTGGTGGTTCGCTGGATGCCTTCTCTGGTATGCCATCAATCTCGCATTTCGGCAGCAGCAGCAACAGCAGCCTACACGGTTCCACGTGAAGCTGTACCGTGTGTTTGCATTAACTTACGAAGTAAAATTCGGTGAAAATTATACCCGACTCATTCCCCTACCTTCACTGACCTATAGTCGGGAGCGGTGTCGTGGTAAGGAGGTGGATTTGAGGCAACATCTGCAACAACCACGCGCTAAGCAGAGAGCCAGAGAGAATCTAAAGCGAATATGGAAACGCATGATCGCGTGACAGCATGTTATGCTAGCTGAAGAAAGGCCCGGGACGTCGTTACTTGATGAACCAAGATGCTAGGGAAAGAGTCGCTTTTCTCACTCTTTCTTCAGCACCATAGTGTTCTTCAGAATGCATATCTCACCTCTGTGACCTCTGTCTGTCGGAGAATTTACCATCACAGCATTATGCTACAATGAGTGCAACACAGCCATCCCGAGCAAGAGAAGTAATAATTTAAATCCATTTGGTTCAATTTAGCTGGATGGCGATTTTGTCGTTGCATCGTTGTGGCCAACTCCCGTTTCCGAGGGGATCTATCTGTTGTGCGAGAGCTGTCCAGCGCCAGTTTGGTTGCCGCACCCAGACTACTCGATTGTATGGCTGGCGGAATGATGAGTGAAAGATGCCGCTCCCTGCATCCGTAATCGCTTTTCACAAACAGTAGGCCATGAGTTTGCGGAAAATGTTATTCATTTCCGTGTCCTCCGTGTCGAGACTATGGGACGGTTGGTGGGGTGGCACCCAGGTTATCTGCTAGGATGTGTTGATGGACGGTTATGAAGTATGGAAACGAGACGTGACACCAACAATGTTTCGAACGGTCACCTGCCAATGAACTCTGGGACTAATGAAATACCTTTTCATACCTCTTTCTCTTTTTCTCTTTTTAGCCCTCTCAGCAGGAAGGGGATGCACGAACGGCGGCATTCTCGCTCGGGCACTGCCTTGCCAACCATCAGCTGAAACAAGAACTGCACGACGACACGACCCAGCGCAGCAGCAGCAACGTGACTGTAGGAAATTGCACCTTCTTGGCGTGGCCTGGCGCTCATAAACCTAACAAAAAGCCCCTCACTCACTGCACATCGGCAAGGACCCGTTAGAGAGGCAGACCAGACCAGCATTGGAACGCTTAATGGTTCGTTCAGCCGACCGCTGGCGAACCCGTCCGGAATTCGATTTGTATTAACCTTCAGCGGTGGTGGTGCTGGTGCTGGTGCTGGGTGGTGATTGCAACTGCAATCGCGCCAACACCAGCAGCAGAGAGCAGAGAGTCGTGGTGGTTTCGTGCCGACCTTTGTGGGAACGACGGGGTCGCGGACAACTATCCGGCGATCGAATCGAAACCTGTTCTCTCGATGCATATCATTTACCGTTCTCGCGCAACCTCACTATCCCGCCCGCCACCCAAACCACAATCCGGTGTGTTCTGTATGTTGAACGTGTGTGAACAAAGTGGGAAGTGGTGTGTGTCCCTTGAACTGCTGGAGTGTATGAGAAGGAGTGTAAATGATTCCGTTTTTCGCCTAGTGTTTTATCGTATTTCTCATCTTTTATTGTAGGTCAGTTAATGCCGGGAGTGAACATCATTGAATCTCTGAAGTTGTGTTCTCTGAAAGTTCGATCGAAATTGAGTGCCCTGGACAAGTGCAACAAGTGTATCGCGCCATAATGCAGTACCCGCATGATGGGGTTCTACTGCGGGATGATGGTCCCGCGTCTCTAATGCCATCGGAAACCGTTTCGATGTCGGGAATGGGCGTTGTTAACCACCAGCAACAGCAGCAGCACAATCGACACACTGTCGGCGGTCGTCCTGATAGCTCGGCTGCGACGACGCTAACCATTGCCACAGCCTGCTACTACTAACCTGCTCACCTGAAAGAGTGCGTCCGTGTGCTTGTGTCGTTGCATGTGCAGTGTCTGTGTATGTGTGTGTGTATGTGTATTTGTGCAAAGTGCATTTCCTTGCTGGAAGAGTGAGTGAGATTGGAAAGCAAGCATCTCGAGACGCTCAGGAAAGGGCTCCGCCTCGGGTGTCGGTAAAAAGGAGGAAGTTTTCTAAAAATAATTGCTGATAAATGACCGATAGAAAATTGCCAATTAGCAACGCCAGCTACAAGTAGCGGAGGAAGCAGTGTGCAGCACAGGTGCGCAGAGTCGATACAGTGTAGTGAATTTGTTGTGTGGTTGCGTTGACCATCGGTTTCCAGCTGCTGCTGCTCCTCTAGAGCTCCTCTCAACTACCGTCTGTCTCCGGCCGTGTCACACGCCAAAAGGCGGTGGTGCCCATTCCATTCAAGTGCTGCACGGCGACAACAGAACGTCCGGCAAAAGCCGTTCCGGTCACCCCTGTCCGGGTAACCATACTATCCGATTCAGGTTCGCGGCATTCCCGTGAGTGCGCAGCGCTGGCGAGTGTCAATAGCAATAGTGTCGTCGTAGGTGGCGGGAGCGGGGTTGTTGGTGGTGGTAGTGGAGGTGCAGTTGGTACCACTGCCGCCGCAGCCTCCGCAGCAGGTACGGCCAACAGTTGCGGCAATCATGCTGCTGCTGTTGCCGCTGCCGCTGCGGGCACGATCCACAACAGCAACAAGCAGCCTCAACAGCAGCAACAACAACATATGGCGCATCGACTGAAGCATACTAACTCGGTAAGTCAGACGCTGGCAGGCTGGAGGTCAGATGGGATATAGGGGTAAAGTACACACCCTGTGTGTACGTTAGGAAGCATGGTTTTCGTGCGTGTTTGCACGGAATGCACCCCCGGCCGTACGGGAGTGTGGATTGAACTTAGGATCGCTCTGCACGGTGCGTTGACCATCACATGGCTACATTGAAAGCTGTTTTCATTTGGTTCGCATTCGTCTCGTGGACGCGTTTCGAAGCGAAGAGGAGTGACCGCCTCTGGGGGCTTGTCAGGTTGATTGATTTGGGGTTTGGCGTCGTTTGTGTTATGCTATACGGAGCATCAGCAATATGAACTGCCCGAAGAGTTGTTTAATCAATCGTAGTTGGCGCTCCCCTGTTGTAAAACATCAATTACAACAAAGCAAGCCATGTATAGTCGACTCAATTTGAAGCTATGAAACCAGGTTACGTGGTTTAACTAGAATTGTAAAATGTGTAAAATGAAATTTACCGAGTCTTAAATTATTAGAAAAAAAAAACTCTATTCAGTTTGTATTCTTTCGTCTTTCATGCATGCAACAATATTGAATCTAACAATAAAACGAGCTATAAAATTGCGCCACATTAAATTGCAAGTACTAATTGGATTATTTAAAAAAAAATTAGCTCCCGTTCTTTCGCCATCAACTGTCACCGTTGAATCAACGCCATGATGGCGCTATTGATGCCGACCCCGTACGCTTCGTCCTTACGGCACACGAAGCTCACGCTATTCGTGCCAGCTTTCGGTCCATAAAATCGATTTTTATGGTGTTTCACAAAATGGCTTAATTTGTCTTCTAGTTTTTTTTATCCCACACCTTTCACCGTGTACCGCATGTACCGGTCTTCTGTGTCTACCGATGAAAGCAAAAAGAGTTGCCCACCTTCTCCCGCAGCCGCCGGTATATGAGCATCATCATCATGAGCTGTGAAACGGAAATCGTTTTCTCGGTACGACTGCTCGCTTCACCGGTGATAATGTTTCAATCGGCAGTCATATCCGCGCCACAAACCACCACCGATGGCGTCGTGTCTCGAACCGAACGAACCGTGGTGGGTTGGTCTGACGATCGCAGTAACCATGCCCGGAGTGCGTTTCGATTTTACAAACTTTCTCTCCCAAAACAAACCTACCGTAACCTTCGGATTGGGTGGAAAGTCCGTCAGTCGCGCTGCCCTGTTCCGGACCGTCGTTCGAGCTAACTAGAAGTGAGTCCCCAGCGACAGTGGCGGCGGTTTTAGCGACAGGAAGAAACTTAACGACACACGTCACGGCGCGGCGGTGTGGGTGCATAATGCTAATCTTGTTACGCTGCACTTCATCAGCCAATTGGAAAACCGCACCTTTTTTTTACGAAGCTCGAAACACGAGGATGGCCATTTTGGCGGCTGTATTACGGTCTGGTTGTTTGCGCTTTGTTTGCGTCGCCAGTGTGCAGCGTGTCGTCTTCGTCATCGAAACCGCATCGACCGCAGTCTGGCAAGTAGTAGGCGGACGGGGCGGATAGACTGAGCTGTTCGCTCCATCTTCCGCTCGCAAACAACCCAAACAGGAGGGGGGAAGGTGGCGGTTCGGTTACGCTCGGTGGATAAACTTGCTGGCTCATGCCGCCTGCTAGATATGCTCGTCCAGCTGCCGCCACACAACCGCAAATGCACGCAACAAGTGGCGCGTACCAGCAGCAGCCGTCAGCAGGCGTGGCGATTGTGCCGATTAACATCCCGAGGCTGATCGCAATCGCGACGCGTCCGCGCGCTACTTCACTGTTCTCTCTGCGCTCTGATGGGGGGGGGGGGGTGAGGGCACCGCATTCGCAAATTGATTATCAAACTACTATCATACTGACGGCTGGTGAAATGTTGGGGCTTAATGAAGGCAAAAATTATCTTTGGATAATATCGTTGATCAATGGTGGTTTTGGGGGGGGGGGGGGGGGAGAGGGGAGGTTGTGTAATGTATGCGCTATATGGACGCGCGTAATAGGAGTGGCCCCCAGGGGGTAGATAATGAACCGCGACCGCGGATAATTTCGCCCCAAAATAGCTGATCTGTTACACTATCCCTACACCGAAGCGTGTACCCAATAACTTCAATCTCGCTTGTGTGATATCAATTTAAATGCTTGATATCAGGAACGTATTTTCGAAAATTATCGATTTTCATAACACAAGTGTATGTTTGTGTGCCATTCTATGATCCATCTTATCTTATCATTTATTGATGTTGATGTTTGAAAACATATACTATACTTATTCGCAGTAGCAATTGTTCCGCAGCTTGTTAGCTCTTTGGAATACGTCTAGATGTCTAGTTGGTCTCCATGCAACCGTTATTTATGGCTATTATTATTGTTATCATTTCATCAAGAGCTCCGTTTGAAACATTTAGTTTGTGCATCGTGGACATGCTCTGCTGATTAGAACAAACAACACATGCTTTCGTCCATCATATACTGTATTGTGTTAAGTATATTTCATTACACTCCTTATTTACAGGCGGTTTTCCGTAACCCATATTTCATTGGCGGAAACATTGAGCGCATAGAAAATAAACAGTTTGCCATCGTTTGAACATCGAAATGGTCGTAGTTTTCGTCTAGTGGTTTCTGAAGTCCATCTAGCGTAACGTCAAATCGTTTGGAAAAGATAATTTTTGAGAATCTAATATCAGATAAAATGATAAAACAGATCATTAATGACAAGAAATCGTGGATTTTTATAACAAAGCATAGAAGGGTAGAAGATCGATTTGAAATATGTTCACTTGAAAGTTAAACTCAGGCTAAAGAAAACTATTTCAAATTGATGCAATTGCGCCACTCAGGCGCAAGCTTTCCGCGTTCTGCCGTCCATCTGTCCAGCGTACACCATCCAGTTCCGATCCCTGGCGATACATGAGCGCATCGGACTCAACCCGGACGGTCACGTGCCAGGCCAGCGCAGATGCTGCTTTCCAGTTTACTTCAATTGAAGCACAACACAATCTATTTGAATTCTCCACGCTCCACGCGGCGGCACCATCATCGCCTAGTGTCCAATCGTCGTAAACCATGTTGCGGAGTGTTCTGCGGCATCTGCGGTCCTAGTAGCTACGGCCAGACCGGACCAGGCCCCCCACAATCGAATTGATTGTGAGCTTGAAGACAGACACACTCTCCGCCCTTGCACAACGGAGCTCCAGCAGTAGTCCGTCTGCCCGTGGCCGATTGACATCAGGTGCCCCAAATTGCTCGGCAATCTCCCTTTGATTGATGTAAACGCCATTTCCTTTTATAACCCTGAAACCCCCACGGGAGAGAATAGTTTGATTTATTGCTTAGCCGAGCAAGAACTGGCCACAAGCAAGAATCTTGCCTGCGTCTTGGCGTTTGTTAGAAAGTTACTCGACCGACCACGGGTTTTGGTCGATTTAGCGCTCACATGCCGCCAGCAGCGCCACATGCGACGGAGGCACACCAACGTATGGCCGTGGATGATGTGCGGTCTCAAGCGATGCAGCGTAGGAACCGACGACTGGTAGCATCTGGCGCAAAGACGACTACGATGGAATCCTAAATAGCATTCTTTACGATCTCGCTTCTCGTGTGCGCCATGTTATGTGTCCCCTTTTGTGTGGCTCATCATCTCGCGGAGACGCTTCGTATTGTAAACGCATTGTAGTCGTTTGCAGACCGACTGTACCGGAGATGTTGCGCTGCTGATGAGAGCACAAAGGGCGAGAGAAGCAAATATGCTGATTCGCAACAAATCCTTGTATTCAGAGATAGAGACGGAAAGAGAGAAAAAGAGAGAGATAGAGCGACTGCTTTCATTGTCATGGCACGGTGGGATGGGATGTCGGACCTTATTATGATTTCCACAAAGCAGCCACCACCCAGCAGGCAAAAGAAGATACTGTCCGTCAGGTTCCTTATCTCCTACGCAAGGACACGCTGCTCCAGTGTCACGTATTGTGTGTTGCTCATGTGTGTGGCTTCTTATAAATAACGCACCTCGCCGGGATGCTGGAATGTCGCCGATCGGCGCACATAGTTGTGCTGGAATAGCTTTGCAAAAGTAATTAGTACCGCCGCTACACCGCTACGATACCAATACGATTTGTTCGCTTGATCAGTAATCGATGCGTCCTTGTGTATCGAAAGGGGTTTTAGGCATCAGTTCAGGTAGATTGAAGTCCAGAGCGATTAAAAAGGCGGACAAAGCGGGACAAGCTCGCCTTCTCGTCGTAAACGTTGCTGCCGTCGCGTATCGTATCGTATCGTATCGAGTGGGAGAGAGGATGATGTGGGCTGCCGCCTTAATGCTGCCTTGTGCCGCCATTTGTCGAGGTGATTCAACGAGAAGGAAGAGGGGAAACCCTTCACGGCGATCCTCTTAGCTTAGGCCCATTAGCGAGCGAGCGAGCGAGCGAAAAAAACGTGAGCTCTCGGCTAATGTCCATAATTTATGACAACCGACGACGGTCGCTGGATGGACACCATCACCTCGTCTCCAAGCTCTTCGCACCGTGAGTCAACAAACAATCTCGTTCATCGCTCGATCCACCTCTTCCTCCTCCGCCTCCGGGGCCTTTTTGGACCCCGTTGATCCGTTACTTTCCAAATCAAAGCGTTCAAGTAATTATTTAACTTCAAAGTGTGTGACGCGATGCGAAGGTTTTGCTGTAGAAATATGGGGGAAAGTGTTTTATGTGCTGCTGTTGTTTGCTTTCTTGTGCAGCAATATTAATCGGAGGTTGGAGCGTGCGGCCCCCCGATCGCCAATCCCATGGGTTTCTTAATGCGTTACATGTGTTTGAGAAGCGCGCAATGACGAGAAGCGCGATTTATGTTGCTGCAGCTGCACGGTTGAGATTGTACTTACGCTGCTGACACTACAATGATTGTGTACGGCTGGAAAATAGCTGAAACAATAAAATAGACACCGCACAAATTGTGAATACCACCGAGTGAGCAGCTCAGGAAGTGGGGAAGGAAATACACATACCCTGTGTTGTGTTGTGTTGTACTGTTGGAAGGAAGTGGCGTCGCGATCGCGACACACTCTCACTTTGGCGCCTCATCGTAATGACTTTCATTCGATTCACGCGGTCCCGGGGTGGGTCTCGCGGGCGGGCATTCATTGCGTGCCCGATGTATGTATGTATCTGCCATCTACACGACGACGCCTCGTATGGCGCTCGTTACATGCACGCAGTTTTGATTCGAGCTACAATTTTCCTTCTTTCCGATTGTGTAACGGCTACGCAGTTTGCAAATCACTTCCCAATTGTCAGACGGCGGCGGGATGGTAGGGGCCGGGGATGGGGGCTGGAGTTTCTTTTGCACCCAACTACACGATTATGTTGCACACCGAGTGGGTGGGTTCGGATTGCATCATCGGAAATACGATTCCCCAGTGCACGCTTTTCACTGGGGTGTCTGCGCGCACCTACCACCCCAAGATCGATCGTGTGATTCGTGATCGAGGAACTTGGCTTGGGGTGGTGTCAGACAAGTTTAGACAATCCCCAGTGGTGGTTGGGTGGGGGTGGGTGGATAACACCGATGGGTTATACGATGAATGGAGATAAAGTATGCTGTTTCGCTTATTTGCTACAGCATGCATTAAATGCATCGTGTGATCTTCGGGGTTGCACTTTGTCATTTGAATGCGAGAAATACTTCTTTTTTTGTCTATTTTTACATTTTTGTGTTGTCTTTTTATGTTATGTTTGGCATTACATTTTAGTTTGAATGTCTCTTTCCATCTAGATGCGTTTTTATCTTTCAACCATTTTCTCTCCGCACATTTCCGCTTTTAAGGAAAAGAAATTCAATTTTCTCACAATTTCCTGCTTATAGAATTTCGAAAATATCATCCCAAAATCTATCTCAAAATGTTTCTGAACAAGCATTAGCATTTGAGTTTGAACTCTGCACACGAACTTATTTAAATCCATTTTGCTTTTTATATTACACAAACGAGTATAATCGTTTAAGTTGCTCATCGAGACTTCTTTCAGCGGCACAATTTGTTGATGTTTATCGTTTTTATTCCTACCTCCAACGCTCTTACACACTAACTCTAATACTCTGACGCACACATAACCAACTCTAACCTTGTTAACTAATATCAACTCTTTAACTAACTAACTCTCGTGCATCCACCGCCTCCCTTATATATATGATCCCGTTGCTAACCATTCTTCAAACAATGGTAGCTTCGATCAACTGCATCTTCAACACAATTTCAAGATAACTGGAGATTGGAATTATTTCTACAAGTATTTTGAACTTATTTTGACTGATACACATGCAGAAACGAATTCCTTTCAGCATTGTCATTCTTGAGATAGAAAATATTATGCTCATTAGATCCGCATTATACACCATACATTTTTTCTTTCATTTATGTTCTGTTGTTTTTAACTTAAATTTAACATTTACATCAATCGATGTTTACATGAATGATTTATTAGTGCAATTTTTATGTGACCTAATTTCTCAGTTCATTTTTGCATAAAGATGCTACTTCATTTCCGATTGCTATGTCATTTTAAAATCTTTGAATTTGAAATGGTTGAAGCTTACTTTTAACTTTGTTTAATCTAGTTTCATAATGTTATTAATTAGATTTTAAAAATTACAATTGTTGTATGAATCTAGTTTTCAAAATATGTTTTGCTTTTGGTTTTCTCAATATGTCTTGCTCAAATGAACTATTCTTTGAGCTTCTTTGACGATCAGCACTTATCATATGAGCATGTTTTTTAATCATTTGTCTTATGAAACAATAATATTATTTTTGGGTAAATTAAATACCATTCTAATTAACATTAAATTTATAAATTCCAACGAATGCCAATAAAAAAAATGCCGTGTCAATCAAATTAGCCGCACCACATCAGCCAGAGCGGATTCATCAACTTTCGCTCTTCAAAGAGATGTCCGCCAGCGAAGAAAATGTGTCTTTAAACATGGGTGTGGCACACAAGAGCGTCGATGTGCGAGCTGCTTCTTCCCCGCCGGATGCCACCGGGTATGCTGGGAGCTTGTGCTTTATGCTCGGAGTTTTCTTCCACCCAGCATTCACAGAGTGACACGCATCTCGCTCGGTGGCGGACGACGACGACGGGGCTGCTAGAGGGATGGGAGTATCGTTGATTACCGTAAACCCATCGTATGCGTACCGGGCGAATGTGGGTGGGGGGGGGGGGGGGGGGTGATGACCATCAGCAGCACGGTCATTATGATTATTGGTGTAACCCTGTGTCGATGATGATTCTGTCGTCGACAACGTTGTCCAACGTACGACACATGTTCCTCCAACGAGCCTCCCGGTGGTGGTCTCTTCTCAATTTATGTGCGTTGCCAGCGCGTGCGGCCGGCCGGACCGATAGCCTTTGATTATACTACTTGTTGTTGGTATGTGCTCCCTCTCCCGCGCTTCCCCTTGGCGCTCGTTTGCTGCTGCGTGTGTGTCGATGAATAAAACATTAAAATAATGTGTGTGCACAGTGGCATCCATCCAGCCAATGAGGGATAGCTCTGCTGGCCAACCAGAGATCCAACCCATTCAGCGGAGAAGACGCAAGAGGAGTAGGGTGGTATCACGGCATTTTAATAAGCCTCGTCGTGGTGTAGTGGCCTAGTAATAGCCTCCGGTCGGGGTCCGCTCGCTGGTTGTCCTCTTCCGCATGTTTCATGTGGTCGTCAGAGTCGATAGAAGAAGGTGGTGGCCACCTTTCAATGGACTGATAGGTGGTGGTGATCCAGCTGTGCTGTGGTGAGAGGAAGGAACACAACGGCGCATTCCAGGTTAATGTAGTTTGGTAAAGAATCCGGGGGGGCGGAGGACTCCCGGCCGGACAATCACGGCCAGTGGCACATCAAACTACATACCGAGACCACCGCATCGCCACCTCGAGTTCGATCGATGCCTAGGCCTCGGGAGGTGATGGTGGTGCTCTGTGTATAGTCTGTGGAGGTGGCGGGGGTGTGGGTGATTTCTCTCGGTTTTAACTCGTTCAACTCGTCGTCGTCGTCGTCACCCATCATCGAGCACCCGGTGCTGGTGGCGGTGTCCATTCCGGAAGCATTCAGCATAGTTGTGAGAACGATGTCATCGCAAAAAAGAGGGACGGAGAGTGGAGGGTGGTGTGATGATTGGACACTTCCTTTAGCTCTCCAGCGAAAAAAAAAAAAAAACAACACGATGGGCGACATATTACCTCTTCCTGGCATGCCACACTGCCTAGCCCCCTGGCCCAGGACCTGGCCCCAGGAGGAGTTGGTGGTGACCTCTGTGTCTGCGCGCATAAAGTGGGGGACGGCAAAAGCAATTTGTATCCCCCTCTCCATTTTGTGTGTGTTTCGATTCGATTCGTTTGTTCCATTTCATATGTTTGACATCGTTTATGCTGCTGCACCCGCTGGTTGTTGTTGTAGTCGGTTTCTTTCTCTTTCATACTCTTCGCTCTTTCATTCACTCTTATTCATTATATCGCTTAAAGAGGGCAAAGCACATCATCATCAGGTGGCATGGAACGTTTGGCCACAACCACCACCCTCTGTATGTGGTACTCAGCATCATCCTCCCTCTGGATTGTATGTTCGCTTGAGCTGCTACGGCCCCAATACACAGAGAGATAGAGAGAGAGAAGAGGGTATGTAGTTCAGTGGAACACTTGCCTTCATTAGATATTGAACTCTTGCCTCTGGTGATGATGAATGCAGCTTGTGGGGTTTTGTGCTGCGCCCTAGCGACGGGCCCGGCATGCACATGCCTCACGTTTTGCACTTTCTTCTATTCCAACCATCATCTCGGTCGCCCGGTTACCGGCTGCATCGAAACGGGAACAGGTGAAAGCCCTCAGCCCCGAAGGAACCCTCCATCGATCGTCAGGCAGAAGGCGGGATACCGTTGGTCCCGAGGCGTTGCTCGGTGCAAGGTGCATCCGCGACCCGTTTTAAATATGAAAGAATTATTTCCGGTTGCATCGGAGGTGTGCGACAAGGCGGGACTACCATTTTGTTTTGTCGTTTTGCTACCCAAAAAACCACAAACGTTCATGTTAATAACTTTGCGTGTTACCTCACTGACGGGTGTGCTTCGTCCTTCTAAACCACAAAGTTATGGTAATTAATTGCAACCCATCATTCTTTTTTTCGCTTGTTATGATGAATTGTTGTTTTATTAAAATGTATTCTTACTTCAGCTTTGTATGGTCTTGGTTTATTCTCAACAAACTGATCTTTTCGCTTTGGATTCCTTTGCTTTATATATTACCCAGCATAGCAACCCAAAGTGAACTATGATGCCACAATAACACTATACAACAATATACAGCAAGTTTGAATGTAAAACTTAATTTCTTGTTAGTAGTTCTCGTTGAATTTAGATCTGGAGCTCTAGGCATACAACACGTTGCATATTTTCGTCATTAAACCAACTTCTGGTTCGTTTTTAATTATTGCATTGTACAGCATACTCAATAAAAAACTGATGCTATGTGTAGCTCTATCATATTCTGATTGAACAAATCGAGATCAAGGGTTTCTAATGGAAAAGGACTGCTTTGTCAGGAAATGTCCCTCATAGGAAAGCATCAATCAAGGTTTATGCTCAATTTAACATTCGATTTTCCCTCAAAATCCATCAACATTGAACCTTCTTTCCTGGCATAAAACCCTTCAACGATCTAAATTATGTTAAAAATACATGCAGCTCGTTTTAAAATCGGTATTGCGTTTTTTAAAATAACTCTTTACATTATTCCAAATGATGTTGAGTATTAAGTTCCGTAGAATTGCGTATTTCAATTGTAACATGCTAAATGAATCGTAGAAATTGTTTCAACTCTGCAGCTGGTTTTTATTAATTTTGAAAAGGTTTTGCTAATATGTATCAAAATTTGATATTTTGAACATATCTTATTCCTTGGAAAACATATCTTATTTCTTTCCAATTAAAAATGAACCAATTTTTATGTATTATTTGAAAAATATGTAAAACCACGCTGCTGTCGCTGCTGTTCTTGTTTCGCAGAGTGTAATCTCCATGATGAGTCACTTCATCGGTATGGGACGGTTTTTATGTATTTTTAATGCAGCCCCATGCTCATAAAACATTATTGCTGCCCCGAGCAAACCATCCACATATTGCACTCCCGATAGGATGGACCAATATCAGGCTGTCGTCGTATCCGAGACCGGCCCTCTCGAAGCACCGTGCCTGCTTCTCGTTTGTTCGTCCATTGCTCATTTTTGGATATTGAACCAACTTTACCGTCGACCCTCCTCTTGAACGCCCGGTTGTACCGAAAGTCGAATAAACTCCACTTGTTCGACGATGCTGCTCTTGTCCGCTAGTCCCGCTCAAGAGGAGGATCCACGCGTACCTACCACGAGGTTCCATCGTGCGCGAGAAACGCGTTGTGTTTGCCATTCGCATACAAACGTATGCACGGAATCTCCGGGGAGAGACAAAAACACTACCGACCGTCTAGTGCTCTGCTGCTGCTGCTGCTGCCGGTAAACCTCGTTGCTCATCGAGACGCTCAATCGAGACACTCGACAAAGGCACAATAGGGACACCACCACCACCGGTTCTCCACCATTTGCGTCTCCAGTGGCGCTCGCAACGCTTCTCGCATTGTTGTTAATGGCGTATAAATTTGTTTCTCCGGTAGGCAGAAGAAAAACCTGCAAGAAAAAGAGCCAAGGGAACAAATAGAGTTGCTTTGGCCTCTTGGCCTGGTCGGCCGAACTCTCGGAGGTCGCACGTTCCACAAAGTGTGCCTAGCGAGTGAGGGAAAGACGGAAAAGTACCACCGAAACATCGGAAGACGATGACTTTACCACTCAACCCCGGGAGCTAAGCAGCTGTTGTAGTACCAGCGGCAGCGCCAGCGCCCCAGCAGCAGGCACGCAGCCAACCAGTTGTCACAGTAGTTTCAATTGCATCAAGTGGTGGCCAATTGAGTGGCATGTGCCTTCACCCTCGGTATATTCCTCATTTCCAAACACTTCAGACCCTGGCAGTCGGTTTCGGTACCGGCAACTGTAGCTGTAGCTGCAAGAAGAAATGAAGGAGAAAACGGCGTCTGGCTGGTTGGATTGAAAGCCGAATGCCGCGGCTGCTCGAAGATAGATGGTCTTTCGAGCGTGTGAAGATCAGCTTCTGGTCACGGAATTGAGTTGAGCACTTTGTTTTGTGGCTCTTCTCTCAACACAGAGAGATAAACAGAGGGAGAGAGAGAGAAAGAGACACCAACGGGTAAAAAGAAAGCAATAAAATGATCATTTGCTTATCGCAGAACATTTTCTCACACCCGGCCTGCCCTCTCCTGGCCGTTGGCATGCGAGTGGACATCGACGAGACGAGCAAGTGGTGGCCTCCATCATCATTCATTTGACACTTTTTGGAACCAGTTTTGGAAATCCACCAAACCCGTTCCAATACGTGATTTAAAGAAAATGTAACCAAAGGAAAATGGGCACACCGTTACAACGGCGACAAGAACAGCAAAAGAGTTTTCCCTCTTTTCCATGTTATGATTACGGAGCCAAACGGAGCGGCAGTCGAGTGTTTTTCTTGTGTTCGAGCGTACGATGGAATCGCTACTTTATCGAAGCTTTTAATGTATGCACGTATGTGCCTATGTTCGGGGCGAACGGTCGAGTGGTTGATTTTTCCTCGCTTCCTTGCAAAGGGCCCTGGGCCTCGGCTGCTCTCGGGACACGCACGCATGCATGCCCCACAGCAGCGCACCAGCAGACTGAAGTGGCCGAACGAACCGAACGTTGATGATAATGACGCGTGCTGGTGGAAAACCTGTGCCTTCCAGTATCTGCTCTCTGCAAGAGATACTGTGGCCGGCGGTTCGTCAAGAAAGACGGAAAAAGAGCAGCAAAAGCAGCGGCCACGGTGGTAGTAACAACGTATGGAGCATTCCTGACTTTTCAAGATAAGGCTACGCGCACCGTCCGCTCGTGCGCATACACACGGGGTCCGCCTGCCGTCGTATGCCTCGAGAGTATTGTGAAGTGGTCAGGCTTTATGATGAGCTCTCGCGTGCTCTAATGATCTTTGGCTTTCTCCTCCTTCCATCGCGCACCCGAATCGCTTTGTCGAACTCCGAAAGATAGCTCGTTGACGTCAGATTGCTTCACCAGAATACGTCACGTTCCCGGTGTGTGTGTGGCAAGCTGGCTGGTGGAAACCAAGCGGCAAAGGCTCAAGGTTTTAATGTTGTGCATTAATTTCAAACCCTCCTCGCCACGCAACATGGAATGAAATGGACGAGCTGTTATGATTTATTCGACGGTTCTGGCGAGAGGATACGGCGCTTTATGTGGATATGACTCATCTTGCGGCTTGATTGTTTTGTGGATAATGAGAAATTTCAAATGTAAATTAAAATACGATGGAATGAAAGGGCGGCTATTTTTCTTTGGAGTTCCTGCAAAGGTTCACCTAATCATAGAAAGCAGTATAAGCCACGCTGTAGGCGAATCCCTGTTTCTATTGCCCACCATGCAGAGCTGTTAAAATGCAAACGTCACGAAGCGAAGTAGGCATGTTACTTCTTACATGCAAGTGTCATCCGATTAACAGCAAATGGTCCAGCATTTAACCAGTGTCGTTCCACGGTCCGAGTCGAACTGCGTGGAAACAAGAAAAGTAATTAGTAATCGCGACTAGAGCGCTTCCGTGGCGGATTGTCCGTGATTGACAACCCAATTAGATCGTCGTCCTACGTGTACGGTGGCAACGGTCGAAACACATAAGATAGACGCATCTTACGGATTCATTGTCCCCTAAAACCATAGTTCGGTTAGAGACGAGAAGCAGTATCCATCGATTGGGAAGTTGATCAATATTAGATGTCGAGCGTTATCGAACCGGGTTTGTTTCGTTCATCGTTTCGAAGCTGCTGTCTCTTCCGCATCCATAATCTCAAACACAGTGGGATAGACCGCTTCGTTGGTTTTCTATTTTTAAAAGAAGCCACACTTCAAAGGGCGCTCCCTCTCTGGATCGATGCGGGGAACTTTTCATTACCGCACAGTTGCCCGCCTTTGGTCAGCTTACTGAGCTGACGATTCCCTCCAGTGTTTGGCTTTCTCGCATGCCCATGACGATCGTGTTAGAGGATATGCCCAGGAAACCGTCTTTTCGAGGCAGCATATTTCGAATGTTGGACAAGTTCGTTTTGTGTCGTTTTGTGGCATGGATAGCCAATTTTGTGGAAGAAAAATATATCTATATATTTGTGATCATTGATAAAGATTCGTTTTTTGTTGAAACACTCGCTTGTGTTGTGTAACCATACCTAAAGGACCCTCCCTCATAATCGGTCTGCGTGTGATGTACTTCAATCGTTCCGGTTTTCACAAACATATTTCATTCATGGTTTCGTTCCCTCATACATCTTCCTGATCCGTTCCTCTTTCCTGATAGTTTTGTTTGTTTATTGTTAATTAAACACACACTACAGCAGAAAATCCAACCCCCTCTGGCTTGTATAGCATTATCATGTTGTCATTTCGTGGGCATTAGTAATGGCAACCCCTGCCAACACTGGTATGCGACGCTTTGGCTTAGCTGGCTGGCTTATCTACATGATCTTCATCGAATCGTTGCGGTTGGCAAAAGATGCTGCCACTAAAGCAGATCAGCAGAGCAGTTGTGTGCAGGACCGGAACCCATGGTACGTACACGCTCTCTTGGTGACGAGAGCGCAAAATGTTGGCTGTCAGCGAAAAGTCAGAAACCATGGAACCGGCAACAAATCCTTAAGTGTCGTATCGTACGAGCATAACCCCGCGTTTGTTTAGCCCTAAAAATGCTGATCTTTCGCTTTTCTAATGATCTGGCAAAATGGCTTTTGTAAATAGAGTCTCTATCTTACGAACGCTAGCTTCCTTCAATTGGCGTACACGCGCCCGCGTGTGCCACATTAGGCTTTTGGTTGGCGGTGCAGCATGTGATGCGTTGCGGCGTGTGTGTGGTACTCGAATTCAGTTTGTGCAATGTCTTTTGGCTTTGGGAGTCTTTCATTAGAAAGCCTCTTAAGTGGATGTGTGCCTTGCTAACCTAGGAATACGAGTAAACGGTTCCGTCCGCTCTGTTTGTAGAGATAATCATTAGTTTGTCACAAAAACGGAAACTGAGCAGCCTATACTTTACTATCAAGAGTTTGTGTTTGTGTGTGTGTTGTGTTGTGCTGCTTCTTATCAAAAATCCCCTAGCGCTCAGTACGACGCCCTATTACTCGTTCGCTAGCTGGCCGGGTTTTTTTAGTACAGAGAGCAAACTTATACGTTAGATCTGTTTGATATTATCTTTTGGTTCGGCTTTTAAATGCATCCAGAAGGAATGGTTTTTGGTTAATTATTAGGTGGAATAGACATTTCCTCGTCTCTCTCTCTCTCGCATTTAGAAGCTGCACCAATCTCACAAGAGTTAAACTAACAACCAAATTCGTTCATTTGCCTGTCTTAAGCAGTATCCTCCTATCTTAAAAGCACTTCATACTCAATTCTTTCCTGTTTTCAATGCTGATACATTAAATGCAATTAACGTGGTTTCATCCTTAAAGGAAGAATCCCCTGCAAAACGGTTAGATTCTTCACCTGCCCCCTGCCCTGTCATCCCTCTAATAGCTACTGCTTAGTATAGACTAGTTTTCTTCATAATACGTAGGAACTCCTCCTGATTCACCTCCCCGTCCCCGTCACGATCGGCTTCATCGATCATCTCCTGCAGTTCCTCATCGGTCAAATTTTCACCCAGTTCCTTTGCCACTCGCTTCAGGTTCTTGAAGGAAATGGTGCCCGTTTCATCGTCATCGAACAACCGGAACGCCTTCAGTATCTCCTCCTTCGAGTCCTTCTCCGCCATCTTGACCGTCATCAGTTGCAGGAAGTCATCGAACGAGATTTTGCCCGAACCATCCTTATCGATCTCAGCAATCATCTTTTTGATTTCCTCCTTTTTCGGTTCGAACCCGAGCGCCCGGATGGCCACCTTCAGTTCCTTCGTGTCGATCATGCCCGTGCCTTCGGAGTCGAACAGATCGAACGCCTCCTTGATGTCCTGGCGTTGCTCATCGGACAGCTCGAACTTGGGTCCGGACTTTTTACGTCCACCAGCTCCAGCGCCCGTGACGGCGCCTCCTGTGCCGGCCGTTACTCCCGTTTTGCTGCTGGACTTTGTTCCAGTGGAGACCGACACGGATCCGGATGCCTAGCAAAAGAGAGCGAATCAGAGAGAAACTTGATTAAAGGTCAAACTTTTCTGGCGTTTGTTGGCCTTGACCAAAAAACGAAGCTTGATGCGGGGGTAGCGCAGCGAGATGTGATGGATTATTGTGATAGTTATGTTAACATTTTCTTTTCGAGTACAATCCCCCACCACCCCACCCTACCTTCTTACCATTTTGAGAAAGAAAATAGATGTTTTTTCGGGTTGTTGATACACGCACGGGGGAGCTACGGCGAACAGCGTGAGGTGAACGCTGCAAGGAACCGTTCTCGGAACACGACTGTTCTCGTTTCTAGTTGAATCCTGCGCTGCTGGCGGCGTCTGCTGCTGTTTGTTATGTGTCGAGCCCAACTCCCAGCACACTTTAGTTGCCTTAGTTTCGGCGCTCGATGGCCGGTTGCTGTGGAGATATTATGCGTTGCTATAGGAGGAAAGCTTGACTCTTTTATAATCGGGCAACCGAGGTGTCGCTGCTTGTTTGCTGTCAGGGGCAACGCACTAATGCTTTGCGTCTTTACGCTTGACGGCTCAATTTACCAAAGAACGCTGGTGGGAGGCTATGTCGGAGAAGATTTTCCTTGTTCGTCGGGGGTCTTTTATGATGCTCCGGGGATAATCCTCGCGGTAATCAGCAACACCAAAGGCACACGATGGTCGACGGTGCCAGGAACATCGCAGAACTGTGTGCAGGAACTGGAATATGCTACCGTGGAACCATCAACAGATGGAACCGGATCCGGGAGCACTCGTTTTATCGATCCACAGCAGACACCACAGAAGTGTAACCAGCTGTTATGTTTGCTTTGCTGTGGGATGCGTCTGATGGTATCGATCTGGGGGATGCGATGTGCATGCGATAGATAGTTCTGTCCGGCGCACTGATTTTCATGAAAACGAACCAGCAACACCCGCCAAGAATAGGATGATTGAAGCGATCCAACTATTTTACAGCAATAACACACTGGAGCACTTAAGGAAACCAACTTTGGGGAATCGTGTTTCGGCCAGGAGGGCGTTTTTGTAGGAGAGAACTGCGGCAGCTGCTGGCAAAAATGTGTTCGAAGGCGCAAGCTGTTTATTATCCTCCTGGAAATCGTTCCGTGGATCTGAGCACAGTTTTCCACGGGTTTTCCGCTTTCTCGGCCTACTTTTCCAGAGGGAATGACTTTGGGAGTTGGAAATGACTCTAATTTGCTCTGAAATCGCACGAAACTGTTCCAAAATTTAAGGATTTTGTTCGAAGAAGCACAAGAACAGAGAAGAAGAGAGTAAAATCCTCTATAAAACGAAATAAGCGAAATCTAGAGTTAAAAAACGAAACGATGAGCGGAAAAAACGATAAAATGAGCGCCGATACTCACTGGTGAGTAACAGTGAGCAATAAGTGAGCCAAAAGAGCGCTGTTTCGAGTTCATCCTTTTATGGCGAAATCGCGCAGGATTTTTTAAATATTTTTTTATAACGGTTAACTGCTCCAAGTTATCAGCTTTTCAGCAAAAAATCCGAGAAAAATCCCATTTTCCGAGCATTTTCTTTCGTTACGCTACGCCGAGTGTGAGTTATTGAGTTCCTTCCGCATTTTTCTCGCCAAAAATTTTGTTTCGAATGAATTTTTGGCTTAATTTAAAAGTCTTTTCTGGAATTTAATTGAAAAATATGCGATTTTATTCCATTTTGTTTCGAAGCATGTTGGTTGTTTATTCGTTGTACACTACTATTGATCCAACTAGAAACGCTATTCCAACTCTCGGATCATCATTCGCGAGTAACTCAATCCATGATAGTTGTTATTGAAAAAATGCCAATGCATTGATTTACGATCGATTGCATTCATGTATCGCCCGTTTAAATTCATTTGAGCACAACCCCAAGCCGCGTACCACCCTGCACCTTCGCGTTCCTGTGCACAATGTAGGACGGGCCAAGCATCATTATCCCGATCTTTGGTTGAGAACTTGTCACCCTTACCATAAGACATTGCATCACCTGCAGTTCCATTATATTTTCCGATATCCTTCAATTTGTATTTGTCACTCTCACTACCTATTTCGAATGCATCATACCGCGCGTATTTGTATGTTCCATTAAAGTCTTTTAATTCAACAATCAGTTCGTGCTTACGGCCTCTTGTTATCTGGTGGAGCTTCTCAAGACCCAACCAGAACTCTTTGTTCAAATCCCCAAATCCGTCACGAAACTCATTCCAGCCGCGGTAAAAGTCCAGTGATCCGTCGAAACGGTACTGAAACACGATCCATCCACCACCGAAAGATTTTTGTTCGCAATACACTTCGAATGGTTCACTACCACTTTTCACACGAAGCAGATATGTTCCACCAGGCATGTACAATGGCACCTTTTTGCACGAAGATAACGTAGTTTGACTGTATTGCTTATGAAGCACATGTTCGATGTCTTGATCGAGTTTACGCAGAACCACATTGATATTTTCCTGATTTTGATTATTAACCTGGCTTAAGTTGAGCGCGGCTTCATGTTCGAGTTTCTGAATCGCCGCGAACAGTTCCTTATTGTTCTTAGTTTGGCTGGATCGATGATCCTGGATGTTGTCGTGAAGCTTGCTAAAATTATCCGCAAATTGATTTTCCAATTTAAGAAGCACGGCGATAATTTCTTTTTCACTTTTCTCTTGTATCTCTCGATGTTCTTTGAAGGCTGCGACTATATCCCCTTGAGCAGATCGATGTTCCCGGGCATTGTCGTGATACTTGTTTAAATCAACCGCCACTCTCTTTTCCAGTGCATGCAGCTCCACAAGCATTTCGCTTTGGCTCGTATTCTGGCTGGATCGAAATTCGTGAAACTCTGCAACCAACTGTTGTTGTATGGTGCGATGTTCTTGGATCTTGTCATCAACCTTCTGCAGGATTTTGATTTCTGTCTTTTGCATCTTGTCTTCCATACTCTTCAGATTGTCTTCCACTCTTTGCAGCTTGCTCGATATAATATCGAATTTTGTTAACAGTAACTCGAGTCCAAAACCCATGGTGTTATACATTGTACGATTCACTTCTTCGCGACCGCTTGTACTTACACATAAAGCAGTGAAAACCGCAAGCCAACAGAAGCTGAGCTTCATTTTTGGAACGCAAAAAAATGATTCCACTGCAGGGCCTCTGAACTGTTGGGATGGTCAATTTATACTGATTCGTTTTGTGTACCACCCCTCTGATTCCTGTAGGATCGGAGCGATCGAGAGCAAACATGGGTTGAGTGACAATCATAACAATTGCGGACTTTCCATTTGGTAAGCCATACGGCCATATGAGTCAATCACCATATGCTCGCGCTTGGATTATCAAATCATAATTATGAGTCACCGTAAACCACATGAAACAATGACTTGAGAACGATTCCTATGGCAAATCATTCAACCGCACAAAAACACGCGTAATAATAAGCTTCCTGCCAAAAGGTTTTTTCGTTTTATAAGGTGCCTATCAATCCAATGCTCGAATGCACTGGAGGATGCTGCAAATGCCTTCGCGACCTTCACTTATCATGTTCGATGCTTGTGCTCGTTGCTGGCAAACTCATTGAACATCTAAGTAAACCGTGAAATGAAATAAAGAAAAGAAATTTATCAACTAACATTTTGAAAACTTTGGGATTTATTGATTGTCGAAAGACGTGTGTTCGGAAGGGAAAGAAGAAGGAATCCTGAGAAAAGTGTGTCAGATCATATAATGGGGGATAATGACC
>NC_064874.1:61373556-61381056 GCF_943734745.1 Anopheles darlingi
CTCCCTTATGTTGTGTGGTTGCAGTAGATGTTTGTCGTAGTTAATATTTTGCTGATTATCTCTCTTCATGTACGTCGTTACGTAACGGATATACATTTCAGTTTGGTGGTTTTTTTTTCATTTCATTTCCTTTAAATACTCTTCTATTCATCTCCGAGAAACGAGATAGAGCGAGAAAGAGAAAGAGCATGATGACCGTTTCGATTGGATTATTGTTGATTTTCATTTTGCCATTTGAATGTGTGATGATTGTGATAGGGACCTTCTTTTCGTACAATTTATGTGAACATTATTGGAATCATTTTGGTTTTTTATATTATATCAGTGATTGTTGGGTGCATGTTTACGGGGCGTTTGAAACCGTGTCTGCATGCGTTTCATTTTTGGGGTATCATTTATCATTTATCAACAAGTTCAGTCAGTTGATGTTGTTGCTGTTGTTGCATTGCATTTCGGTTACATGGATTTGCATCTCGAGTACCAATGTGCATGTGTTGATGGTGTGCACCCTTTTGGTTCTACATTTGGAACGTATTGCATCGATTTGGACTGTGAATGATTAGGACCCACGGTTCCGTGCATGCGTTCTTTGGATGTGTAGTATAATGCTCACCATTAATGAGGAGCATCTGATCGATTGATCTGTTGAACGATTCCGATCGTTGCATCGTTGCAGAACTGGACGATGAGCTGAACGAATCCGTTGAAACGGACTGCTTGGAAACCATTTCTACAGAAGTGTAAGCTGCGCGGTTAGTGGCCTGGTAAGAAGGTGCACGGATGAACGTTGCAAAGGTGTAAACAGCGAATTTAACAGTGAATTATACAACTTGGTGGTATTTCAATAGAATAGAGATTGTTAGAGAACTTGATCTTGGAAACATAAATGCGAGCTACTTGGATAAGTAAAATCGTTAACTAATATTTGATGGTATATATTGTTGTTGAACTGACCTGACCATTGCTATCGGAATTGATATAACGACCAGGTTTAGGATCGTGAGAGGAAAGTGATTGTGAATACTGGAAAATTATTACAGTATAACCATTCTATTCATTTCAAGACAGTTGAAGATAGATTTTGAGTTTCGCGCGTTTGCGTTTTAGAGTCCCTGACATTCAACTAGTGAGATTGACCAAAAATTGCCCGCTAAGTAAGTTTTACTCGTTTAACATATCGCTGCAAATGAGTTCCTTTTGCATAAATTACTTTAAAATTTAGCCAATTTGAATGACAATTTTCTTTAGCTTTGTTCAGTCAACCCATTTCTCTCCATCCAATAATCGAATGACCTTTGTGCCCAAATAATGAAAATGCATTCCCATCCCAAGACTGATAATAGCAAAAGCGAAGACGATAGCAAAGCAAGTAAGAAACGTATTTTGATATGATCTAGTAAAAGTAGCCATACCATTATCAACCACTATCCCTCTGAATCTGTCCAACGCTGCCCAGGTCAAGTTTATTCTGTCCGGCCTCTGGCCTGTTCGCCTCACAGCATATAATTGTCAGACCTCATTAGAATGGGAGTAATTTACACTATCAAAGATAGGAAACCAACAGCCGAATGGGGAGGGGTGCTTTTTGGGGGGGACAGAAACTATAGAGAAATGGTCTACAACAGATGATAACTACTCTAGCTTTCCTACTTGCATTTACAACAGCTATACATAAAGTTATATACACATTATATATATACATGTATATGCATACAGTACATAGTATGTGCGTGATTATATGTGTATTAATCCAGAGGATAGCAAGGGAGTAGTATGTTGTAAAACACATTCACAATCAATCAAATCAAATCTACCACTGACCAAGACACAACTCGTTATGATAAAACAGAGGAGGGTTTCATGATTTATAAGCAAGTAATCTAATGTCGAGAGTTGGAAGGAACTATACAAAAGAGTGTATCAAAGAGGATTCTTCGGTTCGATATCCCAAGAGAGTATCGGAACGGATCCATATCGTGATTTAGGGGTCAGGGGCAGCTTTACGTGTATCCATGATTGTTCTGGTAGAGTAGTAAGTGACGATACTCCTTTTTTTCTTTTTTCAATTATTTCCTTTTTCCACACATGTGGAATGCACAGTCTAGCACAGTCAGGCTTGATAAAACTAGTCCTCGATAGGCAGCTAATAAACACTGTATGTTAACGCTAATGTCATAGAGTACATATTTACGTGGCACAGAGAATATCGAAAAATACAGGAAACGTGTACTACTAGTACGTGTGAGGTGCGTGTGGTGATGAGAATAGTAGAGGCAATTGAAAATTGTCCTCAGGAACACGAACTCAATCCTTTGAATATTATCTACACTTGTAGGACAAAAAAGTAAATGAAATCAATGTAAAGTGTCCGTAAATGTGCATACATCAAAATCAAAAACAAATACATCGTGAAAGAGAAATTACATAAAGATCAAACTTATCGTGGAATGAAAACAAGGCACAGGGATTGCGTGAGGGCTGTGGCAGTAGGATTGATACGGGTTTACTAATTGACGGAATCTAAGTATGTTGTTATCGTTCATCATCAGGCATCAATGTGTAATGAATAGAAATCCATTCTCTACCCGAAGCTGTTCGATGCAACGATCTTAAAAACGGTTCTCAGTTACTCAGTGAGCAGTCAGCCGGATCATCTTTGGCGAAGTTGAAAGAATATATGCGATACCATGCTAAATGCTACCCTAGAAGAAAAGTATGAATTCAGATAGACATAGCAAGAAATGGTTTCTCTGTTCAAAGCAATGAAAAGCCCACTAAGACTCCGCTATAGGAGCAGCTGAAGAAAAAATGATCACGAAATGAATGTTACGGCTAAAGTACACAGCAATTAATATTGTGCACAAAACCACACAAGAAGATGTCGTGAAAATAATAATACTGCGCCATGGATGGTGCGCCTTTCCACATCACCGTTACTCACCATAAACGTTTCCAACATTGCGTCTGCTTTATTCGATGTTGAATATCTTGTGGCTATTGCTTTTCAATTGATGACATTTTTCTATTCATTTTTTCGTATTCATATCAGTTTCTAAGGACCGTTTGGTCCGTACCTGCAATCATCACCTGCAAATAGGCAAACGGAACAATCATCGTCGATATCCAATCGCTCTAAACTGCTAAACATTACACGTTCTGTGTAGATCATGCTGCAAACTTATGCTCGAATCTCCCATCTCCGTTTAACCCACTCAGCTTAAAGTGCTCTGCTGCCAACGGTAGTACTGATGCTGTTAATAATTCTGCTACCAAATTCTCGCCAATCGTAATGCTAACCTCAACTTTAATCTTCATTCTGTTTCTAACTTTTGCTTTTGTAGTGCTGTAGTACACAAACAAACAATACGAGTACGATCGATTCACACAAGTAGACCGTGTGTGTCCGTTTGTGTGGCTTACTACTTCTGCGATACAGCTAACCTGACAGCTTTCTGACCATCATCCTTGAGCGCTCGTGGCCATCCGGTCACGGTAATCAACCATCGTTGCGCGACGTTGACTCGCAGGATATCACGACATCAGTCTTCTACTACGTTCCCCGGTGCTGGCTTTAGATGGCTCGGCTCTATAGCAGGAGCTATAGTAGCGTAGCTATAGTGTACGGGAGTGTGCTAACGATTTCTAAGTATACGACATTCGCAATATGCTAGTTGTAGCTGATGCCGAAGAAGAGGGAATGGGTATAAGCAAAGTGCCTCGTTACCGGCTAGACGGGTAAACCAAAGAAACCAATAACCGATCGCATTGTTGTTGTATGTCGAACCTAAGAACCTCAGAACTCGTCTCGCTGTCTGGAGTAGAGAGACGCCTCCATTTCTTACTTTTAATCCTCCAAATGACTCCACTACCACATGCGACCTCACGATATGCGCCACAAATCATTTATATGTAGTTCTCTTTATCTAGCGTGTGTTTGGTTGTTTATTGAACGTTGAATTCTCCTCTATTGACTATGGTTCTCAGATGTAGTGTGTAGCGTGACGTGATAATGTTCGTTCGCCCATTTTGATAACCATTATAACATTGCATTCGGTGGAGGTTAGGTTTATTAGGGGTGTAGGACGAAATGAAATCCTACGCACAGAAGAACCAGAGCAGAGACTAGGCGTATCGAACGCGGTATTCTGGATTGACTATCATCATTTTCTTATAATTTATATACTCAGTAACCTTTCCCTACCACTAGAGGGCAATGGTCCGCTAAAGTACTGATCATGGCGTGGCCCTCCAAGTTTGGATCTTCCAAGTAGTAGCTAGTTGTAGGCAGCATAAGACGGAAGGGAATAAAGCTTCCCTAACTAGTACCAGTAGATCATTTTATAATAACTCTCTTTTGCCTCTTCCATAAATTCTTTGATATTGCAGCACGTGCCTCCTCGTATGGACAGTATCCCTCGCAGGCCTTCCACAATCACATAGCACGAACGCGTGGACCACGGTTTTGAGTGTTTTGCGTTAGGTTTCCTTGTTGGTTTAGCGAGACAACACTAAGCTTTTGCTTTAAGCACTGATGGAGCAAACTGGAGCAGCAATACACGACTACCTCCCGAGGGGGGGACGTGTTCATAAGACATTATTCGCGTTTTTAAGATTAAGAGCTTCTGAGATGGAGACAAAGCAACTTTGTCTCCTCTCTGCGCCGTCCTGACTATAAGGTACGGTATCCTGTGTAGAAACGGCGTTAAGACAGAGGACAGTGGCAACGTAGGGCTTGATTAATGCAAATATCCTAGCAATGGACCTCCTCAAAACGCAATGAACCGTAAAGCAACCGATCGAACTATCACAGTGTTTGGCCTTGCATTGAAGTAGATAGTAATCGAGGTAGTAAAGGTACATGACATTCGCAACCGTCTGTAAATAGCTTCGTCCCCGTAGTGCAGAATTACCCGGAACTTTGAGCGGAAAAGCAAAGCTAGGTTGCCTTAGAATCCGATCACCATTCTTGTGATCCGGTCCGGTGAAGCATAAGGTGGGAAGGGTTTGGATTTGTTTTATGAAAATACAGTCCCCGCGTCCTCCCTTTCCCGTGTGCTGGCCTCTGTTGATTGTCGATCGGTCAGCTTCGTTGGCCTCTTGATCATCGTCCCTGGTACCCTGGTGCAATCGCAGGAAGAAAGATCGTTGGAGCTAATAATTCAATTAGGCATAATTGTTGATCGACGATCGGTTGAACACACGCATACTTTTACCTTTTTCGACGGCCAAGGCAACACGGCATCGTACGGTGATTGCTGTGTTCGCGGTGTGGTGATAGGTGACGGTGATTCGATTGATGATCTCGATCTCGAGACGCCCTTACCGAGATGGGGTTCTTAGTACCGTCCGGAAGGTGTGACCGGTGTGATCTCGCGCTCGCTCGATCCTCGGCAGTATGGAACGATTGACTTGCTGTAGCTTGGCAGTGCTTCTGTTTGGCATGTGCTGCTACATGCAGCTTTTAGTGGATGGTGTCAACGTTAGCACTATTTCGAACCAAACGATCCAACCGGTGAACGGCAGTGTGTTATCCGTGATAGAGAAGAAGCTCCCGGTGGGGAGAGGAGTGTCCGATACGGAGGAGAATGATAACTGTACGGATGTCGACATCCGGAACGATCTGCGCCGGTTGCGACAGATTGAAAATTGTACCGTGATCAACGGATACTTTCACATGGTGCTGATCGAGCGCGTACCCAGTGAGGAGTTTGATCGATACGTCTTCACGAAGCTGAGGTAGGCAGGTAGTGCGCATCCGTTAGATTATCACGAATCACGATTTCCATGTAGTGTGTAAGAAGGAAGATGGTGGTCAGCTAGTGTTGCTGTCGTGTGTAGTGTGTTACTTCCGCTTAGCCTATATCTGTCGAACCGCGTAGGGCACTAGAATGATCCTTCGACACCCGATCACAAAACTGTACAAAAAATGGACAAGGAATCAAAGAACCTTTAGATATTCGCTCCACCTGCTTATAAGTGTTAACGCGTACGCGTCTACTTATCTCTCTACATCTCACCTGTAAGATCGGTAATTACTTTACGTACAATCGCGTTGAAGTCGGGCGAAAGCCGTGTGGACACGAAGAAGTAAAGATGTGTATTCAACTGCTATACTCTACTTATGCTATTACTAAGTGCACGCCGCCTTGTGTTGCGATCGGTTTTAAGTGATCAATGTGATACATTACAAGAAGATAAAACTTTCAAAGACAAAACAGTTTAAGAGCGGACGGTAATCTCTCTTTCTATCTCTATCTCACCCTTTACCTGTAACTTTCCCGTGGCGAACTTCATTCGACCTCCCATGAGGATGATCATTTCGAATCCTCCTCCGGGATGATAGTGTAACCGTTAAGTGTGTATTCCCAGATGAAGGACTCCATATATCTTATATATATATATAGAAATGTATATCAAGCGGTATGTTAGCTAGCATGATTCCTCCCCATCGTACCGTGACATTTGTGTAGTGATGGGTCAGCATAAGTAACGGTATTTTGTAGCTTTTGGACACGTTAGACGAACAAATTGAGAATGAGAAAATGAAAATCGGAAATAATCTTAACTATCAAAACTATAACTAACTCAGGGACGATACGAATCCTTCGAGTGTGTGTGTGTGTGTTTTCCTTTTTTCCTGCGGAAAATATTGAGAAATTTGCCTCCCGTGACTACACCTCAGTGTGTGGCTTAGACGATCGTTTGCAGTTATCGGAGTTGTCGATTGGAAAGAATGTGGACTTTGGGTGCTATAGGTCATTCGGCAAATAAACTTCTATAACCAGCGCTCGATCGAACGATCAACTTGATCACCAGATGTCACGCGATGTCTCCTTGAATAATTTCTTTTAAGCTTCGTGAGCTTCGTGAGTTTCGTGAACGGAATACATCTTTGCTTTTCAAGCTGTTCTCGTATTATTCCTATACTCTGGCCCTTTCTATTGTTTACCTGTTTCAACATCACTTACTGGATGTCGCCGGTCATCGCAAATGCCAGAGAGGTCACGGGCCATATGCTGTTCTTTCGCGTCATCAATCTCGTCTCACTACGCAAAATGTTTCCGAATCTGATGATCATCCGCGGCCAGCAATTACTTGGACCGTACGCACTGGTGTTCTACTACATGACCAACATGATCGAGGTAAGCGGATGGACCGTTCGATCGGCGAGCTTACTTTCTGTTGCGCCATACTGTTGACGACCGTTAACGCATCTTCTCACAAAATTGTGTCCCAGATTGGGCTGAAGAGTTTGTACTCGATCCAACGTGGTGCCGTCTTCTCGCTGCACTGTCCACTGCTGTGCCATCTGGATACGGTAACAACGGTTTCGTGGTTCGCGTAGCGGTTCGCTGATTGACTTCTCTCCTGTCTATGTCCGCATTCCATTTCAACAGATCAACTGGACGGCCATTGCCAACGGTACGAAGATGATGAACTCCTTCGAAACACCGAAGACGGTGTGCAACAAGGCGGAGGTGTGCCGTGGTTGTGAGCAAC
>NC_064874.1:61386056-61398556 GCF_943734745.1 Anopheles darlingi
CATTGTAGAAGTCACCCTGGACGATGCTCTTGCCACAGCCGGAAACCGTTTGGCTGGCCGGGCGGAGCGCATCGTTGAACGATGGCTGGCGTGGACAGCAGACGTGCGGTTCGAACTCATTGACACCGCACGATAGCGTGAAGTCACCGCGGTAGCACTGACGGGACACTTCCAGCAGTAGCTCGGGACAATCGGCCAGCGGAACGCAATCGCTTAGCCCGGGACAGCTGACGCGGTACAGTGCCTTGGCTTCTCGCTGCACCGCACGTGTTGTACCGTCGCCGCCGCCAATGGATTCGGCAGAAGACGATGACGATGGTACCGGGTTGACCAGACCAACCGATCGGACGACATTCGTTGAGGCACTAGCCGAGCTTTCACTTTCCACTATCGAGTGTGCTGCCGGAGAAGGAAGAGGGGACACACAATTACATATATGAAAGAAGAGGCGATTTTCTGTTCGGGGACAATGTCTTATCACTCCAGCACATGATGCCCGCTGGACAACACAATGAGATGGAATGTTAGAATATTGCACTGAAACTCCTTAAGGTTTACAAAAAGCTTTTGGCGCTTTTCGTTCCACTTTACCATCGATGCACCACGTGAACAGGGAACACATTGACACCAGCACGGTGGCACATTTTAACTTCTTGTTGAGTTGCTTCATATTGTATGGACCACGTGCGTCTCGCAATCTCTTACAAAAAACATTCACGAAGCAACGATTCCACAAAGGTCCTAGTACACCAGTTGCAACGTTCAAGTTACGTTAATGCGATCTGTTAATCCCTGGTGTCACTGTGCAGAGCAGCTGGGCTCCACATTCGTTCTGTTTCGAACGGAGAGTACAACTGACGACGTGAACGTTGTTCAACGAGACGAACCGACCGCATCTCATCAGGTGCGTGCTCGTTGAGCGGTCAATCAGCGAACAGCGCTACATCGCTGAGTGGCGAGGTAGGGTGGGTATTTGAATGCGAATTTTCACTCTCATTTTCCAGCCCGAGCAACCATGCTGAACCTCATATAGAGATGAGGGAAGAGATGGAAAACTTTAATATTTTCCTTGCATTGCAGTTATTGAAAGAAAAAAAAAAATCTCTTTCAAATTCAGGTTATCATAGATTAAAACCGGGATATCGTATGGTAAGCTTACCGATGACAAAATGTTTTTTGAGCTACCCTTATGCGTGCATGCAAGGGTTCGACTAGGTAATTTAAAGGGATATCACGGCCGCCGAAACATTAGAACATGCGGTGATTATAAACGCATCGCACCAATGTTGTTTCACAATGTGTAGTTCGATTCGGCGTGCCCTTCCTCATCTACTTGCACCTTGTCCCCCGGTTCCGTAGAACCTGTAGGATTTCTGCGCGTCAGCAGAATTGTTATCGAAACCATCAGAGTGTTGCAAAACGGTGAGAAATAGAGTGTGGGTAGCGGATGGTCCGAACAACATTTTACGGATCAGCGGACCGCGGTCTGAGAGATGATCCATATTGATCGAGGAGTGGTCGGTCATCGCGAAGGTCGACACTAGCAAAGCGCTCAGTCGGTCGAGATTCTAATCGAAAACCGACAGTTCCGGTGCTGCGATGAGTTTGCAAAAACCGGCCTAATTGTTCCCGGTAACCATCACTTTGGTGAACTCGGACACCGCGTACATGGTTTAACTGCATTTCGGAAGTCAACGAAGCACCAATCTGCCAACGGGCGGCTTACGGTAGTCAGATCAGATAACTATCAGTTTGCCGGATAAGTAAGCAATTGATCTTTTTGCAAGCGTGATAAATGTATTACTGTAATGGGAACTCTGGGATTGGAGAAAGTGAAAAGGATAAACGATCCTATTTTCATTCGATTTTCCACACCAGCAGCTGTGTCACCGGAGCCGTAACGGGCTGGGTATCGGTGCCGCACAGCAAATGGTTCTATCGCAGCAATCTATTTCGCTGGAAAAAAATGCAAAAACCATCTGCGTGACATCTTTGACATGGACTGCTGCTGTTTGCGCTTCTCTACCTGTAGCAGCGGTGCACTGCGTGATTGACAACAACGAGCAGACGTAAATCGCTTGCAACGGCCTGATGATTTCATTGTGCACTATCACTCACATCGACCAATACCCAGCAGCAGCAACAGTGGAAGTTGCAATAATTTTTTTTTATCAAACAATCATCGTTGCACTTTGTCTGACCTGAATCTGTTACATAATTATTCCGCCTCCTTGTCCTTTCCTAAGCAGCGTTCCCGCTACATTGTTAACGATAGTGCAACAGCACGATAACTATTCGCAGTCAATGGTTGCATTTTCAAAACGTATCATTCATAGATACTTTGTGTTGAGGGATCAATTTTCTTCTCTGAAATGCGGTAGCATTCAGCGAAGATCAAACGCGTGTAAAAGGGACCGATTTGAATAAGAATTTCTTTCAATGTTCATGTTAAAAAAAAGTAAAAATGTTAATAAGCATCGCTGGCTTACAAACCAACTATCCCTTACGCACAAAGAATGTGATATTTTATTTGGTTTTCACCGCTACTGTGAAGTGCTTCAAAGTAGCGATAGCAGATACATACTATAATTGCCTAGCCTCTGCTGCACCGCATTAACGTATTGTCCTCTCGTTCTTCCGAGAAGTTTCCTGGTGTAAATGTATAGGATCTTTTTTGCATTCGGTTGCCCCCGGCGCGTAGCGTGTATGATACCGAGCCTTGCTCAAGGGTTTTTTTTCTATTGGCTTGCTATTTACAATAGAGCAATAACATTAGGAATAATATGTTTAGGTAAGCGAAGAAAGACATAGGAAGAAATATATACACCACTAGCGGGAATCTGGTTGTTTCGTTTCTTTTAAGCAGATCATTATTAAGTAGGTAAAACGTGGGATTTGCTTTCATGTAACACCACCGGACTCATGAACGAGCGTTGCACGAACATTTGTAACAAATTTGTCGACCAGAAAAGTTGCTAATTATCTTCTCCCTAGCCCTGTACTGTAATCACGGTCTGATGTTGCTGCTCCGGCTTTTCATTTTCTTTTTGCTACTATCTGCAACACACACTAGCTTATTGTTTAACCTCCATGAAGCATCCTTGATCACTTCATCATCTATCGCTGGTCTAACGCGCAGTTTCGAGCTTTTTCCCTTTTTTTGTTGGCCAAAGGTAGTTAGACCCTAACTCTAATAAGAGCACGGCCTGATTAATTTGCTCTAATTTATGTTTTATGTCGCTGAACGATTGTTTCTCCAAATAAACTACTAATCAAGTTAAAATAGACAAATAAAGCGTAACAATCTTCGGAACACTTAGAGATTCTTACAAACTGCTATTCTATGTTTGTCCTACAAAATCGCACACACATACACGTACACCAAACACATATATTCTTAATCATAACACGGGTTAAAATTTGCAAACTATAGTTTCTGAAAATGAAACACAGTCCTACTTCTCTTTGCACCGGTGAAAACAAAGCCGGCAAAATGGAAACCAGAATGATAAAATTATAACAACGGAAGAACAAAAATTAAATCATTTGAATAACACACAATCAATCTATCGGAACCACGAACAGGCCGTTGGCCGTTTGAATACAGCGCTCCCCTTTTTAAAGACATGATCAATGATTAAAAACAAAAAAAAAATCTGCATAAGGAATGATCTCATCTCATCTGCTACTTCACACAAGATGGGGTGGTTTGCTACCACCACTACTACTCTGCGTCCTCATCACCTTCCGCTGGTCAACCAGACTTTTGGGCAAGCTTCACTTTTTGCATGGCTTCGTAGACTTCAATTTCCTTTTTTTCTTTTTTCTGATTCCTTGTTTCAAACTCTAACCGATGGCGAATGATGCGGTCGACGATGTCCTCGGTTGTGATGGTGTTCCCTGAAAGTGATCGTAAATAACAAGCGACATCGTGAGAGCAGTAGAGTTGATTTTGAATCACCTTCCAGAAGCTTACCCGAGTCGATGAGCATAAACTTGCCCATCTGCTTCGGTATGGCGTACGGATCAATGTTGCCTACATCGAGCGCAATATGTGTCTGCCCGTGGCACACCAGCCCGACATTAAAATGTTCCATTAGATCGGCCGTCACCGAGTACGGTGCACCAATCACTACCTCGTTAACGTACTTGCACGCCAGTACGCTCAGAACGCGCTCGTGCAGATTCATTATCGGATAGTTACCACCCTTGTACTCATTGACAACGGGATCGGTATGCAGCCCCACGATCAGATAGTCTCCGTAGCTACGAGCCTTCTCCAGGAAGTCCAGATGGCCAACGTGAAACAGATCGAATGCACCGGCCACGTAGACGATGCGATCCGTCGGCTTCGGTGGCTTGCCGTCGCTGAACTGGATAATCTTTTGTGTGGTGGGCAGGAACTGCGAGCAACCGGTCCAGGGGCTGCGTGCCGTGTGATCTTGGCCGAGTTGTGACGATCCTGTGGAATTCAATTTTTCTTTATATTTTTTCAACAATTCTTCGAACAGGTCTAGGTGGCGAGAAGATGCGATAGAAAAGAAAGTTACGTGAATAACGGCAGGCAGGCGCATGCGAGGATATTTGAATAAGCAAAGGTTTGAGCAGTGGTGTACCATTAGTGTAGCACTGGTGAGCATCTGCACAACATTAATCAGTTAATGACAAAAAAATGATATAGAGAAATCATAATAAACAATCGATAGCGAAAGTCCAAGCGAAATACAAAAGCAAAACAAACGCACACGCATGCTCCGGTGCTGTGGCCGATTATGTGGACGATGAATATTTACCATCTTTCTCAACCTCATACTCCTTTTCACCTTGTTTAAAATGATTTTTTGTTAGGAGCAGCATCCGGCCTACCAGATCCGTAGTAGACACTCCAGCCGTTCGCGATACTTCCCTGCAAAGACGAAATATGTATCGTTAAAATTTCACCGTCGGCTCAACGTCTCAGGCGTCTACCCTTACTTGTAACGTAATGCTTTTTTGACTAGGTGATAAGTGTCCACACCATCCGCGGTTAGCGTAATGTCATCTGGAAGTAGATTTGAAAATAAATTACGTTATACGTTTTCAAGTGTAATTGCTATTGGAACAAGCACGTGTTAATGCCGAGTGACTAAAATCGATGGTTGGGAGGTGTCGGACACAATTATACGAAGAAAAATTAAAAATGACTCAAGAAAAGCTCTTCGAAAGCGAAGAGAACTCGATCTGGTTTGAAAGTGGAAGTAGATGTAGTGAGAATTCTTATCGTCCATTCACTTGATGCAGCTCCCCACTATCCGCAACCTTACACCGTGCAAATCAATCAACGCTGATACGGTGCGCTGCGAGCTTGCAACAAGCATCATCCGATCAGGTTCAACGGCAATCTAGACCAGACCAGGGGGCATCATTTATAGTAAATACACATGGTTCATCGCAGGTCAATACCTTCTCGTAAACGATGTCGTTGATTTTGCACTGTCTCACAACTCATGTACCGCAATCGGTTCACTAAAGTCATTCTCGGCTGTGATCCCGGATCTTGCTCAACTCATCCATCCATACCCAGCATCAGGCGAGGCTACAGAGATTGCGATGCCGTTTGATAATCGTACTAGCTAGTGAAATGGGCGGCTGCAGGTCACAAGAGCACTCTCATGTGGTACACGGTCTCAACTACCAACGAAACTCGCACTCCATAGCTTCACTCAAGGGATGAAGTGAACTGATAATGGTTTAAAACGGGGCGAAACTTCCGGTTGCAATAAGTTTTCACAGTGACAGAGACGACGCTACTTACCGCCATGTACGCAAAAATCGCAGTCGTATTTGTCCAGCGTTTCGAGCGTCGTGACGTAGGGTGCATCCTCCACTACCTCGTCGACCCATTTTATACCTCGCACCATTTTGTATCTACAATAAGAACGAAGAAGAGAAATGTATCGTTAGATTTTTGGCTGACAATAACATGCAAAAGTGTTTATTCTATTACGATTATCTATACTACGTTATAGAGATTTCTTTTCATTCAAAACCACTACCTATTACAGGTCTACAATACTTTAAAGGACGTTATCATACGGTACAAACTATGGTTGATGAACTATCAGGAACTAAACCAGAATGGAAAGAAACACGCAATCAGCGGTATAAACAAATTGTTAAAGGCACGTAATTCGAACGTTATGGGCCCTATTGCGAGTGTCTTGTCTTGCAAACGAGACTGCTGTACTACTGCTGAAAAAACTTAGCAGTCTTGTTGAGCTCTTATGAATGAACTTGTGAATTTTTACAGCCTGATTTCAAAACAAATACTAATACTACCAAATTAGTCACCAACACCACCAAAAACCAACATCCTCCGGCCAATAGCAACGCGACTTTCAGTCTCGTTTTCAAGACTCACAGTCTGGTAGGTTTTAGCAACAGACTCTGAGTCTTGAAAACGAGACTGAAAATGGTAATTTTTTTCGTTTTGGTCGAAGTTGCCATTGGACCGAAAGATGTTGGGTTTTGGTGGTGTTGGTGAATAATTTGTTAGTATTAGTATTTGTTTTAAAATCTGGCTGTAAAAAATCACAAGTTCATTCATAACACTTCATCTACACGGGCGCGAGAAAGCTGAAAATGAGATGAGAATGAAAAAGTTGAGAATGTCAAATCCCATACAAATGGAAATGTAAAGATACAAGTAGGCTGTCACAAATGTATGGGATTTGACATTCTCGCCTTTTTCATTCTCATCTCATTTTCAGCTTTCTCGCGCCCGTGTAGAGACTCGGTAAGAGCTCAACAAGACTGCTAAGTTTTTTCAGCAGTAGTACAGCAGTCTCGTTTGCAAGACAAGACACTCGCAATAGGGCCCTATCTTAGACATGTGCACACTCCACGCTATTCTACTTGATTTATCTGACCCACCGAGACCTGTTGTCGACGACAGGTTGTAATGTTCCACGACGATCACCATAACCTGCCTACGCCAAATGGATCCCCCCCTGAACGTACGACCGGTACGTGCGTAAAAGTTCAGACGCGCACGTGGCTTGTAGCCACGGGTAGGAATGGCGCACTGATAACCACCATATTCCTTTCGGCTCACCGATAAGCAATGGCCAGTAGGACGAGTAATACAATTAACCAAAAATAAAATAATAAATCCCGCAATGGTACGACGAAAGTATGTGGTCCCCCGTATCATCTATGGACCCTTATGCACACACATACACACACCCGCTGAAGCGAGAGATTACGAATCGAAGTCCTAGTGGGTCGACGATGATCCGGCCAATCGTAACGACGACGATCGTTCGATTGCCGTCCAAAGGTCGTTGGCGGAGTTCATTACTTTCATTGTGCACTTTCGTAACCAAGCAGCAGACGATTCATTCTAGGCGTACTCGAGCCGGTGGTGAAGAATTGAATGGCCCGCCCACTCCTCTAATGGCAGCCGAGCGAGTGCCACCATTTAGGTTGTCAACGTCAAAACACAACGTCATCCGGAACGTGTCCTCCTCTCACTTTGCAACATAACTCTATTATCAGTACCCGATAATGATCTGCCCCCGCCTCACCCAAACATGTTTACAATGCACGGTTGCGGCGAGGGATTGGCAATCGGTGCTTCCAGAATCGGGTTCCCCGTTGGCCGTCCTTCTCCTTGCTGTGCTGTTATCAGTCAGTCATACAGTCCGCCAAGTCAAAACGTCATGGGGTCACCGGTTTGTGGGGCTACTCCCGAAAACCCGTCTACGTGGAGCCTATTTCGTCGCTTTCGATCGGAATAATACCTCGTCGCCATCGCCTTCTGACTAGGAAGATAATGGCGCATGGAGCTTAACGGATTTTCGAGCGCCTAGGAGGACGGTGTGGCGTGACAAATTGCGTAATCGAACCACCATTGGTTGTGATAGCGGTGCACACGGATCGGAGCATTCGTGAAGCGGCCGACAAACGAAGGTCGGCCGACATGAGACGAGTTCAGAGAGTCAAGGAAGCCAGGGCAGAAAATGGCGCCAGAAATGAAGCCACGGAATATTCGGGGGGGGGGGGGGGGGGGGGGGTAAACTTATCTCCCAGGTCCAGGCTACTAACGTCACGGGGTCACCGTAACACGCTCTACTTCTTGTTGTTTTCTTCACTAGTATCTACCAACTATCAATTCCAACCAATCAACCAATACACTTGGGTGGATGGAAAGGAAGTTTTGTTTTATATATAAAGCAACAGAAGGGTAAACTAAAACATATGAGATCATACCACTATAATTGTGTTTGTGTTTCACGATTTGCTTTTAGATACTCCATTATATACTACATATGCTGCTAATTATACTACCGGAAAAAACAGTACACCGTTATGTGTTACAAGGTCTTATGCTATAGAAGAAACTCTAGAAACGGTTTCCTCGTGCCGTACCGTTCCTCTTGCGTGAACACCGGTGGTCCTTTGTTCCTCGTGATATCGGCATCGTTGTGTATGCCTACGATCAGCTTGTGTCCGAGGGCCTTCGCCTGTCGCAGAGAGTTGGCGTGTCCGAAATGCACCATATCGTAACTGAGGAGAGAAAAGAAAGCAAACAATTCTAATCAATATAAGTGACAGCAATGGCGCGAGAGGACATGTGCCCGTTGGCTTTAATTTGCATCAATTGAAACGATAAATGGAGGACACGCAAGGCAAAGTAGCGCAATAGTTGGAGCGATACAGAAAGGAGCAGCAAGCCATCCGTTTTCTGCAACCCCTTTTAAACCCTTGAACCCCAAGCGGTCTTTGTTTTCTATGTTCCCATATTTTTAGCATTTCTAGTTTCAAATTTACGTAAAGTCGCGTAACCAACTTATTAACCGTCAGAACCACAGCGGCCGTTGGTTCTCGACACTATCGATCCGACTACCAAGGTAACAGAAACCTTACGGAAGGCGATATAAGAAGAAACCGAGACTACTTCGTCGGTGTGTCTGCCCTCTCCATGGACACTGTTAGCTAATTACTGCCCGTTAGTGGACGAGCTTATGCCACCCAACCTTGTCGTGTGTATTATGTGTAGGAGGATTGAAGCATGGCCAGAACTACCAGACGGCTCTCTCGAGGCCATTAAGTAATGGCCCCGTACTTTGAACTTCTTGGTGGCAAGAATGACCTAAAGTGCAGTCGTGCTTGGCACTGCAACGGTCGAAGAGCACGTGATTTGCATGGATAATTCCTGACTGCTGCAAAGGTCAACTGTCAACTCGCGGTATTTCTGGGTTTGCAAATTATGAGATCTGTTCAAGGTCAATCCGAAGCCTTGAGGAGCTCAAGCGTTGTTGATCCTGCGGGTTAAATGATCGATCGATTGACGAAAATGACGCATTGGGTAAGCTCGTTTTCATTACACAATTCATCTTCTTCAAATGATGAATACTCGTACAACGATACCTTATCTAAGTTTATCAGTGCAAAATTATCTGATTGAGTGGAAAGAGGTTGCGACCAGTTTTATCTCCGAGCCGAGTTCCGGAAGTAAACGTTCGAAGTGTCATCGTTTACTGTCTCCTCCGTATGGGGTGCTATCGACCACCTCCACCTCTGATAGAAGCCACAAAAGGAGCGCATAGTCAGGTCATTTTTGCCTTATCAATCGTTAGCGTTACAAGCCATCAGAAATGGGTATTGCGTTTGTCGAGACTCTTCTTCAACCTTCGTTCGTATACTGCTACGCGGTATATCACAATCACACAGGAAGGCCCGGTTCTGAGAAAATGACACTCGCAGTATGACTAATTACTGGTCAGGGCTATTAAGGAGGTGTTACTTTACGGTGAGATTGTTCCGTTGACGCTGAAGGTTAACTTTTGAGACATATTGCTTCTACGCGTTATATTCGTCAGGGGATTTAATGACAGAACAGCTTTTGAGCAATGGCATGGAGAAAACAGGTAAGATGTAGAACCTCATTTCAAGTTTGACGCACTTTCCGTTATCTTCCATTCAACTGGACGTACTATTTTTTTACGGGAGCTTTTTAAATGCATATTAAAAAATACCCTTCAACATTTAAATATCACCTATTCAATCTATCTAGGAAGATACGCATAAATTATCCAAATTCGCAGAGCAATTGGAAGGCGTAGGGTTCGAAGTATTCATTTCCCGCTAATTGGTCTAGCAACCTTCTGAAGCTTAATATAGACAATCAAAAGTATTTTTATTCTAATGAAAATCCATTAATTAAATGAATATTTCATTATGATACCCTTTCGCTTGATATTTAAATAGTAATGAAACTATTATGAACATTGAATAAAACGTTAATAAACCTGTAGTTATGCATACCTTTTCAACATTTCGAATCAATCACGCCTGAATACCCTAATCCCTTCGTACGTCACCAAAGGGCCAAAAACCAATCGATACGCCGCATGGAACGAACTGCATCAATTCTTTTGCCCGGATGAGTCACGGAAAGTCAACTTGAACACCTCGCATTTTGGGTTCGATGTGCCACTAAAATATGCACCGTGTGTGTGTGTGGATCTCTCCTACCTCTCCTTCCTTAGTCGGTCGGTAGATAAACGAACGGAAGAGGGAAGTTAGCGCTCAGTCAACGCAACGGACCGCAACGGACGAACCGTGACGACACACCGTGCGACCTTGACCTAGACCCTCCGGGACCGGTTTTATCCTTGCCTGGGCTACATTTCCTGGGACTCAAGACGTAACATAATCGAACCAATACCCCAGCACACACCGGTGGCTCTGGTCGCCGCTACTGCTCACTTGTGGGGAACACCGCACGGATCAAGGGCAGTACGTCAGCTAGACCGAGCCAGCTCCTCCTCTTCTCTTTCGCCGTGCACCACACATAGCGGTGGCAGTCTTGTTTACACGAGCAGAGATAGAGAAAGAGAGTGAATTGGCGACGTGAGGAACGCGATACGGTATGCGGTTTCTTATGTTTGTTTTATGCTGCAAAACAGCAGCGCACGGACCGAAGGGTGCGAGCGGGAGGCAGGTGATAGATACACCTCTAAGGCCGTTCACGGTCCAACGGTTCGGAGCGGGCAAGCTGTTTATCAACTTCCCCTCGGGACATTCCTCACCACCATTTTCACGAGAAAGCCGGTACAAAAAACTAAAACGGTAGAAAGAGAGAAAAAGCTGAACGCGCGACAGCATCGGTCGTGATGTGTCGTCCTCTCGTGCCGCCACCTCATCATCATCATCGCACCGTTTTTCATTGCCATCTGATGGCGCTCCGTCTTGCGCACTGATCTCCACACGGCGCCCTGCCAGGCACCGCATCATCGGGAGAAGCAATGCGAGGCCGCTGATAGGTGCAAACCCTGAATCATACGATCTCGGCGTGGCGCGTGTACTTGTTGTGGCTTTGGTGTTGCACAGGTCTGACGCAAAGAACGCGTGTATTGCTAGCGGCGAGTTGACATCACCGTGCCCGTTTCCTCCATTCTGATTCCATTCTGTACCTCACTGTCTCTCTCTCTTGCTCTTCAAAAGAAGCGCTTACGATGATTGCGCATGTCTCGTTAACGGGGCGGCCGTTTGGTGGCGCCGCGTACTAGCGCGTGTGAAGAGGGGTGATGCATGGGGTGTTTCCACTGTCAAACTAGCGGTTCATTCACCTAGAGGTGCTGTCGCTGCTTATGCAGTTGCCCTTTAAATCGGAAGGGGAAAAACGGAATCCGCTAGGTAGGTGCTTCCGAAAGGTGTGGTCCAAAGGTTGCGCCCCGGACCGATGGAGAGCGGCGTCTACCGGTCAAGCTGACGAATCGTTCTAATATCGACGATCACATCAAACGGATGCAACTCTAAACCGCATTCGAGTGGCCGCTGTTGATCCTATTTATCCGTGGTGTCAATTTTAATTTGTAATACAATTGCTTAGCACCTCCATGGTGCAAATCGCTAGTCGGAGACGCCATTACATCGAGCAGGCTGTGGATGGTGATGGCAAAAATAGCTGATGATTTAAGATGAACGACAAAGTAACCTACGATCGAGAAAATGGTTGACGACGGTGCGAACAACCATTCCCCCATTTGGACCGGACTGCAACACCATTCTCGTCGTGCGCGCAAACGGTAAAACGGCCCCTTCACACCCGGAAGCTCTCGGTTCCTGCTGCACCAGCATGTTCTGCTGCGGTCATTCTGGTTGCACGAAATACGTGTCAGCAAGCCCGTTGAGCGGTGCCAGCCAGCGGGTGACGCGCTGAGGAAGGCGTCGCCGGACCGCGGTACGGATACGGAGATCTATTTCGGGAATGGCGCTCACCATGCCGTCCTTCACTGGTGCGTCCGATCTAAGGTCATGATGCCAACAGACGGCGCAGGTGGCCCGGAGTACCTTTTCCCAAAAACCCTCTGTACTGCTAACTTTCGAGATTGTATCAGTATCGACCAGCTTACTCACCAGCCATCGCACCAAACGCGAACCTCCTTGCCATCACCAATCGTCTGCTGCTGCTGCTGCTGGTGGTGGCCATTCTCGTTCTGGTTCTCCATTTT